>NC_133113.1:34885055-35485055 GCF_022965805.1 Primulina eburnea
AATGTAGGTTACTTTCTTCATTTTTGGACAACTGTGGAAATGGATAGTTGAGGAGTGGGAAAAATCACTTTTATTTCATCTACAGGAAGACTTTTTTGGTGAACTTTACAGAATGTTGTCAGAGATGCCTGATGTACAAGAGCTGCATCCTGTACCAGATGCTCACGTACCAGTCATGAAGTTCAAGTTCAACGGTGTTTCTATCGATCTGCTTTATGCAAATGTGTCTCTCTGGGTCATTCCCGAAGTATGTACACTTATTCTTGAATCAGCCATAATTGATGTACATAATTACTGGTTTAATGAGTATAATCTCACTTTTAAATCTAGCTTAATTATCAGTTACCTGTTATTCCCTGATGGGTAAGCTGACGTGATGATTCAAGCACTGATGATTCATCACATTTGGTTTTTTCCTGCTAAATCTGAAGGGTATAAAATGGAGAATTGCTGCTTGGATATATCCTCAATTCTGTTATTTTAAAATGGGAAATGCCTCTCCTATGCATCTAAGTTCTGTGACAATTGGTTTCGTTTCGTTGTGACAGCTGATGTCTTGAGACTATAACAATCTGGAACAACATGTGTTTTAGGCCTACCTATCCTTATTCTTTCTTGTACAAGTTGGAATTTTTTTATACTTATGTCCTTGTTTGGAGAATGCAATGCACTGGTGTTCCCTCGATTTTGGTCGATGCCCTTGTCTTATTTGTTGGGCATATCCTTTATTTTTTCCTTGAAACATAGCCTAAAATTTTTGTTAACAAATATCTATGTTGTAGACTTGTGAATGTCTTTATTGAGTTTTTGCCGTTGGAATAAATATGGTTCTCTGGATAATTCCTCATTATGTTCCTTGAGCATCTTTACATGTCTGTCTCCAGGACTTGGATGTTTCACAAGATTCTATTCTACAAAATGTAGATGATCAGACTGTTCGTAGTCTCAATGGATGCAGAGTGACAGATCAAATATTGCGTTTGGTCCCAAACATTCAGGTGTGAGTGCTGGGTCTGCATATTAATTTGTGTTCTGAAAAATGTTTTTTTACTTGATATTTTTGTCGCCCGCCCTTCAGAATTTTCGTACTGCTTTGCGAAGTATGAGGCTGTGGGCAAAACGCCGTGGAGTTTATTCAAATGTAAGTATATCAGGACTGTACTCATTTTCTCAACCATCCTACGGTGTAACAATATCAATTGTATAACCATTTTGACATTTTTTACTAACTTTTTCCTTCCTTTAATATACTTTCTGATATGGTCAGGTAACTGGTTTCCTTGGTGGCATTAATTGGGCATTACTTGTTGCCCGAATTTGCCAGCTATACCCAAATGCACTGGCCAGCATGCTGGTCTCTCGGTTTTTTCGGGTCTATAATTTGTGGCGCTGGCCTAATCCTGTTATGTTGTGTCCAATTGAAGAAGGATCTTTAGGGCTTTCTTTTTGGGATCCTAGAAGAAATTATAAGGACAGATCACACCTGATGCCCATAATTACGCCTGCATATCCCTGTATGAACTCTAGCTACAATGTGTCAAATAGCACATTGCGTGTCATGATGGAAGAGTTTCGAAGAGGAAATGAAAAGTGTGAGGTACTTCAGTTTGCTGTCACCTATTTATGGTTATGAGTGTTGCTGTTCGAACTGTCACATTTTTTCTGAAGGTTTTTTTCTGATAAACTACAAATCTTGGTCAGCAGATGCTTTTAGTGCTGTTGTGATTTCATTTTCAGTTCAGATATTGTTCTTGCTTTAAACTTGAATTAATTCTTGGGATCGGATGCACTCTATATTCTGCACAGATTCTGGAAAAAAGTTCATCAGTGGAAGTCTGTCTTTAATTTTAGTTTTTAATGTTTTCTTCTATTGACGGAACATGCTTAGGGATTCAATACCTGTTAATAATATTACCTATATCACCTCACATGCCTTTCATGTGGTTCCTTGGTTTTTCCAAGATTTATCAGTCCGATTTGTCATTTTATGTGCTTACATGAACTTCTGTTATTTTTCATGGAAGACAATTGAATCAAACAAGTCTAGTTGGGATGCTCTTTTCGAACCTTTCGCTTTCTTTGAAGCATACAAGAATTATCTACAAATAGATATAGCGTCAGAGACTGATGAGGACTCGAGGAATTGGAAAGGTTGGGTTGAATCCCGAATGCGCTTGCTTACTTTGAAGGTTAGTGACAGTGTCTTCTTGAGCTCTTTGTCGTCAGAAGTGTCTTCTTGAGCTCTTTGTAGTCAGGTTAAAACATGATATATTGATTTTATTACTGCTGCATAATTTCTTGTGGTCATTTTTTTTTTTCAGATTGAAAGGGACACAAATGGGGTACTTCAGTGCCATCCGCACCCTGGTGAATTTTCAGACAAATCTAAGCCATTTCATCATAGTTATTTTATGGGCTTGCGAAGGAAACTAGATGACACTAACCCTCAAGAAGGCAAACAATTTGATATAAGGATGACGGTTGAGGATTTTAAAAGAGATGTTTATGCATACTCATTCTGGAAGCTGACAATGTGGATTCATGTTCGTCATGTGAAACGAAAAGACATACCCAACTTCGTCTTCCCTTGTGGAATCCGTCCTTCACATCCTGTTAAAAGTGTCAATGAGAGTCGCTCATCCCTATCACTTGCATCAAACACACCTCAGGCCGATACTGCAATGAGCCGGAAGAAGAGAAGACAAGATGAAGTCGCTAAAGGAGTTGGCTTGTCAGTATCCTCAAGCATGTCCATATGTAGTAGTGATGCAACTTTGTTGGATGAAACTATGTCAAGAAAACAATTCAAACCTGATTTTGATGACACTCTAAATAACCCGAAAAATTCTGAGGATATATCTGACAACCACCATGAGATTATAGGATTAGGTGTAAGCATGTCTTTTGTTTTGCCATCAATTTCTTCTGTTGCTTCATCAGATTCATTGGCAAGAGAGAAGCCCGTGAACTCACAATCTTCTCGACAAACTGTTGGTCAAGAAGGATCTATGAAAATCATTAATGAGAATGTAGAAGGTATGGAATTGAAGGGTGAAGTTCAACATCATGGCGAGACAGAAGAAACTACTTTATTGGAGTTCATCACAGAAAAGCAGGATGTAGGAGCAGTGGCAGCTGGGAACATTTTTTTCTCCACGAATCAACAAAATGGAGACTCGGAAGAGCTGGAGGTCTTGTCATCATACTCGATACTTCTATTTGTATGCTTCATTGGTTTGTTTTATTGTTATTTGTGCTCTTGTAAAATGTGCAGTTGTCTTTGCTACTTTTATTTCAATTTTACTGGATATGCTTGGTTATAGAAAATATAGGCTGTAGTGTTGCGTATGCTACTCAATCTTGGCTACATTGTGCGTTTGAATTGGAGTCGATTATAAAGTTTGCTAGAGTTCACTTTGTTGCAACTATTTGAGTTTTTGCAGCATAAATTAGTATTTTCCATCGATAACCTTCTCATGTCTGTTTGTTTACATGTGCATGCATGTATTTTTGTCCCGTTTTAACCCCCAGAAGGTACTATGGCTTAGAAAACTGGTTTCACATTTTGAATGCGTAGCATTTCTTGGGAGGGAAATTGACTTCTATCTTTGTCTCTTTACATGGATATAGCCCCTTGAGCTGACAGCAACTCCTACCACAGAGTCGCCTTCTGCTAGCGTGCCGGTGCAGAAACCTCTTATCAGGTATTTGTCTTCGAAAGTTAACTGAATGTTCTGCCTATTTCGATCATATTTTTTCACACTTCTTTGACGCGGCCTAGTTGGTTGGTGATTGCTGGTATATTTGCAGGTTCAGTTTCACTTCTTTAGCGAAGGCAGGTAACTAATATTACCTGAAGAGCCTCTAGGGTGGCGGGAATCGTGTTAAATATCGGAAAACTCCGAGTCTGTACATGAAATAGGACAAAAATGATGGGGTTTGCCCTGAGGCATGAAGTGTTGGAGGCGTCGCCTTGATGAAGCAATAAAAATTTGCAAAGTTAAGGATATTTACCCTATACGTATTCTAGCCGAAGGCCAACTCTGGTGCATACCGCATTTCGGTGTCTAAATTAATTGATGTGTACGTTCTCCTTTTGTAAAATGCCGTGTATATGCTTAACGCAATCTGACTTGGAACTTGACTGTATACTGGCGTTGGGGATTGAATCATATCTGAAAACATAAATAAAAACAAACAATTTGAGGATTAAATAATTTTTCATCCGTTTATAGTTTTTAAATTTGACGTAGGTGGAATTTAATAATTACAGCATTTAGTCAAGGACCATTTGTCTATGAAGATTCGACGAGATTTTTTAACAATTCACAAAATTATATAAACTATTCGCCTCTACTTTTTAATTCACATTTTTACAAGTAATAATTTTATCATTGTGAAAAATTATTTACTCAACCTAATCGCTTATTCATTTGCTAACCAACGCTGTTTTTTGAAAGATTAGATATTATAATGTATTTATATACATAAACCATTGATACATACATATGCACAATTATTTTTTTGAATTAATGATGAATGCTCCTATCATAAATTGATATGTATGAAATATTAAATAAGTAGACGAAGCTGCGTTAATGTAAATATTTTTATTATTACACATTAATAAAAAAAGATATTATTTTTACTCTCTAAAAGAAATATTTTATTGATAATTTCGCGTTCTTGATTCTAAATTTGACAAAAGTTCAACGATAATCAGCTAGTCTCTTTCTCAAAAATTGATGTGTACAAATATTTTTATTTTTTATTTATATTTGACATCATATTTCTATTATTAAAACTATTTATTTATCATCGAAAGAATTACGTCAAAGAAATTTGAATTTCCTAATATGGAAATACTAATTTGTTTCAATCTAATTATAGACACGTGCTTTGTGAAGATCGCTCGACGGTTTTTAAATTAACTAATATCAATAATAATAATAATAAAATAACATATTATAAAAATTAAATATCTATAAATAAACCGGGTCCAATTGAGAAGTGGAACGTCCCCCTTCTTTAAATTTGTTATTTTAAATTTTTGAATTATTAATAATTTACAAATATAATTTGAGAATTTTATATTAATAATTACAAATATAATTTGAGAATTTTTATTATTAATAATTTACAAATATAATTTGAGAATTTTTCTAAAAAAAAATATTAAAAGGAAGGCTCATTTCACTATAACAAAATTGATTCCATAAGCCACAACCAACCCACTCCAATAATGGAATGACAACCCCAAGTAAAACTAGTTTGCTGAGCTAGATAAACCAATTACGAACAAGAAATATTTTTAAGTTATCTATTTCCAGACTCCATTGAATGGACAGCTGAGTCTATATCGTAATACACTGAGTTCCCACGAATCCTCGACTGCTGTCGATTCATACCTTCAACTGTTACATTCTGTAAGCTAATTCCGTGCCCAGGCTGCTCAGTAGATCTCATGTTTGCGCGAGATTCCTCCACTGCCCGGAAATATGCATATGGACTCCATCCTGCAATGCGATCGTTGGATAAAGTAAGACGCACGATTTCTTGAAATTATATAGAAAAGAAAACAGCATATTCCTATAACGAATGCCACGTCCTAAACGGTTAGTAGAATGTGAGTTGCTCAGATCCATATACTTAAGAATAAATGTATACTTATTTATACCATTGCTGAAAAAAAGATTTTCAAATGTTTGCATACGGTTTCCTTCTCTAAAGTTACATTTTACATATACCTTGTGTGTGGTATGGAGGTGGGAAGAACTGCAGGTAGCAAAATGTAGCCGCAACAAGACCTATAACAAAATGCAGATGTAGGTAACACGAACGACAACATCTAAAACATGATCGATCAATTAAACTTCTTTAATTAAAGAATTGTGATGTTAAAATGAGAACATACCAAGGAGACCTCCGGCAAACACATCTTGCCAATGATGCTTATAGTCGTCTACACGAGAAATTCCAACAAGGCATGCAGCAAGAATAGGTAGGAAGAAAATGCATAGTTTCGCAACATGGCCTCTCCGATCAAAGCATTTGATTTTCCCTGACAAGTACAGTGATAGAAAACCAAGGCCAGCAAACGACCCTGAAAAAGAATTTTATTGTATGTCATCACTCAAGCAAAGAAAGAATCAACTGGACAAGGCCAATTTTGTGAACACTTTTTGCTTTTAGTGGCACCAGGTGGGTTGCCCCAAGATTTGGAATGAATAAGTATGAGTTAATGTCATTTGATAGCTGAAATTTAATTTTTAGTAACATTCTATGCAAAATTTCAAGTTTTCCATGTGAAAAAGGCAATCGCGCCTGACCCACGATTGATGGAATCCAGTAAAAAGGGTTAAACCATAAATCAGTTGGTACAACTTACATGAAGTATGCCCGCTTGGAAAACTCTTGTGCCCTTCTTTTAGATCACTATCTTTACCATGGCACACGACATCGCCCCATTGATCGTACTTCTGTTGAATAAGGAATATATTAAAATTAACATGAAAGCCTCTCCTATTTGGTGATAAAATAAGTAATCATTCAGAATCTAGGATGACATACAAAGTTCCCATCAGGAAAGCAACGCCAGAAAAAATCAGGGCGAGGCCTGCCGACTGCATTTTTTATCGCGTCTGTGAGGACACCAGTTATCAAAACAGCGAACAAGATTCCTGCAGTTCAGTAAGTCAAGCTCAGAGAACCATTTCAACCATTTTTAGTTTTCTGCTACAATAACAAATGATTTATATGTTTAAAGCCGTAGCACCAAATACGAGAGAAAGTTGATATTATGTATTACCTAGTATGGCATTGTGTAGATCATAGACGTCTCTTCTTCGAATATAATATAGAATGAAAATGGCAAAAGGCAGCAAAACTGAATACAGCTATTCACAAGAAAGTGATGTCATTAATACATGGTTTCCGATATCTCTTGGAATAAAACCATACTACCAAATCTAACAAGTGAAAAAGAGTTATTTGAGTTGTTATTAAGTGTACTCACAGGAACCGCCCATACTGGCACCGTGTCGTCTTTCATAGGATACTTAAGATCAGCCATCATGCCCTCTCCAACAAAACGATAGAACGGGTGCATTAGATATAAAATGATCTCTATTACTGCAAGTAGTATCAATGTAAGCCAATCATGCTTGTGATTCTTGAAGAGTTCCCACCCGTGCGACTTAATGGTATGTTGACATTCGAGTCCAACCTCGTTTGGTCGACCCTGTTTTAAGAAATATGAACTTTTGAATCGAAGTTGATATTGCATGCGCTAAAAGATCCATTGATGAAAACTGATAGAGAAGAAAGCCACACTCGAATATAAAGAGTTTGTTTGCATCAGTATCGAAAATAAAAGGTGAAGCACTTTTATTTTTTGAGTAAATCAGACTTAAAACTTGATACAAAATTTGGTGGAAACAAAGAACTCGAATTGGCATCGGAGTTGAAATCTTGCGCAGCAGCATAGAAAATTAACACCATTAACCTCAAACACTTGAATTTGTTAAAAATTAAAACCGTAATTAAAAAACTGATTAAACATATTGCCTCGAATCAATCCAAGCTCATTTACACCTAAAACAGACTCGGTACCAAAAGCGTCGAATTTACCAGAAGTGATCTGGACTAATATTAATTTGAACAATTTCGCAACAAAGATTCGTTTTATGATTTAAAAAACGTTCTTGCATAATAAATCAGGGAAAAGGGGATAAAGATGAAATGAACAGAAATGATGACAAACCTGAAACATGGTCCAAAATTTGATGTAGGACAGAAAGAAATCAAATATCTCCAACCAATGGCAAAAAGGCAAACACTTCAAGCACAGATTACTGGATCATATGAAGAATTTCACCCACAAAAGAAAGAGCTCGAGTGTCGGCAAAAAAATCTTCAGCAACAGTTGATTAGCAAAATGGTGAACGAGAAATACCCAAAGACATAATATCCTGATTCAAATGACAAGAAAATGGAATCTTTAACCTTGTAGTGATGCAAGAACTAAACAGTCATTTAAACATTTATAGTTTATAAATTTCAAACCAAAAAGACACGATCAGCCTTGGTGAGTGCAGACGCGTGATAGAACCTTTCAAACATGACTAGTTTCAAATTACAAGTACTGAAGATGATGTTTCTTGTTGGCTCAGTCTTACTTTTAAATTTGCCAACAAAATTATTTAATAATTCCGCGTTGCTCTCTTGTTTTTGAATAGTAAGTATAACAGCAAAGGACGGGAGCAGTCAAATTATCACTCAATTCGGTCAACAGAATTTTATGTTATACTTCTTGCATCTAGGTTCTTTGAATATATTATAGATGTCGTTTCCGGACTAGTCAGAGGCACAAAGCCGACGACCTCGAGATTTCGATTAATTTTTTATTTTATAAAAATTATATCTTGGTCCATATTTAATATTTTAATGCTAGTGGTGCAATGCAATTGATAAGGGTTTGTATAAAAAAAAATTCTTTTCTAATATTTGTTTTTATAATATTTTTTAAGTTAAAATATTTATTCATTAGTAAATGGAAACTTATATTGATATTAAAAATAACAATTTCTAGGGATAATTTTTTATAAGACTGTTTTGTAAATTAGTTAAAATAATTGTTTGAACAATATTATTTTAGTGTGTAATTATATTGTGAATTATCATTATCTAGAATATTTGTTATATGGATATTTTAGGGTATTTATAGCTACCATCGTTCGTAAAAATAATAGCTAGTGATAAAGATGATTGAATCCTCTAAACTATACAACAATCCAAATACTATATTTAGATTGTTTTCTTAAGGTAATTATTGTGTTAGAACAATTGTTTTCTCAATTTTTATAATATATGATAATAAAATATATGACATTGATACCGATACAAATCGTAATATCAATCTTTTGTCATTTTACTAAAATTTTTATTTAGTGATAATTATACAACTCGATATTTAAAACCTGAAACATCCAAAATCATCATGTCGTAAGCCCAACTAGTGAAAACAATTATTCTTTCCGATATCCTAGAAGTTGACATTTTTATGTTAGCCGCGTGTAATTTTCTATGGATTATCATTAATAATTTTTCCAATACACCTTCAAATCAAACAAGTGGATCCCATATAAATTCAAATGGGCCTCGAAAAATACATTAAAGGCTACCACATGGGTGTCACCGAGAAGCATCAAACTAATATTCACACAAAACGATCTTAAATAATAATTTTATGCGATAAATATATGACCTGCTCAACTAATAAAAAAATATTAATTTTTATGTCAAAAATATTAATATTTATGATAATTATGAATCGAGTAAACCATTTTCACGATTATATAAATTTGAGACCGTCTTTTGTTGAATTATTCATATATTTATCTATACTAGAAAAATGCACGTGCGTTGCACGTAAAAACCTAAACTGCTGAAAATATATGTACGAAATTTTGATAATATTTAAATGAATTAAAACATGGTTAATAACATTTATCAAATGAAACAAACTAAGCCATAAAAAATAAAAAATCATGACCATAGACGGTATATGAATCAGAGAAATTATCTTATCCACTTGATACACTTTCCAATATGCTTCTTGGTTGATTTTGACAACTCAACAACTCTTTGTCCAGGGGCAGATCCAGAATGATATGTTTGGGGGGCCCGGTCTACCTCAATTCCTGAACGTAGAAAAAATTCCAAGAATCCTTGTCTTTCCTTCTGATGTGTCTCCGAACTCGCATCCCACAATATTTCACTCGTCATTCGACAATATAGCAGATGTTTTGCAAAAGGTTATTATTTCAAATGGCTTTCTTGATTGTGTTTGTATTAACCAACTATAAAGGTTTTAAGTTGGGACTTTGTAAAAGCCCGTTATTTAGGTTTTCAAAAAAAAAAAAAAATTGCAGAACAATGTCAAAAAACAGCGTATAAAAAGAATTAAACATGGACCATATGTGTAAACCTCGAAAGTCTTTAACCATTAGACTAATTATAGATACTTAAAATTTTGATGGGTCAAATAATATATATACTAAATAATAAAATATATCTTACATAGTAAAAAAAAAATTAAAAAAAATCAGGGGGGCCGTGGCCCCCTCCGGCCCTACAGTGGATCCGCCCCTGTCTTTGTCGTTGTTTGTTATAATATGCATATAACTATTTTGGTATGCTCAGCAAATATCTGATCGTCTATAGCTATAAGATTAATAAATTTTCAACAACTATTTCTCAATCACTGTGAGAAAAATTACTTGAAATATCTTCAAATGACTATATCTTAGAATTGTGTCCTCATTTAATTTGACACAATTCAAGAAAATCATCTTTGATCGTCATTTTTTGGAAGCTTTGCAATAATGATTACGTGCATCATGTCATGAGGATGATATAGTTTCAATCTCATTTGTTGCGTTTAGAACATAATATTATATTATTCATTGAAACAAAACAAATTTTCTTCTAGCGAGTTTATATTTTGTTTTATAATATTTTATCTTGTAGAACGACATACAAAATTATTTATTGTATTTTAAAAATCTTGAGAATAGATACGAATAATGTAATTAAAATATGCATATGAGATATCATTCTAATATATGTCAAAGTATTTGTTTTATTCAATATCTCATCTAATAATATAACCATTTAGATTTCATGAGCATTTTACGATAGTCAAAATTAATTTGATGAAATATTGTAGAATTTTATTTGAATTTCAATATTTGGCTAAATGAATTTACTTGACAAGGAGTTTTCTATGCTTACATCATATATGTTATGAATTAGCTGGTTAGACACTTTGACTAAAAAAAGAGACAAAAACAATCTCGTATCACCTCGAAATATATTGAGATAATATTGGAGGAAATAAAGTGAAACTGACTCGATGTCTCAATAAAATGCACAGAATTCATCTATTATATTGTGTCAACAAAGCTTTAGAATTGTTCTCATACCATTATAAATAGAATGAAAATTATGTACAATTTGTTTTTCTTGTATTTTTTTTTCTGAATGAAGAATTTTTTTCTTTTTGAAAAACTATTTTATTGAGAAATATTGACATTTATATGTCGCACAACCATGAAGTAGCAACATAATCATTATATAACACTTAATGTACACATACAATTCTTCAATTTCTTCTTCATTGTGCTTCGTTGAAATTTAAATCTGAATCATTCTTGATCTTAAAATTTTGCTTTAAATATGATTTAATATATATGTATATGTTTCATGTTACTTAGTTGGACCTAATTTCAAATATCTATAAAAAAATGTGCTTGAATTATATCATACAGAAATTAGGACATAGTATGTAGGACTGAGCACTTGCCGTTTTACCAAAAGTTATAGCTAGTAATAATGGTGCAACTCAAATCTTTTAAACCGCGCAACAGCTCAAGCACCACGGTTCGGCCGCTCAACCAAGTAGGGACAATTATTGCACCCAACAATCTTCCTCCTATAATTGCACTTATTGCAATCAATGGGAATCGAACTCGTGACCTTGGCTCTGATACCAATTGTAAGACTGAGCGTTTGTCGCTTTACCAAAAACTATAGCTAGTAGTAATTGTGCAACTCAAATCTGTTAAACTGCACAGCAGCTCAAGCATCACGGTTCGACCGCTCTACCAAACAGGGACAATTATCGCACCCAACATAGTAACACACAACATATTTTTTTTATTTAACATGTCTTTTTTTTTTCATCCTATGTTTATCGAAACTTTTTTGTTCAAAATTTGACGCATTTCGTAGACTATATATATGAAAAACCAAAAAATTATATAATTCACAGAAATCATTTATTATTCTCTTCATAGAACAGAAGACCCAAAATACGTGGTTTGATTGGTGTACTCTCATACTTATTTTTATATAAACAACAAGACTCATCATATAATATCAGAAAAATCAATTACCGCCAACAATACTAACCAAAACGAATAAAAAAATCATAACACAAACAATCTCGATAAGAAAAAAAAAATGATAACTCAAAGTTTAAAAATAATTTATTTAGTACAATAACAAAGAAATTGAAGTATATACGAACAATAAAAAGCATAAATCACTCTCAAATTAAATATTAACCCATATTATTTACAATTTGTATAAATTTTCCAATATTTTTTTTAAATAAAGAGAAGACGTCTTATTAATGTCATCGTTTTATAGATATTCATTCCACTTCTTTAAAAAACACAAATGAAAAATGGTGCCTTGAAATCATAATAAAACTATTTAGAAAAGCAGCTGTAAAAATATAATACAAAGTCACACAATTTTTCTTAAACCATAGAAAAATATCAGACAATTGACAAAATATATGTAGCAACAACAAAACATGCGTTAACTTGTGATATAATGAAAATTTAGAATCATGCATAATCATTGAATTAGAACTACTGGATATTATATATTTTAATAATTTATGCATATTTGTCGTTTACCTGAGGACTCTTAGACCTACCAATTTTTGTAGTTCATCTATTATTTTCATAATAAATAATATTACAAAAATAATATAAACAAGAACATAAAAACTCAAATTAAAATGACTTCTATCAATCTAAGTAAAAAAAAATTGATTAGATAATATAATAATGTCGTAAAAAATTTAAATATTGATTTATAGACAGAAGTTTGGAAATATATTTGTCTCAATAAATAAAAAATATTATTCCTTGATATTCTGAGACATAAGGTAAAAACGAAGAAATATTTCAATTTTTTAATATTTTCTTACTCACTTTAAACTAAGTAATCTAAGCAAACAAAAAACATGCATTATGTGTTTAAAAAATAACAAAATATCTTATCTTAATAATAAAAAATTGAAAAATAACCATTTATGTTGGATATTTGATTTTGTTTTCTCTTTTCTTTGTGCAAACAAACAAATAACAAAAACAATCCAAACACAATTACATGATCAATACAAATGACATATAACAATCAAACATGTTAACGCTAGGGTAAAAAAACTCCTCTCATTGCAAGAACAAAAAATGATCAAATATAGCATATTATTTAGTAATATTTATTTAGCAGCATTTATAAAAAAATTGACTAAATAACTTAAAAACAGTGTTTGAAATCTATTACAGAAAAATATTTCTCTCAATCGTATATTTCTATTGACACATGAGGAGTCTGAAAATAGAGTGAGACTCATGTGAGACCGTCTCACGGATACTAATTTGTGAGACGGGTCAACCCCACCCACATTCACAATAAAAAGTAATACTCTAAGCATAAAAAATTATACTTTTTCATGGATTACCCAAATAAGATATCCGTCTCACAAATTAGACCCGTGATACCGTCTCACACAAGTTTTTGCCTTGAAAATATTTTTATTCTAAATGAGAGAAAGAAATTTTGTATGACCTTAATATTTATTAATACTTTATTTTTATTCAATCCGACTCATCTCTTTTGTCTTCCTATTATTATTTGACGGCAATGTATAAATTTAAGTATTTAAAATTAAATTTAAAGTAAATTAAAATAATAGTTAGTTTGATTGAGTTAAATACACTATTGTAATATAAAAAAATAAAGTGATTTTATGTGAATTTGAAAAAAAAAATAAAGTAATTTTGTGTGAATTTGATGTCAATGTAATCACAATTCACATTCATATGTAGATATTAGTATAGATTAGTATAGATATATAGATTAGTATAGATAGATAAATTAATTTAATTTTAATTAATTTTAAATTTTAATTAATTAATTTTAATTTATGAAATAGAAAATGAGAAAAAAAACATGTATTCAATTCACATATTTATATTAGTATAGTATAGATATATATATAGATAGATTTTAATTAATTAATTTTAATTTTATGAAATAGAAAATGAAAAAGAAAATATGTATTAATGATTAATATGAAATAAGTATTAATAATTAATATTAAATGAAAGTAAGGATATTTATGTAAATTCACAATTCAATTCTAATATTAAATGAAAGTAAAGATATTTATGTAAATTCACAATTCAATTCATATATTTAGATTAGTATAGATAGATATAGATTATATTATATATATCTCTACATATTATATAACTGGTTACTACATTCGGTGTGCTCTTATCCAGTTATCCCGTCTCTGACCCTGGTGGAGACTTCGTTACCAATTGTTATCTTTAATTGCCGCATCTTTGCAGGCTGAGCAGGAATTTTTCTGCAGGAATCACTGCTTAATGCATTGCAAGTGATGATGGTGTCCACACTCCAGTGTTCCCATATCTTCAGTCTCACTGCATTTCTCCTGCACAAACGAAAAAATTTATCCTAAGTTCTGGTTTCATAGTTATTTTTCTTTGCATCTTTTTTGTTGAGTGAAAAGACTCGAGTAAGCGAGCAGATTCAAGTTAAAAAAGAAAGCGCTCACTTGGCAAACTTTACATCTCCTATCTTTGTCTTGATAATTGGAGGGCCTGAATTCCCTTAAGCCATTAGATATCTCTTCTTTTTTCAAACCGATGCAGACATTCCCAATCCCATCACTCAAATCCAGCAGCTCCTAGTTGCGGCATAATGAATTCAACTTCAGTTAAAAAGCTAAATCATGTCATTATTATTTACATTCTATGCTACTTGTATAACAGGGGCAATGAAAGGACCTCATATGACGTAAAAAGAACACAGAATTAATCTCTCAAACTCCCAGTAAAAAAAATTCCCATTAAAGAAATCAAGACCTCTTCCCAAGCAACTTATTTATTCAAGTAAATCAGGATAAATGTAAAAAACTTGAGCTGTTAGCCTGATATTACGTATCCATCCAAGCATACGGGACAATGGGACTCATAATTCACTCATAAATGAATTGAGTGTATGTCAAAGAGAATACATAAAAAAATATAAAACTCGAGCTAGTGAGAAGGAAGACCAATGGACCACAAATTTTAACAGCCGATATATCTCTTCATATTGAAAAAATAATACCTCCTTTCCAAAAATATATATGTACCTTTCGGTGATCAGTACTCCGAGTAGTGTTTTTACCACGTCTCGGTACAAAATCAAAAGCAATACCAACTCATGGAGGACTCAGAGTGCAGCATACGTAGGATACATCAGCAACATGATCTGCAGGATTTCTTCGGTTACTCGAAGAAATTTTTCTCCTATGCGGGTTCTTGTTTCTTATGTGCTTCGCCGATACATGAGACGAAGAGGCTGAAGCCTCCTTACATCCCAGACCTTTAAGTTTTGCAAAAAAGAACTTGTCATTCTTCCTGGGTTTTTTAGGTAATGTGTTTCTTGATTCAGTTGGCTAGTTCATGTTGGAGATTATGGAAGTGGAATGAGATTGGGCTTTGAAGATTATGAAGCTGTTTTCTTTTGGTTTTTGGGTTTTCCGGTCAGTGTTTCGAGTTCATCACTGTTCGATAGGAGGGGCATGATTGAATCTGCAAAAAAAAATGAAGGAAGATAATTTGTGTGTTCTTGGGAGTAGAAGAATGATGAAAACATGAGAAGGAAAAACGTTATAAATTTAGGCTCCAGGAGTTCGTTAATATAAACATTTACATTTTAAATATCAATATTATTTATATACACAAGTTTTACAATTATTAAAAAAAAATTGTGAAAAAACTTGGAAAGGACATGACAATGCAGACAACTCTCTTTCACCTTGGATTGAATTTGATTTTGTTTATAGTTTCTGTTTTCAAACATATGGGCAGTAAGTAAATGGCGAAAATGTGATGTAAAAATTGGACAATAACGTTTGGCAAAATGATGATGTAGATCTCCTAACCAAGAATTTTGGGAATGAGATGTGACTTAATAAAATTGTCTGTTTTGGAAGTTGATATTTACATTATATATTTTTTTATTTGTGTTTCATCCGTGAATAAATTTGATACCTATTTTAATATGAAGTGAAGTATAGATAATAAGAAATTGTAAATATAAACTCTATTCTACTTTATAAAATAAATGTACTCGATTTTTTTTTGAGGCACCAAAAATTCTACTGTCCCTCCTTTTACAAACCCTCCCTTCTTTATTATTTTCACATCTAGGCCTTAATTTTGGTTTTTCAAGAACAATGTACTTTTGTTTTTTGCAGCAACTTATTCTTATTCTTTCAATAAAATAACACTTTTATACTAGAAATAAAAATCTCTCGTCTTGGTACTTGTAAATTGTTTCAGTTGGTAATTTTATATATATATATATATATATATATATATATATATATATATATAAAAGCATGTATTAAAAAGAATCACTACGAGCCCAATTATTTGGTCCTACAAAATAAGGATTCATCCTGGGCTTGAGATTGAATTTGATCTATCAAAGGATAAAAACGAGGATTCCAAACAAAAAAATTCTAAAAATAACACAAATTCGATTCAAGTAAACGCAAAATATAAAAAAGAACTGCATTTTTTAAAACGTTTTTGAAAGATGGTTGAGTAAAAGATAAAAAAGAAATTATAGAGATTTTGATTATAAAAGCAAGAACGTTGCACAAGTGATAAGTGATAATGCATAGGATGACGTATTATTTTGGTATCGGTTTCGACATATTGACACAAGTATTCATTGAATTGGTGAGTTAACTCCCGATTCTGTCAGCTTTTGGGCTTTCCAATCAATCGTGAACAAAGAAGCAATTCCCATTTCCCATAAGTGCATTAAAGATGTAAAGAAAGCTTGTTTTTACCCGATCACACGGGACAGGTCAAGTTTATGGCCACTTCACGTGAGATGACGATGTTCAACTTTTGTATGTCATTATAACGACAAAACTCTGTATCTATCATCCACGCACTAATTAGATCACTAGTAAAAATATTGCCATTTTTATTTTGTTATTTTATGTTGTCGAATCTGATATCTTTTAAATTTTTTTTTATTATATATTTAATTATTTTTTATTGGAAGTGTTAATGTAGTGTATATATCCTTGCTGCATAAAAACAAATTAAACATTTTTAATTGGGGATTTTTAATTAATTAATGCATATATGAATTGTCAGCTAGATATTATATTACTTTTTAGGGTTAGTTAATTAATTTGATATATAAAATTGATCAAATATTCTTTTAAATTTTTTACCTTCTTTCATTTTTATTTAACCTTCAAACACCTGATGGAAACAAAAATCAAACAAAACCTAATCTAATTTTCCTTTACTAAATCACAATTATACATTAAGTCCTTAATAAGTATCACCTAGAACAAAACTATTTTTACATCAACAAGACAATTACTTACAAGCTAATATATGTTTTGACACGGGAAGATGAGCAATCAGAAACAAGTACTAATATTTGATACAGAATAAAGAATTTAGACCATTGATTCTATCATGGGGGTAGTGCCCTCACATGTAGGATGAAATGAACCCAGAATAAACTATATTTGATCATATTATCAATAAAATTACTATTTAAGTCCATTAATTTTTATTTCAATTGTAGACTTTTTTTATGCTGTATAGTATTGACGTATCATCCAAAAAGGATGATATGATACCGAAAAATGCGAACATGATACAAGACATTGTGGACATGTCAACATCCCAGCTATAACAATTTTGCAGTTGTTGATTATCCCATTTACGTAATATGGATAAAAATACTCAGGCAAATTCACACACAAAAGTATACATCACATATCAGCCGACACGCTATACTTCATTATATTACCGTGTAAGTACCTTTTTTTAATCAGCATGTCTGAATAAATTTTTTTATGATATAAAAAAAATTCAAATATTTACATTCTATATAATAAATTTCAAACCCTAGATTTTGTTTCATTTTATCTTTTTCTTCAGAAAAATAAACTTTGTTTCCATGCAAGAGACGCCACGTGGATGCGTGTCACGGCTTTTCCCCGTCATCTCTCCGAAGTCGGTGTTCATGAGAACCTAGGCAGCCGTTTTCTATATATAAACCAACAATTCCAAAGTCTTCGAGTGCATGCATGAATACTTGCTATGCCAGAATCAGATATCCAATTTAATCTCACTCTCCAAGAAAATGAATCCTTACAATTATTTTCCTTGTTGGGACTTTGAGTCCACTTCAAGTTTATCTCCATTGCAGGGTATATCATGGCATCAAACACCTCCACCGCCTGCGGAACCGCAAAATTCGACGCCTTACACGAGCTTAGAAGAAACCCAGACGGGAAGTCATTCAAATTCGAGGCTTCATGTTACACCTGCTACAGAAGAACTCACCATTGATTCTGTAGCGATGGCGGAATATGGAGGAGAAGCCAGAAACAAGAAGAGAAAGGGCAAAGAACTGGAAAACCGCAACACGTGTGAAAGGGTGAGCATAACAACTGGACACCCTCTTTTTTCTTGACACGTGCTAGTCTACTATTTGTTAATAAAACTTTTCCCATAATAGAGACAAATAGTATTTTTTCCCAGTACTTCTAAATTTTATCTATTATACTTTTAATAATAACAATTTCACAGTTTTTATTTTAAAAAATAAGTAGGTGATAACTACGAGAATTTTGCAATTTTTTTTTTTTAGAAAAAGAAGCTAAAACAATATTTATTCAAAGACTTGTTATTCTATAAACATCTGTGTATGTGCAGCCATTGAGTAGCATATATAAAAGTGAAGCTGGATCAATTATTAACTATAGATCATATCTCAATTATGGCTGACCGGTTGAATTATTCTTGATGAATTAATTAATTAAGGCTGTCATTCTTTAATTTGCCAACTCTCTACGTACCTATATTATGTAATACTCTGTTTTCTTACGGATTAATAAGCTATCACTGAAAAATAATCACTCTGAATTTAACAGAAACGAAGAGGACGGATTGCTGAGAGAATGAAAACCCTTGAAGAATTATTACCCAACTCCTCATACAAAGTCAGTAAGCTTGTCTAAAATATTATTTTTACAAAAATAGTAAGTTTTATTCTTTAAAATATATTTAGTCGTCATCTTTCAAAGTCCGTGCGCTGCTCAAGAAAATTTATAATGCATATACATACATACATATATATATATATATACACACATATATCTGTGTGTGTGTCAGTCGTTAATTGATTGGAATTGTGGGTTTTGTGTTTAAAATAGTTGAGTGCCGCTTCAGTTCTGGATAAGGCCATTGAATACATCAAAGCCCTTCAACTTCATTTGGCCGTGCTCGGTTATCAGCAGATGATGATGATGGATGGATTACTAATCCCAACTCATAATTTTCCAGTCGGGGAAGATAACTCATCCGATACAATATTAATGGCGAATTGCGGCGGTATCATTCCTGGTATTAATCCCTCGACTCATCCAGGGCTATCCTATAATAGCGATGGGCTGTTTTCTTCAGTAACACGGAGCATGCCTGACTCTGAATTCCCTCCACAACCACTTCAATCACCGATTCAAGGTCCACTTTTTGATGGGTTCGGAGGCGTTCTGGCATCGGCCTCCGCCTCAAGTACCAGCTTGCAGCCGGTATCTTTGCCGGTGGGATTAGTTTCTTCCCATCTCGATAGTTTGTTTTAGATATATAGATTTAGAAAGTCAAATCTATCAGCAATGCGTTCATATGTAAATAACCCACACGTACATGCGAGCGCACACATGTATTTATATAATAATATTAATAATAAGCATGTTCAACTATATATATATGATATCTAAGAGGTAGCATAGACCAAAAGAAAATAAAATTCAAAATCGTTTAGGTGAAGATAGAAATTTGAGCATGAACAAATTACGTAGAAATTCGCTTTCTACATTCGCGGGATTTTAAAATTATATTATATTAGAGCAAATAAATATTGTAAAATATCTTAAGATACACCATTATCCATGTCATCACGGATATCCAAAATTAAATTATATGAAAAAGAAAACTTAGACTTTAGAGTTGAAAGAATTTGGGACAAAAGACTAATGAAAAAGTTGGAAAAGGGAATGGCGTGGTTATTATTAGAAACCGGCGCATGCCTTCCACATTATATCACATGATTGCCCTAGTTGGTCCTGAATTTCTCAATATTCTTGTATATATAGTGATAATAAATTTATAACTTTTATAATAAATTGAGGTAAGAAAGCCAAAGGTTGGAAAATGTGCATTTACAAAATATTTTTTTTAAAAAAAATAAAATATATGTTTTAGTTTTTATAAGATTTCTTCTTTACCAGAAAATCCTTATTTAGAGAATTAGAACAATATAAAAATACAAAGAATTCACCGCTTTATTCCCATGATTAGTCACCCATTAGTATTGTATGATGAGAGCCTTGAGAAAATGATAGTGCACCACATTATAGCTCATGATTTATAAGCGTGACCGTAGCCTGTGCCTATAAAGTCTTCACCATTATAATTTTAACATATATCATGATTTTATATTATCTTTTAAAACAAAATTTAGAGTTCTTTAGTGCCATTTATTTCACACGTATATGAAAATATGATAGAAAACACATTAATTCTCCACATTCATATAAGGGTAAAAATGATGGGGGAAAAAAAAATGAAACAATTCTGAATCCCACAAACAGAACCGAAAGAAAATAGGTCAAAAAGTATTATTAATATAGTCATGTGGTGAGACGCTTGATCGAGTCATGATTCCACTAGTGACAGCATGAAGTCAAATAATACAGAAAGAAGGTATATATGTGCGTGCGCAACCATAATTTGTTTAGATTTCAGTTAATAATATAAATATTTGCTATATTAGATTGAATATATTTTACAAAATAAATTTTATTAATTAATCAAGTAAATTTACATAAATTTTGTAAGAAAGTATACAATAACAACATATAAATAAAATATATATGAGCCAACATGTGTCCCTTTCTTTCAGCGCATGATAACTTTGAAGCGCTGCATTCGTCTATAAATTAAAGAGCGAACCAAATGTTCGCCCACAGATCTCTCCTCCCTCACACCCACACAAAAGTTTAAGTCATGAAAACCAAAGTAGCATACCTTGCAGTGTGTGCAGCAGTACTTGCGCTACTGCTTGGGAGAGTTGAGGTTACAAGTGCAGTGACTTGCAACCCCCTGCAGCTCAGCCCATGCGCAAGTGCAATCGCGTCATCCGCCACTCCAAGCCGCCTATGCTGCGCCAAGATAAAGGAACAGAGGCCTTGCCTCTGCCAGTACATGAAAAATCCAAACCTCCAGAAGTTTATCAAGTCCCCCGGCGCGAAAAAGGTGTCCAAAATATGCCGCACACCATTTCCCAGATGCTAAATTAAAATTTCCGGTTTTCAAGCGTCAACCTAATTATTTGGCTCTCCATCCCTCTGGCAAAATCCTGTCCCACTGTGATGTACGCACTAGGATGGTATGCTCTATGTATAATGATTTGTTATGCTTGTATTATGAGATGTGTAATAGCTTTGGTGTTCTGTGTTGTGTTTTGTATGTTGGCGTGGTTGTGGCAATGAGAAATGTGATAAATAATTTGCTTCTCCCTGGTTAAATCATTATAAGATTGGAGACAAATTTATTGTCTTGAACCAGCTATGGAGTGGTAGAGGGAGCTTATATTTTTTATACAAAAAAACGAGGAAAAAGAATAGAAAAAAAGCATTGTCCTTGTCTATGCCGCTAGTACAAAAGTTAAAGAGGAAAGTGGGGATAAGAGAGCCTTCTTCTCAGGTTGGACTTACTACTTCGATATTTTCGTTAAAGCTATCATCTCTGTTTCACACTTATCAAAATTAAGACAATTTGGACCCGACTATGAACAGCGAGTTTGATCCGAATGAAAAAAACTCGAGACAAATATAACAGCTGGTGAGGGAGACAGGAAAAGAAAATCTACCAAACATTCATCAACTCATTTCCAACAAAATATTCTGAAAGAATTGAAAACTTGACAAGTTATGGCAACTTCTTTTTAATTTATAAATCCATCTCATTGCAATTAATGACTCCTTTCTACTGGAGTTGTGCTTACAAACAGCTGCAATTTGCATATTCCCGATATCGATTCCACATCCAAAGGTCCCTTTTGTCCCTCTCGTTTATCCAATTAATAATGTAACATCTTATCACTTTTCATTATAAATCTAGTCGAAGCACAGAGAAAAATAGATGTATTTTCAGGTGAGCCGAGGTACCATTTCTAGAAAAAGTAATAGCAAATTTCATTCTTTTATCATCTGGAATCCCCGTACATGGAATGCATGCACAAGCGCTTTAACAAATCTTAGAATTGTCTTGCCTTTTTCTTGCCGTGTAACTGTCCTTCGTTCTTAAGATAGAGCAACGATCTTTTCAAGTGCTGCAATTGTGCAAATAATAAAGTTAGTTATACAAATGAATAAACTCTCAAGGGAGACTCAAATTTCACGGCTCTCATTAAAAATATTAAATTACAGATTATAATAGATTGTATACCTTGAGAAAGCTGCGGTTCATCCTGGGATTTTGTATTACTAGCAAAGAAATTTGTGGAAATTACAAATTGTTGATATAATTAAATATATGATGATTACAGCGGGCTTTTACCTGCTTATCATTTGACCAGCTGTATAAAATTACAGCTCAAGGACATAATGTAAGCGAGGTAGGATCAAAACGGAGATGACAAATAAACAAAATAAAAGAATAAAGAGATGGAGTAAGAAAAGTTGAGAGAGCTAAATTTGTACCTTTCTTTGGTTAAAGGTTCGTCTGGGGATTTCATTGCTGGAAAAAGCAAAACTTCCTGCTCGTAGTGATCAAGTGAACAATTAATAAAATCGTGGGGGAGAGAGTGTATAGGGTGATGAGTAACAAGTTAAATTAACAAGCACCACTAACCTTAATGTTCTGTGAGTCAGTCAACAGCATTGTGAGTCCACCGATAACCCAATCCCCAACCACCAGTTGGAGGTAACCCATATTCAAGAGCAGTGCAAAACGTTTCATCCAAGGTCATTGCTTCATCATCACCCGATTGGCGGTCCTAGTTTAACAATAAAAACTCTTTGGGAATACTATTATAGCCAACTTTACAAAAAATTAAGGCTTCATCACCATCAATACCTTGAGTTGGTCAGCAAAACGCTGGCGTTGTATAACAGGATCATTCAACTCAGTGTATGCATTGCAAAGCTGTCAAATTAAGAATGAGATATTGAAACATGGGTAACTCAGGAGTGAAAGCCCTAAGAAAAATAAATAGAGAAAAAGAAACAGAACAATAAGATAACTCATGATAACACTTACTTCATGCTTGTTGATGAACAATTCAAATCTTTAAGTTAGGCCTGGTTTTGACCTATGCCATTTTGCCAAGGGACTCATAATCTCTGGATGATTGATAATAAAAGAGGGGTTCGTACATGTCTCCTCAACAAAATGCCCCACAAGCTGTACTTTTATAAAACTTTAGAACAGTTGGTGAGAGAGAGATCGCTAAGGCAATGAAGGACAGAAGAGAGGAATATATCAATGGATATTGACAAGCATCCAACAGGCATACGTTATTTTCCATGTATTGCTCAAGTCTTCAGAGATTAATTTGATTCAAAATTTACTTGAACAGGGTAACATGAAAGTGATAACGACGTAACACTTAAATTCACAAGTTATGATCACCGTGAAGGTATTAGCAAACCCTAGAAAAGCAAGTCCATATGAGAACAGTAATTATCCTTCTCTCTCGATCATGTAAATTCAAAGAAAACAGAAAAAAGTATATCTTACTTTGTCTAACATCTCGTAGTTGTTTGAGGAGGGGAACATTTGATATCAAATTTTGAACATGCACCCGCCAAATATTTGTGGGCTTCTTCACTGGAGAGGTCCTTGGGTATGCTAAGGTTAGCCACCTTCTCTAACTCGACTATCATATCGATTCTCCTGCACGAGGAAAAAAGAATGTTGCTACTTAAATGCCATCAATATGGAAATGCACAGTATGCAAATGAACGTGCATTACAAGAAACCTGAAAGGAGGAGTGAAGTCAATCTCAATGGGACTTGTATCCAAGCCATTGGCGTGATAATTTAATTTTATAGCCACCGGTAATTTCTTTGATCATCCCTGTCACTTGAAATCATTCATAAAATTCCAAGACAGAAGAAACATTTTCGTTGAATCAAACTTATAGCTAATGTCTGCCACTTACCACTGAGCATTTCTTCAGTCAGCTTCATCAACTCCTCATAATCCGCACACACCATGTAAAACTCACATGTAGTAAACTCAGGATTGTGAGTTAAGTCAATTCCCTCGTTCCTAAATTGTTTACCGATTTCATATACACGGTCTAAGCCACCGACAACCAACTCCTTGAGAAATAGTTCAGGTGCAATATGCATATAAAGCTTCATGTTAAGATCATTGTGGTGGGCCACAAATGGCCGGGCAGCAGCTCCCCCAGCAATCATGTTCATCATGGGTGTTTCAACCTTAAAACAGGAACATAAAAAGCAGGAAATAACAGTTTTGAGTTAAAGCATATAACCGGTCTGGGCTAGTGATTAAA
This sequence comes from Primulina eburnea, assembly GCF_022965805.1. Lineage (NCBI taxonomy): Eukaryota > Viridiplantae > Streptophyta > Magnoliopsida > Lamiales > Gesneriaceae > Primulina > Primulina eburnea. The sequence goes on from NC_133113.1 coordinate 34,909,570, forward strand.
CATATTTTAGACTAAGGCAACTCTGGATTGACTTACCTCCAAAAAATCTAGTTTATCAAGAAAAGTTCTGATGTAAGAAATAATTTTGGACCTGGTCTTAAATATTTCCCGAACCTCCATGTTTAGCATCAAATCCAAATAACGCTGCCTGTACCGAGTTTCCTAGTATGAAATTTTCCACTGATCATAAACAGATTTCACATAGGACACATATAATCAAATGCATTTAAGTTCACTCACAGAGATCACTGGATGCACGCAAAGAAAAGAGAATTAAACGGGTGTTGGGAAGTGTAAATATAAGGTGCAAAAGAACTTAAAAAATATGGAATCCAGTGTACCCACTGAACATTTAAGAAAGGTCCAAGTACTAGTGTTATAATACTTAGTTCAGAAACATTCTTTTTTCCATTAACCTTACTATGAAGTATTGGAAAAAAAATAGTTAGCTGCTCCATATCACGAAAGATATCAAGTTGATAAAGTTTTTTGGATTATAAGTTCTTTTCACGTTAATTATAATTAAGTAGTAAATAGATCAAGTAATTCTCCAATAAATATCTCAAAGTTTTTTGTGAATCATTGTTTATCTATGTGCCACTTTTATATGGCATGCTCTGTGGTTAAAAACCTGGAAAAGATGATTAAAAGTAATCCAAAATAGTGTTGCTAAAATATAAGTCAGAGAGAAAGTCCCAAGAAGGTAAGCAGTGAGGACAGGAAAATCAAGTTATAACCATAGCCTAGAGATTTCCGGCTCTGCCATGAAATTGAAGAGAAACAAGTGCTGTTTATGATAATAAAACTATCCAGTAGTCCATCATCCATACATGCTACACTAACTTGTCTGCCAGAGACTCCTGATCCAATAAGCAAGTACATGATGCAGTCATTGCACCAGCATTAGTTGGATTCCAAAGATTTAGTTTCTGGATTCTGAGACACATAGGATTTGGTGCATATTGTTGGTAAACTTTAAAAAAAATCAGTTATATGGATGTCCGAAAAATCGATAGGTTTATTCAATACCTGATCCTTCAATGTATAGGCCTCGAGATTTCTACCACTCCCTGGGACCCAAATATCAGTTATCTATCCAGAGCAGAATGTTCAACGTCAATGAAGTCACACATTATTGATGCATGTAATCAGTCAGCTGATTAAAAAAAATCAGTGTCACCTTAGCATTGTCAGAACCAGTGCCCATTTTTGGTCGTGGCATCATATGTAGACAATGAGAAAGAACAACAAATGTTTTTGGAAAAATACTCAGCTCTCCCCTTTTACTTTTACCTACAAAATGAAATACCATAAGAGGAGACTTCTGAGATAGAGAAAATTACGCGAAGAAACAGAAAAGTACATCCAAAACTAAGATAATCAATCACTTCACAAGGGACTGTAAAATTATACCATTAAATGTCAAATACTCTGCCTAAAATAACAGTGACCACATAACACCCAGGGAGAACAAATAGTTTACAATGAATTATCCTTCAATACAGGCATCACATGCCATACAAAACAACATAAAACCTTAATTTCAAGGCCTAAAAGTTGTAATAAAAGATGTAAACTCACTTACAGAGTGAACACCATATTTAAAAAATGCAGCAGCTATGGAAATGCCCAATTGCACACCTCAATTAAAATTTCATAAAAGGAAAGTTTTTACATGACAATCCATTATCGTAAAATTTAAGTTCAGCTTTCAAGAAATACTTTTAAATCAATTTTTTTTATGAAGGTATTATTTTGAAAATTAAGTCACTCTTCTATTAATGTACTTTGTCCTCACCATATTTGTTAGATAAGTATGCAAGTTACAAATGGCACAAACCTGGAAACCCAATGATACCAACAATATCCCCTCGCTTCACAGACGAGTGAAATCTAGAAAACTCTTCCTCATCTAACTCAGATTTCCTGCACAAACAGTTATGAAGATGCTGAAAGACGATATTTATGCCACAAACAAAAATATGGACATTCAAGCAAAGAAATACAGCATGGGTTCTCCAGCACTGTCGTCGTAGCATCTCCTAACCAAACCAGTATGACCTTATTGGAAGTTACACCGTCTTTTCTCAAAAGAGCAAAATAGCAAACAGTTCATTTTCATTTGCTTTTCTTATTGTATAACAGGAAACTGGAACCCAGAGGAAATAAAGGAAGAAAACATTATCAACATACGAAACTAATTTTTTTTATTAAAAAATAAGAAACTTTACACAAAGCTGGAGATATTCATGAAAACATTTCCTTTGTACAGAGCTTCTAAGACAGAAAAATAATTCTTCACACACAATTAGTAATTCAAGTAATCACAGCTCTGGAATTGGCTGAAAAAAATACAAAATTCAGCATGCTGATTATGATAGCATTCAGCGACATATTTGACTTTGTCACATGAAATATCTTATAATATATCGTAGATGACATTAGTAGCTCTACCATATTAAGTAGATTGAAAAAGGAGCTTTGCAACTAATAAACAAGGTTGAAGTATCAAAGTAATAGCATCAATAGTTTAACGAATAAAATTGGCAATAACAGCAAAGAGTTGGGGACTCGATAGAAGGGATCCATATCCACACCACTACTTCAGTAACCAAAATAAGATACGCAACTACCTTGCATCAGCCATAACTTGAACTTTAGCACCGCCACCATGCAAATCATAAAAGAATAGTTTTGATGATGATGAACGTTTGTTCACAAGCAGCCCTTCCTAAAGAAACGTCTATAACATTAATCAAAAGTAACAAACAATTATAGCATCAAAATAAATCATGTATAGAATTTCTAGTACCAGCTATGCTTTCTTCGACATCCTAGAGATGATCTCCATTATTTAAACTTTTATATCTCTCTACATATTCAGGGATAGTCAATTTAGCTTCAAAATTGTGAGGATAAGGATTGCTTCCACTTTCCTTCTGAGCAGCAAGAAACCTCAGTCTATTTTCAAAATATTGCTGCAAGTGTTCAAACATTGGATTCAGTGAAAAGTCAAGATTGTCTTGGTATAGAAACAAAATAATTCCCATTCCAATGCCATATAGGTGATATGAGACAGGAAAAAGGCAAAAGAACGCAACTATAAAATAAAAATAAGATGCTAGGCTTACGGTAAGAGGCTTACCGTTGGATCCATGCCCTCATCTTCTGCAGCAGCAGATTTCTTTGCCTATTGTTTTGGCTTGGCAGAGGCCTGAAATTTATGCCAAAGTCATCATGACTAATGACTAGATAAACACATAAAAATATTTACTGGAAAGCCAACGGATTAAAGATGACATTCAATCGTAGTATAATTGGTTTTCATTCGAATACGAAAAATGCACCGAGTGATTGGAGGAAAAATGAAAAATATATGTAATTTTCACAAAAGATTTAACCGATCACAATAACAGCTTCCATGAATTCCAAATTGATAAAGCAACAAGAAAATATGAAACCCCCTTTTTTTTAGAATAATACGAAAAATTATCATAAGTAGACACACTACATAGCGTTTCAACATATATAAAATATATAAATTTGCATGAATCTAAAGCATATTAAAATAACGAGCAAAACCCACAAGATAAACTTATCAAATCAACCCAAAAATTCTACAAGATCCACTAATCATGTAAATTTACACATTCAACTATAAAGAATCAATGTGTATATGCCTTCTAGCTTCACAATAGATTCATCACAAAATGCAAAAATATATACTTCCCCTGTCCACAGAAAATTGTTCACCTTTTGCCGGTTCACACGTACCGTGCTACTTTTAAAATTGGTTGTTGATAAAAATGCACATGTAAACCATTCATAAATCAGAACGAATGGGCATGGATTGCAAGACAGCCTCCACCTAGATGTGATCCGTTTTAAAAAAATTCTCCTTCAGACTGAAAAATATGCACAGACACTAGAATCCTTGGTAAAAAAAAATCACGAAAAAAACGACAAAAATTAGTGAAACCAGGCCCGAAATTTAAGTCTGAAATTCGACACCTCAATCAATAAAATCACATACAAACAAAGCGTTGTACGATAAAAATAGAGGATAAATACCATTTCGGAAGTTCAGGAATGCTGCAGAAAAATGTAACTCAGAGAAGACTGGTGTCACTGGGATTCTAATACCCCGGGGAACATGTTTCCTTTACGGTAGACAAGAATTGGGCTTCGCTTCCTCTTATGTTATAAACAGATTGGGTTGGGCTTTAACTGAATCCGGACAAGTTTGAATTATTTTTTATGGGCTTTTAGCTGTGATTTCCAAATCACGTGAGGTTAAGCCTTCTCGAATTAAAAGTACAAAATTCTAGGATAATTTTTTTTTGAAGAGTCGATAAATAAGAACTCTCCTCATTCTTTGAGGATAGAGTTGGATTATATATGCATCTATTTTCCGATTCACGGATACGTTAAGGAGTTCAATTTTCTGGCATTTCTTTGAAGTGGTGGCGACGGCAGCATCCCCGTGCCAGGCCTTCCTAATGGTTGGCCTGCATTGTGTCCAAAACTTTAAAATGTGATTTCCTAATAGATTCCACTAGTCCATAAAAATTTACCACATTGCTGTTTTCTGAAAAGATGTGAAATGATGTACTTGTCCACCATAAACAATAACCACAATGTCTTTTTTGGGGATAAACATTAGTATTCTTCGTAGGAACGATACTTTACTCACATATATTAAAACTTGACAATTGTGCGCTTGCGAGCGAAAAATACGCAACATATAGACTTCTTTCATTGCATGACCAGCAATTGTTGCTTGGGAATGGGGCTGCTGGACCATAAGCGCACACAGAAAGGTCTTGAGACCAATTGCCCCATTTGTTGTGATTTTTTATTTACATCAAGTGCAACTGTGAAGGCTCTGCCCTGTGGTCATTGCATCCTGCATTCTGCTTGATTTCAGGTTTGTTTATCTTCTTTAGTATTCATCTGATTTTTCATATATAGTTTATCTATAGATATGCTGAACATTTTATTCTCATCCCATGCATATGCATGCACTCATTACGTCTACCCCATATGCAGCAAATCTATGGGAGACATGCATGTCGGTAAGAATGTGTTCTTTCTTCAAATGATTTAACTTATACTGAATCATTATTTGATGATTTTGGGTTGAGTCTTGGTATTAAGCGAGAGTGGACTCTGTTGAACTATATCACGACTTTGAATGGATTCATCACACTTCATGATGGTGTTGATGTTAACGTGAAATTTCCTGAGATTGTGTTTCGATCAAATTATTCACAGGATTGTATTTCAAGTAGTCCAAATTTATATTATATATGATTGAAAATTGAAAAATTATTAAAGGAGTGGAGATACTCGATACAATACCTTCTTTAAAATAGTCGATACAATACCTAAGGCCATCTCCAACCCATTACGCTATCTTAGTGTCGCACTAACTTTAAAATAGTGTAATTCCTACACCAAATATAAAATTCATCTCCAACCCATCAACTCCAAACTCTACATTAAAAGGAATATTCTCGGAATATTCTCTATTATTTTATTAACAACAAATATTAGTTTTCACAAAATATTTATAAACACAATAATTAAAATATCACTAATATCTAAAATCATTTCTATATTAAAATTCATTATATATAATAATGAATTAAAATATTAATTAAATATATTTTTATAATTAATTTAAAAAATTCTAATATTTAATATTAATTTTACATACTTAAACTTATTACTTAATTAAATGTAATTAACTAATCATTCAAAAAAATTATAATCACACATATAAATATTTTGAACATAAATTACTAACATACAACCAATATTCAAATGATGCTTATAAAATAGAAATGACACACAATTATCCAACTTTTAATTAACGGAATTACTATATAAATCCCATAAATGGTCGATTAGTGCATCTCGTAGTGCGAAGTGAGTAAGTAAATCCAACTTTGTTTATTTAATTTTGTATCATTTTCTTTGATTTTCAAAAAACTAGTGTTTCAAATCTTAATTTTTTTTTTTACTTGTATCTTTGTATTCAATATTAAATAATTTAATTATAACTACATAATTAAGATATTCATGGCATATTTTATACTATTTTATTTACTACAACTAATTTATCACAAATAATTTATTAACATAATAATATTATCTTTATTACTTATGTATTAAATTAAAATATCCAAGTTTTTTAAAATCACTTTGTTAAAATTTATTGTTTGAAATAATACATTTTTTTAATTAAATTAGATTAAAAAACTAATTATATAATATTTAGAGTAAGTAAAACTACAATAAAAAAATTAAAAATAAAAATAAAAATACAACGCTATTGCTACAGTGTTGCACCAAATTTGGTGCAACACTGTAGCAATACTCTATTTTGGTGTCAAATATAGTGTTGGTTGGAGCAATTAACATTGTACCAAAATGGTGTTTTACACCATTTTGGTGTAGGGTTGGAGTTGCTCTGAGTGATAATATGAGTAGCATGGATAAATGTATGTCCCTTTACTTTGGTATCTTTTATCTAATGATAGACCTCTTTCTCTTATTCGGGTCTATTTTGGCATGCTTTATGTTTTACTAGCTTATGAGATCCTGCTAGAAGAATACAGAAACCGACGTCAAGCGAGCTTCAAAAACACTACACTTTTACTTTATTCACGCCATTTATTTTTGTAAATGACCAAGAAAATTCACCTCACATGAAGAATATATTATGCAATGACCGCGAGCCTGCGACAAAAAAAGGAACTGCACCATTTCATTGGATGTATCACAAATGTGGCTTCTGTGGATCTTACAGCACAAGGGTGATCAAAGGTTGAACAAGATCCTAATTGCTCCACATAATTTGTTTGTAAAGGGTTATTTTCGCATTGTACCGAAAGGGTTCTTGTGGGTTCAGTCGACCCTACCCTTACGGGCACTGCCCGCAAAGGTCGATCTAACGACTCGGATTTTTTCGAGTCAAATTTTTTTTTTTTTTTATATGGAGGTGGGCTCGGATCACTCATGTTGAGTGATCTGGGCCGTTCATTGCCCGTGCAGACACTGTCTTCACGGGTAAGTTGAAACAAACCGTTCTTGTGTAGCAATTGTACAGCATAGAACAGAATTTTCTCTGATAGTTGTAACTTAGAAGAGGAGCACTTAAAGTTCCTTTTCTAGTTTATTTTAAACCATGGTCTCCATTCATCCTATACAAGTGTGTAATTAATGTTCTTTGAATAAAATTTCATAAATATATATTTATTATAAAAAAAATTCAAATAAATATAATTATATAAAAAAATAACGATTCTTCACTTTATTTGTTCATGTCAGCTCTAATGGTTTTTTTTAATAATTAATTCAATCTGAAATGTAAAATAGTAAAGCGGATTAATTATTATTTATAAAACAAAATATCATTTAGCAATAAATCGTAGGTTTACTCGTTGTGCACTAACATCATGAAAAAAAATAAAAACAAAAGAACTGTTATATATATATATATGATATTTAGGTGATTGATTTGATTGTAAAGTTCCTTTTATAGACTAACCTCTCTACATTATAAATAGAGTTGTTTGGTTGTAATAAGAGACTAGTTTTTCTCTCATTCTCTCTACTAAATTTATAACACGTTATCAGCACGAGTGCTCTTCAAAGATTAATGAGGGAATATCAAGACGTTTGTCTAGTCGATAGTGGTACAACACACACCATCCTTAAAAGCAAAAGGTATTTTTTTGGAGTTAACATTAGCTGAAAATAATGTTACAACAATATCGGGTGCATCAAAAATTATTGAAGGATGGAAAGGCAAAAATTATTTTACCAAATAATACAAGCCTATATATTGAAAATGCCCTATATGCAAGCAAATCCAGTAGAAATTTGCCTAGCTTTAAAGACATCCACCGAAATGGATACCATATTGAAACATTAAATGAAAATAATTTCGAATACCTTTGCATAACATCTATTATATCTGGCAAGAAGCAGATAAAAGAAAAATTATGTGCACTCTCTTCTGGAATGTATTTTACAACAATAAAAACAGTCGAAGCAAACATTGTCACAAACCAGAAGTTTGTTGACCAACAGAGCTTCAAATTATGGCATGATCGACTTGGTCACCCTGGGGCAACAATGATGCGCAGAATAATAATTAACTCACATGGACACCCTCTAAAGAACCAGAAGATTCTTTTACACAATGATTATCCATGTGTAGCTTGTTCACAAGGCAAACTAATTATAAGACCTTCCCCTACAAAGATTGATGTTGAAATCCCAACCTTCTTGAAGAGAATTCATGGGGATATTTGTGGGCCTATACACCCACCATGTGGACCATTTCGATACTTCATGGTATTGATTGATGCGTCTACTAGATGGTCACATGTTAGTTTACTTTCAACTCGAAATATAGCTTTTGCTAGATTACTTGCGCAAATTATTAAATTACGAGCTCAATTCCCAGATCACTCAATCAAGACAATTCGTCTTGATAATGCTGCTGAATTTAAATCGCAGACATTTAATGACTATTGTATGTCAATAGGGATTTCAGTTGAGCATTCGGTTGCTCATGTCCATACACAAAATGGCTTAGCAGAGTCATTCATTAAGCGTTTGCAATTAATTGCTAGACCATTATTGATGAGAACCAAACTTCCATCATCTGTGTGGGGACATGCCATATTACATGCTGAATCATTGATTCGTATAAGGCCAACTAATTATCACCAATACTCACCCTTACAACTTGCTTATGGTCGAGAGCCTGATGTTTCTCACCTTCGAGTATTTGGTTGTGCAGTACAAGTCCCTCTCCCACCTACACAGTGAACCAAAATGGGCCCACAACGTAGACTTGGGATTTATGTGGGATATGATTCACCATCTATTATTAGATTTTTGGAACCTTTAACAGGAGATTTGTTTACTGCGAGATTTGCAGATTGCCACTTCGATGAATTGGAATTTCCAAATCTAGGGGAAATAAAGTTATGTCCCGAAGAACAACACAAGATTTGTTGGAATGAGAAAACACTATCTCATTATGATCCTCGAAATAATCAATGTGAGCAAAAAGTTGAAAGAATCATTCACCTGCAAAGAATTGCAAATCAATTGCCCCATGCTTTTGTTAATACAAAGAATGTGACAAAGTCACATATACATGCAGAGAATACCTCTGTCAAAATTGATGTCCCCGTAGGACCAGCTATTATTCAACCTGCAAATGAATCTAAAATACGCCAGAAACGTGGTCGACCGATTGGTTCGAAGGATATAGTACCTAGGAAAAGAAAGGTGCAAGAAAAGCAAGAATTGAAAGCTCCAGAAGAAGCAACCTTACATGATACAACAAGAAAAATAAATGAAACAGATGTGGATAACGTGATTCAGGGAGAACCAGAATCACATGAAAATACCGAGACTTCAACAAATTATTTGATATCTCGTAAAATATGGGATCGGAGAAAAACAAACATTGACAATGTTTTCACTCTTAATGTGGTCCTTGATATCACGCAAGGTGTTAATGACCCCGAACCACAATCTGTTAAAGATTGTCAACAAAGAAATGACTGGCCAAAATGGAAGGAAGCTATACAAGCTGAATTAGATTCTTTAGAAAAACGTAAAGTGTTTGGACCCGTAGTTCAAACACCTAAAAATGTAGTCCCTGTAGGATACAAATGGGTGTTTGTACGAAAAAGGAATGAAAATGATGAAATTGTAAGATACAAAGCCAGACTCGTTGCTCAAGGTTTTTCTCAAAGACCTGGAATCGACTATGAGGAAACATACTCACCTGTGATGGATGCCACCACTTTTAGATTTTTGATTAGCTTGGCTGTATCAGAAAATTTGGACATGCGACTAATGGATGTGGTCACTGCATATCTATATGGATCACTTGATAACGACATATACATGAAAATCCCTGAAGGATTTAAACCACCAGAAGCAAGTGATACAACCCCCAAGACCATGTTCTCAATAAAATTACAAAAATCATTATATGGATTAAAACAATCTGGACGCATGTGGTACAATCGTCTTAGCAAGTTTCTACTACAAGAAGGTTATACAAATGATGTTATTTGCCCATGTATTTTTACAAAAAGAACGGATGAGGGTTTTGCAATCGTGGCAGTATATGTCGATGATTTAAATCTTATAGGAACTCCCGAAGAGCTCACTAAAACTGCCAATTACTTGAAAAATGAGTTTGAGATGAAAGATTTAGGAAAGACAAAATTTTGTCTCGGATTGCAAATTGAACATTTGCAAGAGGGAATATTTGTTCATCAATCATCATATACTGAAAAAATATTAAAGCGCTTTTACATGGACAAAGCACACCCATTACCATCACCAATGGTCGTCCGATCACTCGACACTAATAAAGATCCTTTCCGTCCACTTGAACATGGAGAAAAAATCATTGGTCCTGAAGTACCATATCTTAGTGCAATTGGTGCATTGTCATATCTTGCAAATTGCACTCGACCAGATATAGCATTCTCTGTTAATCTCCTAGCAAGATATAGTTCCTCTCCAACCCGAAGACATTGGAATGGTGTGAAACACATATTTCGTTACCTTCGTGGTACAACTAACATGGGATTGTTTTATTCGAAAAAATCAGATTTATCTTTAATAGGATATGCAGATGCAGGCTATCTTTCAGATCCACATAAAGCCAAATCCCAAACAGGTTATGTGTTTACACGAGGGGGCACTGCTATTTCATGGAAGTCGACAAAGCAAACTTTAACAGCGACATCATCTAATCACTCTGAGATCATTGCAATGCATGAAGCAAGCCGAGAATGCATGTGGTTGAGGTCCGTAACCCAACATATTCAAGAATCATGCGGGTTACCAACAATGAAAGATAGCCCGACGACTATATTTGAAGATAATACTGCTTGCATCGCACAACTAAAAGGAGGATATATCAAAGGTGATCGAACGAAACATATTTCGCCAAAGTTTTTCTACACACACGAACTTCAGAAGAAAGGTGATATTGATGTACAACAAATTCGTTCTAGTGACAATGTAGCTGATTTATTCACAAAAGCGTTACCAACATCAACATTCAAGAAATTGGTGTACAAGATAGGGATGCATCAATTAACAGATCTTCGATGATTGAAATCAGGGGGAGTGTTAGTTGTTGTACTCTTTTTCCTTCGTTCAGGTTTTTCCCACTGGGTTTTACTGACAAGGTTTTAACGAGGCAACACTGGATTCTCCATCAATCATCTAAGGGGGAGTGTTATATATATATATGATATTTAGGTGATTGATTTGATTGTAAAGTTCCTTTTATAGACTAACCTCTCTACATTATAAATAGAGTTGTTTGGTTGTAATAAGAGACTAGTTTTTCTCTCATTCTCTCTACTAAATTTATAACAAGAACGATGTTTTTTTTTTTAGATTTTTGTAAAAAAAAAAAACCAGTAATTTTATGAAAATTGAAATGAACGTGAGGTGATCCAAACAGATATTCGACCCAACCCCAACAATATTACAGCATCAAATCTTTTTTTGGTGCTAACTGTAAAATTGGGAACTTCAAATAAATTCAGGAAGAAGGACGAAATATTATGCAGCTTCACGTTGGTCCCAACTGTCGCTCAGCTCGTAAAGCATCCTTCTTTTTGACCTAATTCCCATATTCATGTAATTTCTTGAAGTCCTAGCTTCTTAATTTATGTGGGGGTCTCTTCTTTGTTTTTTATTTGTTCTCACTTGCTGAGTTGTTGATTTTTTGTATTAGCAGTTTGGATTTATTGTCAACAGATCTTACGAGCAGGTATCATGAGTTTTCCTTTACTGATGTCGAATCAATATTTTATTATCTGTAATCTTGCATTAATTTCTTAAAAATTGACAAATCGGTCCATGGCTTTAATTTACTTCCCTTTGCTAGCTCCTTGCTCGATAAGATTTCGCTTGTTTTCATTTGTTTGATTTTTTTTTTGCTTGCTGATTTAAGTTTTTGGGGGGAATGATGTTCAGATAGATAAAAGGCGGAATCAGTATCATAGGAGGCAAAGGTTTGGGTGGGAAAGAAGGGGACTTTTCAGAGGGAGAGATAAAATACAGAAAAGAAGGTGAATTTTCCGAGATAAGTAAATGGGGGGTTCAAAAAAGGAGGGGCCGTCCGCACCTGCACTCAGAAAGGACCCATACGAGGTACTTTGCGTGTCAAGGGATGCATCTGATCAGGAGATTAAGACTGCTTATAGAAAGCTTGCTCTCAAGTAAGTTTTTCTGTTGCCTTTTCTTTTTCTTTAATTTACGTTTACTATATGTCAGCGTTCCTTCTTGTATGGCCACTTATGTGGAAAGTCTCCAAGTCTGCGCTTGGAGTTTAATGAATCTTGGGGGTATTTGGTTTGTTATTTAGTTTCTAATCATTTGTTTTTCACGGTTGTTGGTGTCTTTATGTTATTACTTGAGGTAGAGATTGATTGAAAAATCCATTGTTCTTAATGGGCTTTGTGGTTTTGAATGGAGGTGTCAGATCTTATTTTTTCATTCAATTGTTTTTTGCAGTATGAGGATATATTTTAGGACTAATTATGAATTTGGTTGCACAGTCTGCTCCACTCCCTAGTCTTGATTTTGGACCATTGGATTGTAATTAGTTTTCTCTTAATGAGGAATTTTGCGGCTGAGTTGTCTTGCTCAATGCTAACAAATGATTTCCATCTTTAATGAACCACGAAGTGTTTTGTGAACTAATATGGAGTCCGCTTTTTATTTTATTTTTTGTTCATTATGTCATGTATTTGTGTGGGGATGGCTGCAATGAATTTTTGTGTAATTATGAGTTTGAGAATACTAAAGCTCTATTTCAAGTCAATAGTCTTTTTTTCCCGGCCTTTTACACTGATGATTTGCAAGAATAGACCTTTACAAAAAAAATTCTAAAAATAAGCCTCACTCCATAAAAAACAAGTTGTCCCACATGTAATACCATCTATTGAGGTCTATATAGAAAAATGTGTACAAGTCTATTATTGCTAAGGTCCCCTTGTACACCGACACACATAGAATATCTGCCCGAGTAAATAGCAGAAAAACCGATGTCTAGACTCTAGAAGTTCTCTTTGTCGGGTTAAGGAATAATCCTAGAAATCTACAGGTATCATCCAGACAAGAATACCAGCAATCCTGAAGCTTCGGAACACTTCAAGGAAGTTGCATATTCATATAGCATCTTATCTGATCCAGAGAAGAAGAGGCAGTATGATAAGTCAGGTTTTGAGGTACACTACTCTCGCATTTTGTTTTGCGACTTAATTGTTTTTTTCCCTGATTTGATATGTTTAAGCTTATACTGTGTTTTGTTGAATGGATATGAATTTCAATATTATGTTTGTTACTGCTTGAATAAGAGTTTTCTAATTATAGTATCATCTGTCATTGATCTTATTAGGCCCTTGACGCTGAGGGAATGGATATGGAGATTGATTTGTCCAACCTTGGAACTGTGAACACGATGTTTGCAGCTTTATTCAGGTTATATTTATACTTCTTTTCTAATTTAGACTAAGTCGTTAGTATATTATACTTTGTGACTAATTTGTAAGTTGTTCGAATATCTTTATTTGGTTAGCAAGCTCGGTGTCCTATCAAGACAACAGTATCTGCTAATGTTCTTGAAGAGGCTTTGAATGGCACTGTAACGGTTAAACCGCTTCCAATTGGAAGTTCAGTCAGCGGCAAAGTACGTGCCTCCCCAACTGCGTAGAAAAAATGTTAGTTGTGTTTCTGTTATTTTATGGATTGGTTAATAGATTTCTCCTTTTGTCTAAAATCAGGTAGAAAAGCAGTGTGCTCACTTCTATAGTGTAAGCATTGATGACGAACAAGCAGAGGCTGGAATTGTAGTTAGAGTGACTTCAGCATCTCAAAGTAAATTTAAGGTGGAGATACTTCTTTTACCCATATTCAGCTCAACTCATCCTTATATCTTTCTAATTTGTAGAGAAACATTATTCTTTTTGTTCCTCGAAATGGAGGGACTGGAGTTCAATTCTAATAGTTCCTTTTCACATTTATTTTCAGCTTTTATTCTTTGAACAAGATGCAAATGGGGGATATGGGTTGGCCTTGCAGGTAATTTAATTTATTTTCCCAGTCCTCTCACTGGTAGAAACATGGAATCTGCTTTTGTGAGGAAAAGTTCCTTGTTTTGCTCCTTTAGCTTGAGATTGATTTTTCTTATATCTTTCAAACAATTCGAAGGTCACTTAAATAATGAGTTGAATGGTTGTTAAGCTACTTGAGGTCGGATATGTGGAGAATTGGATTTTATTACATTTATTGTGATCCTTGACACGTGCTTCTTTTCAAATTGTATCAGTTCTATGTGAGCTATCTTTATACCTAATAATATTTGTGTTTGCATTTGGTTAGAATGCTGAGTAAATTTTAGAAACATGCTCAATTGAATAGGCAGTCCTTGTTTTATGAATTTTTGCTACTGTTATGAACATTCACAGGAAGATAGTGAGAAGACAGGCAAGAATACTTCAGCTGGAATGTTTTTCCTGCATTTCCAGGTGTACAGAATGGATTCGACTATAAACGCGGTGCGTGAGTTATTTTCTCTACTTTTTTCCCAGTCAAGAGTCTTGCACCATTTATTTTGTTGATTATCACAACTGTTTTATTGGTCTAGTTGGCAATGGCTAAGGATCCAGAAGCTGCTTTCTTTAAAAGGCTTGATGGACTTCAGCCTTGTGAGGTCTCAGAACTAAAAGCTGGCACTCACATATTCGCTGTTTATGGTCTGAGCTTTTTATAACAAATGCAGATATGTAGAACTTTGTGGCATATCGACTAAATGCTAATGATTGCTTGAAGGTGGCTTAAAATTCCTTCACGGACTGACAGTTTGCATGTTGTTGCAGGAGATAACTTCTTTAAACCTGCTTCCTACATAATTGAGGCTCTATGTGCAAAGTCATATGAGGATACAACTCATAACCTCAAGGATGTTGAAGCTCAGATTTTGAGAAAGAGAAATGAGCTGCGCCAATTTGAGGCAGAATATAGGAAGGTGTTACTTCTTCTCCAACCCTGCTTTGTTATGAATTTTGTAATACTGGTTGCGCATGCATGTCTTTGTCACATCTCAGTCTTTCTTTGTTTTCAGGCATTGGCACAATTCCAAGAAGTCACCAATAGATATAGCCAGGAAAAGCAATCTGTAAGTTGGCTTCAGAAGGAATCTTTTCTTCTGTTCCTGCTCTTAGAGCTTATTAAGCTCCTTTGACTCCAGAGAATTTTTTCATTAACGAGCATGGATAAATACGTCACTGAGATAGGTCAAAAAGAGCAATATCTTGTGAAACCAATTTCTGTAATGGAATTCAAACATTTCTTTTATTTTTGACTTATCTAGTCAGCCTCTTACTCCAGTTATACTAGGTGTTTCTAAAGTCATTTTATACTTACTATTACCAGACCCTGTTATTACTGTCAATTTGACTAGTGCACATATATTGAAACTCGTAGACAGTGGTACAAAAAGAAAGAAGGCACGCCCTAGATGATGAGGTTCTTATTTCTGGTCAATTCTGATTTTAAAGTTAAGAGATCAAACTGAGACTTTTGATTGAAAAACATTTGCAAGTTAGGGGCAATCCTTCACCTTCTATAAATTCCCAGTCATTAGCTTGTATCTCCTGCTTGCATTCAGCCCATTTTTGGCTGCTTACTTGGGTAAGACTGTTCAAAGATGCAAGATGTACTTTTCCTCTCCTTTTTTCGGGCGATGAGGAGTATTAGAGGAGCAGTCCTTCGGCTTGGTCCACACTAGCAGTAGTTGGCTTTGAAAATATCTCTGTTAGCCAATTTTCTTACCATTATATTAGTTCTCAATAGGATTTCCTTTTCAAATTTCTATTTTGTTTATCTGAATTGGTTGAGCAAGTGTTAAAAGGACATGTCACTGACACACTGATCACACCTTCTTTGCGGTAGCTTTTGCCTCAAATATTTAATTGATTCTTACCTTCGATGCTACTTGTGAACAGGTTGACGAGCTGCTAAAACAGCGAGATGGCATACATGCAGCTTTTACCACAGCGAGATCTGTTTCCTTATCTGGTGGGAGTGGCCATTTTAGTAATGGAAGCAGCAGTAAATTTCTAGCTGATGATTATAAATCCGAGAGTCCAGGGGAAGAGGGAAGTTCAGATTCAAAGGACAAATCTTCGAAGAAGAAATGGTTCAGTCTTAACCTAAAGGGATCCGATAAAAAGTTATGAGACTGGTCATAAATTGTGCTTGATCCCTGAGTTTGAAGTTATCTCTTGCTCGCAAGATTCTCCGGTTGTACTTTGCTGTCTATAGAAGGCTCCGGCGTTGAATGCTCGATCCCATTGGGTTTTTGCAGGTCGTTCCTTGTTTGCGATATTATGTCTGTAGAATTTTGAAATATGCAGATGCTTTTGTAAGTAGATATCCTATTCTTGGATATGTTTAATATTCAATTCCAGCGTTGGTCGTTGGGATTGCTGTATAAACCGTAGTGGAATTCGTTGTGATGCTATTGTGGCAACTATTTCATATATTTGTTTGTATGCTATGTTTTTTTATTTTGTGACTAGCGAGGTTTTATTTAGCGATTATATGTTTACATCTTTTAGGAAATTTCAATGTTTTGATGTAACACTAACGCACTATGATTGATTCATAGTATCACACCATATATCTTATTAATTTAATTTAATATTGTTAGATATACTACATCATAATCAAATACAAACTTCAGACTCAATTAACTTAAATTAAATTAAAAAAAATAAAATCGAAAATACGAAGATATCCTGAATCTTTTCGGACAATTCTTTTTTAGAAGGAAAAAAATGTCATATAATTTATGTATTTGACGTGAAAAATCACATTGCAGGTGTTTGATAAAGATAATTTATTTGATTTTTAAGTTCAATCAATTTACATTTTTATTTTAAATAATATAATTTGAGTAAGAAAAAATCTTAAATAATATAGCCTGTAGTATATAATACTAACAATATGACCCGAAATTAGATCCAACTTGTCAACAGACCCGCGAGAAAAGATCCGAGTCCCTCCGCCTCCATACTCATATATAAAACGCCACTGGCGAGTTTCCTATAATAACAACCATGGAGGCACAGCTTCTCTCTCTCCTCTTCTCTTCTCCAATTTAATCAAATACCGTTTCTTTTGTTTGATCAACAACTCCCCAAATCGAAGTAACAATTAACAAGAAAAAGAGCTTAATTTCAGAGTGTTTTGATTCTATAATGGCTACGAATACAGAAAGATCGAACAAGGCGGCGTTGCACAATTTCACGATGCCTTGCGACCTGCGGTGGGGCAATCAGAGGTTCCTCCGCTGCATGAAAGTGAACTCCGATGGTCAAATCTCACCCCTCCGCCGCTTCACCACCACAACCACCGGTGCTCATTCTTCTCATCATCATCATCATCATCATCATCACCGTTCAATTTCAATCCAACAGCGCCACGCCGCAACCAGAGACAGAGAGAAAAGAGAATCCTCTGCTGATGGATCCCGCAAAGTGGGCTCCACCCCTCCGCCCTACCGATCATGGGATCGCTGCCGTTAGAGAGAAGGTTATGCTCGATCTTCAAACAGCGGCTGACAAGATGAAAGACGCGATTTTTAAGGAGGGTCTGGAGGAGGGCGTGGCTTCGGTCGCTTTTTCTCCACCGCCGCCGCTCGCTGATTTTCCGACGCTGCCTTCGGCGGCGGTGGAGTTACCTCACGGCGAGACCCATAGACCGTGGAGTTTGAGGACGAGGCGAGCCGCGTGTAAAACAACGCTGTTGAATGGGTTTTCATCCGGTAGAAACGGTTGTGGTGGTTTCGCCAGAAGTGACTGCGGCGGGGGGAAGGCGTTGACGGTGGATGCGAGTATGCCCATTTCGGGATTCTCTCCGGTGTCGGCAGCGGCGACGGACAAATCTCCTCTACCGAGGAGTGGCGGCGAGAAGAAAGACCGGGAGAAATTCTCGGTGGCGCTTTCAAAGAGAGCGATCGAAGAAGACTTCTTGACAATGGTTAACCACCGGCCCCCGCGCAGGCCCAAGAAAAGAGCTAAATTTATTCAGAAACAGTTGGATGTAAGTACATGAAAATTCTTACAATTTTATTTCAAAAACTATAAATTCAAAATCTGGAATTACTAATAATTATTGCATTTTAAAAAAAACGCAGACACTATTTCCAGGATTGTGGTTGACAGAAGTTACAGCAGATATGTACAAGGTTACAGAAGCAGCTCCGTAAACAATTAAGAAGGCCATCTTTGGATTTCCATCGTTCTCAGTGTTCTGAAGCTGAATTTTGAAGTTAGGCCATCTTTGGATTTCCAATATCGTTCTCAGTGTTCTGAAGCTGAATTTTGAAGTTAAGGAAGGCTCCATTACAAAGTACTCTAATAAATTCGGAGTACAAGAAAAGAATTTGACGTTGTTTTCCGATTCTAATTTTTGTTTAGTCTTGATTCATACTTGTTTCATATAATATATATTGGGAATAAAGAATGAGAGAAGGTTGGTGTGGTGGGAGTTTTTTTTATTTTTATTTTTATTTTTTATTTTTTGTGGGTGAATTGATGAGCACAATGGCTCGCACATCACATGGTTTTTCGTGCGTGTTCAACGAGGTATCAAATGGGCTGGACCTATCCAACATGTTAACCCAGTTGGATGATGGGCTTGGTCAGTCAATCTATATAAGATTATGGGCCGACCAAACCTGAGATTTAAGATCCACAATTTGTCGGTATCTAACACCTCATTGCATTGGCATTTAGTGAACCCGCACCCTAATTTCTTATTTTTGAAAGAGAGAGAAATCAGATGCCTTGATTAAAAAATAATTACAAACTCATGCAACTAATTCTCCCATCTTATTTATAAAAAATCTCTAAAGATCCCTTAATTAAATTATTAGAATTCATCTTATTTGATTATGTTTAACGAAGGACGACACTATATCGATCTATATAGTTACCATATGTGTATATATCTCAATTTCACATTATCTTTTGTGAGACGGTTTTATGGGTGAGAAGGGTCGGCTCGATTTATAACTACTGTTAAAAGTAATATTTTCGACATTAAAAGTAATATTTTTTTCAAGAGTTAGGTCATGTTTGAAATCAATATTGTGAGACTGTCTCTAAGTGTTTGTGTTTTCCTAAACACTTAGTGCAATAACATGATGCCACTCTATACATATCCATCGTCATAACGAACCAAATTAGATATCTGAAATTCAACTATCAAAATTTCTTAAAAATCATCCTTCAAAAATTTTCATTAATTTCCTTAACCCCACTAGAACATAATTATTTAAATTAAATTTAAGTTATTGGAAAAGAATTATTTATGTTTTTCTGAAAAAAAAAAAAAGAATGTTTAATGTTATGTGTTTTTCAAGTGGAAAAGGGAACATCATTCCCACTCACAACCTTTGCGTGTGACCCTGCTTGAAGCCCATCATTGGAAAAGTGATCCAATGACCACTTTCTTGCCTCAGAGGCCCGTGTATATATATATATATATATATTGAAAATTTTTGTTTTACGTGAGCTTAGGCCCGCGCGCATGATCTCATTGTTTGAAGATTAAAAGTCCTTCTACATAGGACATGAATCGGTTCCATTCCACGAATATTTGGCTAAACTAATTAGTGTTGCAACAGAAGAGGGCTCATATGAATGGGAACCCTCACTGTAACCAGGGACGGAGCCACCCTAAAGGCTGGGGTGGACTCCAGCCCAGGCTAGATTTTTGGGCCTACTAAAAAATATGGATGGATTAGCGACGGTTTTACTACATCCGTCGCTAAAATTTTTGAATTTATTAAAAATTTTAGCCCATAGCCCACACTACAAAAAAACAGATGGATTAGCGACGGTTTTCCTACATCCGTCGCTAAAATTACGACGGTTTAGTTCTAACCGTCGCTATATAGCGACGGTTGCGTATAAACTGTCGCCAATCGGCGACGGTTTAATCAAAACCGTCGCCGATCTAAATCGGCGACGGTGTTTGAAAGAGCCATCGTTAGTAGCGACGCTTAGATATCGTCCGTCGCAACTAGCATTCAGTCCAGTCTCAAATTATTTCATGGCTACGTCCCTGACTGTAACGCTACTGCAACCTGAACTTGCTGACGAGTTTGAGTTGGAGCATGGCGACTTGGATTCATGAAAATCACGAGCGAGATTCATGATCACATTCATATTCATAGGCCAGAATATGTAAACCTATCTAAGCTCATGATCAGTACTCTAGAATTCGCTAGATAGAATACATACAGCCTGCATGCGAGCCACCAAATATTCACTGATCTGAGCTTGAGCTCGAATCAATTTAGGAGTGATGATTTGAATCACGACACAAATTATCCATCGCTGTCATAAAAAATTTGGAAAGGGAGAGTGTATTTGCTTTCAAAATTTCCATTTTCACATGAAACCTTATCCAGGTGCCATTAACACGCGAAATGCTAAAAATCCCATCACCTCATTAATCGAATACTGATTCTGTAGGCATGGCATGCATATGTTCTCCCTACGTTGATTCTAGCTGAATTTATAGTAACATTTGGAGCACATCTCATGATGCCACCTATCTTCTTTACCTAATCAACTTTCAATACACCTTGTACTTTCAGAAAATTTCCAAATATTTTTAATAGTTTACTTAAATGAAAGAAAATGCCCTCTTGAGCTAGCTACATTTTTTTTTCAAGTAAATTCTTGACTGAGTTGGGCTTTTAATTATTCATGATAGTGTTGATAGATTAAATTTAATGCAATCCCTCGTTTCCCAAAAAATTCAAAGCAAAATGACCTATCATTCATTTATTTATTTTGTTTTTGTATTTTTCGATGAATGCCAATTAAGTTGATTTAACATATGTGGAATTAATGTGGCGTGCACCTTGAGAAGAACGAAGATTGACACATGTCATGGGACCTTAGTACCTTAAAATTGTTCTATTCAATATCTTGTTTATCAAATTTCTTACTCGTGACCAAAATAATAAAGGAAATAATTATTTTTTCATATTAAATTATCAAATTTTGGATTTTGATACACTAATTTTTTATTTTCGATCAACATTCTCCTATGTCACATCAACATGTTTAGTGTTACGCAGCGATATGATCAAAATAGCGGAAAAATAAAAGTTAGTGTATGAAAACTAAAATTTGAAACAAACACCCAAAATTGAATAAGTTAGTTGTAAAAAAACTATTTTTTCAATTAGTTAATATAAAAAATATTTTAATTTCATATGAACACATAATTTGGATGATAAAATTACGTACTAAACTTCTCGTGTAGGATTGGGTGTTGGGTCCAGTTATAGCTTAGTCCACTAAAAGATGATGTACAGATGTTCCACTTGGTCACTACCAAGCTCGTGTCAATCTATTCTCAATCTCACGCGATCAGTCACCATCCAATAATATCATATCAGCTAGCTCATTTTTTATTCTAAATTTACAGATGTTTAATTAATTTTAACATGATTATTAAAGCTAGCAGGTCCATGAATTTATAGAGGCCGTTTCCTTTTCTTCTTCTTTTTTTCCTTTATCCCCGGCCCTAGATTTTGAGCTTTCACAAGTTGTTTCCACGTCTTATGATTAGACAACACATTGAGCATGAATTTGCTTCTTTACATTAAAGTAAAAACTTGTATAAGACGGTCTCACATGTCGTACTTTGTGAGACGAATCTCTTATTTGAGTCATCCATTGACTTTTTATCCTAAGAGTATTATTTTTTATTTTGAATATCGATAAGGTTGACATAACTTACAGATATATAATGATTCATGAGACCGTATCACAAAAGACATACTCTTACAAGAATGGGCCGCTCCTTTGTTCTTTTTCTTCCTTTATCGTCGCATAATTTGTAGCATTAAATGATTGAACTTTCCTTTATGTAATAATTAATTCAGTAACACATTAATATATACATTTCAATCAGCCCACAAAATCTTGATATTATAGAAAAATACATAGTAGGATCCATTGCATAAAGTCGTATGTAAATATCATCAATAATTATATTCATAAACCAGAAAACTTATTATGTTTTTCCCGGCCATCTTTTACATAGTAAGAGAGACTTGGCTCATCGATCTCCGACAAACACATGCATAAAATTAAACAAATATCTCGTCGTGCTTACACAGAAGATCTAACTTTACAAACAGTGAAAATCCAACAAAAACTTGAGCATTATCATATATATATATAATATAGAAGTTGATATTCAACGATCTCTTTTCAAAGGCCCTACCAGAGAAGAGAAAAGGGCAACCCCAAAGTCCAATGTATTATTTACCTAAACACCAATCTTTCTAAATTGCCACAACTCGTCGGTTTCCCAAAAAGTACACCTTCCCAACTCATCTCCGAACAAATTAACACCCTCCGTGTGGCATTCGGGCAAGGAAATTTCCTGGGAACCCATCTCAGGCATCATTCCATAACTAGGAAGGTCGACATAGTAACAATCATCGTCGATTACAGAATATGCACGGGCAACTTGAATGTCACTGCTTCTTAGATCTTCAGCAAAATCGCCGTGTTCTGAGTTAATATTTACAAGGTTATTTGGTTTTGGATGTAGAGAGTGGAGGGCCTGGTTAAGAACTGGTGAAGGGGCTGTAAATACTTGAGTTTCAAAGCTGGAGACTGAAGAAGAAGAAGAAGAAGAAGTTTGATCTGATGATTCTTGTTTCATTTTTTCTAGTAATCTTGGTTTCCAAAACTTGCGAATTGCTTCGACAAATTTCTTGCTGTTGGAATCGACCTTCAGTTGTCGTGCCTGCTTTTGTACCCTCGTTCTCCAGTAATTTTTTATTTCGTTATCCGTTCTTCCTGGTAAATGCTGTGCAATTTTGGACCATCTACAGCCCCATAGAATGTCTAAATATCATATATTTTACGCATCTATTTTTTTTTTTTTTTTACTTAAGAGGAATTCTTGCCCGATTTTATACAAACTAAAACTAAATTTACCTGTTTCCCAATTCTGAATGGAGCTCAAGAATCAAGAGCTGTTCATGTGGGGTGAGGTTTCCACGCTTAATATCAGGCTTCAGATAATTCAGCCACCTCAATCTGCAACTCTTCCCTGTTCTCTTCAAACCTACATATACAGCGAAATTCATTCAAATAATGTCGAAACATGTACAATTTTTCTAACTAATACATTTTCCGATATCTTTAAAGGAATTTGTATTTTTTTAAAAAAAAATTTTGATATGTAATTTTATTTCTTTTAGATTTTTATCTGATGTATAGTGAAGCTAAATAATGGAGATTTATTTATATATACCTGCACATTTGGCTAAGGAATTCCAACTGCCTTCACCATGGCAAGTCACGTATTGGATAAGAAGATTGTCTTCTTCAAGAGTCCACGGCCCTCTTCTTATCTCACTTCCATTTTCATACAAATCGCTTCCTATGACGCTACTTTTACTCATGATGATCAAAAGAACAATTGGAAAAGAAATATAACCGAAGGGATTTCTTGGTTTAGCTTTCTTAAAAAGTTGGAGAGAAATTACTAAACTCAAAGCTGGTTTTATAGTACTTGTCAAAAAGATTAAATTTAAGGATAAAAGAATAATTAAATAAATAAAAAAGGAGTACACCCCACTTGGAGATTTTCTTTAATTCTCCACATGATACGGCTTTTATCTTTTTGCCTAAAAATATCAATGATAGGCTATATAGAATTTTCTTTGAGTTGAGACTGGTTGTGTGAAATTAATGAATTAAATGAAAAGAAAGACGATTTGATACTCTTTGCGTGAGCATCAAACTCTACGGAGACTTCACACACCACATATATCCCCACTATTTCATTAAACCCCACCACCCACGCGGATATATATATATATAAAGGTACTTAATTCACCGGTAATTCAAACAAGCAATTAATTAATCTTTTAACTTTTTATATGGGCAAAAAATTGTGTGAGACGATCTCACGGGTCGTATTTGTGAGACGGATCTCTTATTTGGGTCATCCATGAAAAAGTATCATTTTTTATGCTAAGAGTATTACTTTTTATTGTGAATATGAGTAGGGTTGACTCGTCTCACAGATTATGATCTGTGAGACGGTCTCACATGAGACCCACTCTTTTATATGACTATTCATGCATTGAGTTAATATAGTTTTATATATACTTCTATAAGTTCAAAAGTATATATAAAAACAGAAAAATATGTGAAATCATTTGCAAATATAGTCATTATATGAGACATGGTAGTAAAATAAATACCATAAATTTACTAAAATAGATTTTACCTTAATTTTCATTTGAATGAAGGATACATTGTTCATTGATTTAAAATTATCAAACTTAGCCAAGATGCTGATATAATAATAAATTATATATTCAAAATGGAAAATTTGCATTTTTTTGTCATTTTGATTTTCTATATTATCAAATTTTAGTATTATTTATCTATCTTTCGATTTTTTATAATTTTAGTTATTTTTCATCGTGAGTGCTGATGCAGCGTTCGCGTTACATCGGAAAATGTATTAAAATTGTCAGAAAACAAAGACAGTGGATAAGAATAAAATTCGATAATATAAATACAAAGAGTAACATATTACACACACAAAAAAACAATTTTCCCTATACAAAATATAGATATAATCTTTCAAAATTATACAAGACCAAATGTATACATCTATCCATCTAATATTAAAAGCGTAGATTTGATAAAGGTTGAAGAAGGGTGACGAGTAGGATGGACAGAGCAAAGAAACGCCTCCAAAAAGGTGAGTAAAGGAAGCGCGTGTTCTTGAAAGTGAAGTTTTGGTGTCTTTTTCGGAGTGAAGTAGTTTCCTTGTTTCTTCGTTTTCTTGGAATTTAAATTCTATGACAAGAAGCGTGAATGCCTTGTACATTTATTGTATTTTATGCTCATAAATAAATGTGGGGTTATTTGTTTTGATAAGTATGGGGGCAATTAACAGTACTAAGCATGGCTGGCGTTTTCGAGTTTTTTTTATGGTTGCATTATGCATATTCCTGATAATAGTACGTACATGTCTTCCCAAAGACACAGCTCTGGAATTTCCTATATCCATTTCTCACAAAGCAAAGCCATCTTTGCATGGAAACAAGATTTTCAGTATATTGTCTTTATTGAAACCTGACTTCACACTAAATGTTACTTCTGAATTCTGATGCCTTGAAAGAATTGATTGGCCGGCATATATATATCCTTGCTAGCAAGTCAAGTTTTTGGCACTATAATTGATGATGCTATTGGCCACAGATTCAAAAGTAAAAATCGATCACTATGTATAGCTAGCTAGATAGGGACTTTTGCGCTCAAGTTGGTGACAAGGTAATTAGGTATATGATGACAACTGTCTTTAATTAATTTCTTGATGAAGAGAAGATGGAGCCGAAGGAAGACCGCAAGAAAATTTGTTGTTCTTTAAAATATAAATTCTAATCTTATCTCGTCCCTCAATCTTTGATGAAGGTACAATGACAGGCGCAAGGATTGATTGTAAAAATTTAAATGACTTGGATGGAACTTGTATTAATATCATCGTATCACCGATCTGATTTCGACATCAGAGTTGCACTAATAACAAGTTCGGCTTTTTACAGTCGCGTTATTCGTATTTGAACTTTGATCTCTCTCCTAATGAAAGGAAGATTGTGGTTTCGTTTGGACAAATACTTATTGAGTGTTTATATAGATGTGTTTCTTTTTAAAAAAATATATAAAATATTTTAAATATTTTTTAAATTGTTCTAATAATAAATATTCGTTTGGACAACTATTCTATAAAACCGTTTTTACAATTGAAAAATATATAGTGTATTCATCAAGAAACACATTTAATTTGTTCTCTAAAAACAATACTTGAAAAACATTTTTTAAAATATTTTTTAAAAATGTTTTACAAAAACCCATATATAACTTCCATTAATTATAGTAATAAAAAAGGGATCTATGACCCTGATTAATTAATTGTACATGTTAAATTAGTTCACAATATCGAAAATGATATTATGGCCTTTTATATTTGTATTCTCAAAGATTAGAAATTAGTTATTAAAAGTAGAAGAAATTGCAATGTCATCCTGTACATTTACTTCTTTATGATTTTGGTCATTTACATTATCAAATTTCAATATTAGTCTTGTATCTTACTATTTTTTTTTGATAATTTTAGTCATTTTCAACGGAAAGGTTAATGTACGACTACATATATTAGTGCTACATCAGTATGATCACGTCAAAAAAATACTAAAATTTTCACATAAAAAATAAAGATATTAGACTAAAACTTAAATTGGATAATATAGAAAAACAAAATCAAGAAAACAATTATATAGAATCAAAAATATAATTTTCCTTAAAGCAATTTAGAGGTAGGGGCCGAATGAAAGGGAATGAAAGCTCCCTTTGTGGTTGTCCTTGATCTATAATAAGTGAGTGGGGGGAAAGAGGACGATGTGAAATGGATAAAACCCTAGCAACATAGAATAAGTATCAATTATTGAAGTGGGAGAATTTGAATTGCTACTTTTTATACATTCATGCTTCTAATTTGCCCATTTTTAAATGCAAGAAAAGAATTTAACTGAGGGCACTTAGTCTTCTATATAACAAATATTATAGTAGAAATTATCGATTAAGACAAAATCAAAACACGAAATTGAAGATATATTTTCAGAGTTAATTGACAAATATTATCATCCACACCAACACAAATTTAAATATATATATATACATCATAATAGCATGGGAAAAACAAACAAAAATTCATCTTTCTTTTTTTTTTTTTTTTTGTTGCCTTTAGATGTGATTCTTACAAAAGTAATGTTAACATTGAAAGACGTACAAGGAGAATTTATCCACATAATTGATGAGCTAATTATTCTTCTTTCTATATATATGCTGCATCATGGCTGATAAGTAAAGTTTTTGTTCTCTTTATTGTAAAATCTTCAAATTCACAGAATCATCGAATTAGTTAATTCCTAGCTAGCTAGCCTCACCATACATTTGAGAAATCGCACATGCATCTTCCAGTACTTTTTGACTGAAATATTCGAAGCGGTACTTGCCATATGCTGATATTGGGGTAAATTTGGACGTGGCATGCCGTGTGTGGGCGGCAAATTGTGGTAGCCGTAGCCCTTGTATGTCAACTCTGAGTTTCAATTATACCTAGGTAGGGGCACCTCAATTCTTGAGGTCTCCTACCCAGGTGTATCGTTTAACGAATGAGTGTATATATGTTTTTCTAGAGTATTTATATAAACAATGTAGAAGTATGTAATTATAAAAAGGGGAAAATATATTAATGTTATATACCCACATAAAATTAAGTTTTTTAAAAAAAAGAAATTCGATTGAAAACTATGATAAAAGGAAATAATTTTACCTAGGTAAGCATTTCCATGTTCACGTGCATGCAACGATTACTATGCTACAAAGGTTAAGATATATTTAGTGAGAATTTTATATACAACAACAATTATTTAGAGTTTTTGAAACGATTGGCATTTTTTTTAATATGACACGTACAAATATGGGATAATGCAACATAGGGAGCTCATCATATTTTGCATAATAACATAACTGCATCATAATTTAAATAAAATGTACATTATAATTTTCAAAAGTTAACACTTAGAAAGGGCAAAACACAGTGTTCTGCACCCATAATACAGAGTAGGAATAAAGTATAATGTTATAACAATATGATAATTTGTATATATACTATGGTTTTTTTGTGAGTAGCACGTACTTAGAAAACAAAAAAATTTAGTGATTTTTGTAGTTTCATTCTTGGTCTTCAGCTGTTGCGTTGGACCTGCAAAAAAAAAAAAACCCGATAATAAAGTTAGTTAATTTGTAGCATTTTGATTGAGATCCAATTATAAAAAGTTCAATAAATGCGAACGATGTTGTTTAGAAACTTTAAGTATACCATGTTAAGAACTGAGAATGAAATAATTTGGGAGAACAAATCATTTAGCTTGTTTAAATTTTTATATCGTCGCGAACATAATTATTTGAATGTATTTACGTCTAAACATTAATATATTTTGAAAACTAATGTTGTTTATTGTTTTTTTTTTTTTGAATATATGTATAAAGCGAAGCTTGTAAACAGTAGGATGTGATCAAAATTAGGAACGAGCTTGACATATCAGGCATTAGGTAAGTGTGAGTAATATTGTAGCTTATTTACATACCTAAATAGTTGACAATGAATATATCAGGGGGAAAATAAAACATGTCAATGACATGAGTAAAAGCTAGCTATGTACTGTAAAAAAATAACTTAAACTGATGTAAAGAGTGAGGTAAAAATAAGTACTATAAATAAATGCTTAGTTGAATTTTATTCAGAGTTTTTAGCAACTTCATATTAATTTTTTTGTAAATGAACTATTATTAGTACATAATATAAATGCTTAGCTATTTACTCAATGTACATTCTGAGATTGGCGGATAATGTTGAGATTTAGTTCTATCTCGATATCGACTGCATAGTCTATTAGAAAAAAAAAAGCTTTGACTCCATATTAAGCGCTCTTCGGAAGATGATGGCCCATACTGGGTTTGAGAAAAGCCTTTTCATCAGTTCTTCGACTTCTTTTTCAAACAAAAAATTGTAGTAACATTGACTGCAATCGATACATTCACAGTAACGGTTGTTCTCCATCAGAGTTGGATTTAAAAAAGTGATTCTAAACTTTGAGGAGAAAGTGTTGGGTTTTTTGGATATTTAGCCGTAATGTAAAAGAAGGCAAATGATGTTATATAAATTGTATGCGTTAGGATGAGTAATAGATAAACTATGACACATGTGGTGCTTATTTTGAGCCACCTCAGTAAAAATAGATTAACTCTATTTAACAATTGACAAGTGGAAGGGGCTGAGTTGAGACAGACAAATTAAATAAAATAATATTTTTATCACGGGTTTTTTTTTTCATAGAACATTATGTTCTGTTAAAGAAATCGGAATTATTGTCAGAAATTACTTCATAAAATTGATCCAAAGATGTGGTTTTCAGGCCTTCAATTTCAGAATAAAACATTTTTATTTTCTCATCCAAAAATAAAATTTCATCGTCATTTGAAACAAAAACTTAATAAATCATTTTTTGATCTAAACAACACTATATCCAAACTGTTCCTTGATGCATTTTAGGGGAAAGAATCTTCTATTTAAAATTTAAAAAAAAAAACACGATTTTGGACTTTTTTTATCCTCACAATTGGAAGGGAGACTGTTCCATCTCTTGTTGGAATCGTCCCTTGTATGCCACAGATATACTTCTGGCTGTCAATTTATGGGTTAAGTTCGATTACCATATTGTTAACATCTCATTAACTCATGTCCACAACTAACATACAAGTTAATAAACACCATGTGCAAATAGATAAATAGTTAACTAATTTCATAAACTTGACCATTTCGAAACTAAAAGAATTCAAAAACATCGCTAGCATATGAAATATGAATTTCCAAATTTCAAATGCGAGATATATTCTTTTTTCTCACATTTCAAAAATAAAATGAAGGGAAAAACGCAAACCACTGATAGCAAGCAAAAACCGAAAAAAAAACACACCGATTCCTTGTATTGTGTCCCTGTCATTGGGAAGCTAATCTCAAGGAAAACTCATAGACAAAGTCGGTTTATTGCAGGAGAAAGCCAACAACATACTTAACTCAGTTATTTTTTTAGCCGCTCACCAACAGGAAGGCTAAATTTTTTAAGGGAAGCGTACAGCACATAAGGGAAATAACACAAGCAAGACGCCAAACCAAACCATATACAAAAGAAGCTTATTTTAGGAACAAGACAACAGCAGGACCAGCTCACCTATTTCTCGCTTGTTCTTCCTGGCAAAGCGGCAGTCGGTGAATCGGAGGCCTAAAATTAAAAAAAATTAGTAGCACAGAAGAAGACATATAAACACAGTAGCTCTATTTTGTACGAAGCAAAGGTAAAAAAAAAAAAGGGCCGAGCGCGTTCAAATAAGGAATGAACCGCAAGTAAAAAAACATGTTCAAGCAAATCCAAAGAAAGCACATACCCAAATATCGTTTTGCAAAGTGAAGAAGAGCAGACGGGAGTGAATAAGCAGAATGGAGGCCGCTGTTTTTAAACCCTAGCCATAAAAAACCGTGGTTAGATCAGAAGAAGGCATGTAAGCACAAACGCTCGAATTTACACAACGCTAAGATATAAAAAATCGAAAGAGGCAACGCATCCGGTAGGGGAAACCACGAGCGAAAACCCCAAATCAAGTAAAGCCAAGGGAAATACGGACCGAAATATCGCTTTCCGAGGCGAGGGAAAGTAGAAGAAGAGACGGAGACGCGCGCAAGGCGGAAAAAAGAGGTGGGGGTAAGCTGGATGCTAGCTGGGGAGAAGCTTAACAGCGTATGAGCCGGGCAACGAAAGGAGTGTGAGAAGAAAGGGTTGGAAAGAGATGGGAAAAAGAATGAAGGGGAGAAACCACACCTGTGAGGCAGGAACTATTCTCTTGACAACACACCCTCTTTGCTTAGTGGAGAGCCTAACGTAAAACACGTGTATTTGAGAGAAACAAGAATGGAACACGTGGACTTTTAGTGACTGGCAACCGGGCAAAAACAGGCCCATCACAACTTATTCACGCTTTCAGTATAGTAGATATAACGCCATGATGTCTTTTCTCCCGTATATATGGACTGTAAATATTTTCGTTAAGTAGTTGATTTAGAGAATTATTGTTTAGTCGTGCTTGCTTAGGCTGCACAAGCCTGGGCTGGGACGTTACGTAAATTACAAACGTAAATATTATTAAAAAATATATATATATATATATCACTTAAACCGTACTCATATTTATTAGTTAGTGCTAAAAGTAAAAAATAAATGGAAAAATATTTTTTTAGTATATTAACTTGTCTAATTTTTTGTTTGGTCCAATAAGTTTTCAAATTTGTATTCTTCTGAAATTCAAATATTTATTTTTCTCATACTAAATTAATTTTGAATGCATATATATATTGCTAAGAACTCGTCTCACGATTTATTTTAGGATCTTTACTCCTTTGTATCAAATAGATTAAACAACTCTAACTTGTGAAAATTGCTACTTTAAAAGTTTCGTTCTTTCGAACCGAGTTTCCCAACGTGTTTATTTTTAACTCTGAATTACGAGTTATCAGACCTTAATATTTTGTTAAATGAATAAAGAATCATAAAATTAGGGCTTGATTCATGCATTCGCTTCTTAGGCCTTTTTCTTAGGTGGGTTACGTGTCTAAATCTTTCATTGTTTGCAACTTAGCCCAATTAAATGACTCATAGGTATCGAATTGGAAAATTAAACCTAAGCATAACAGGGTAGCTGCTTTTTATTTCCTATAGCTTCTAGAGTGCGATTTGCTCGGACAAACGTCTACATTACTTAATATTATTAAAAAAAAAATTAAGGGATAAAAAATTGAAAGTTTTATTGCAGGAAAATTTATCCAAATATGCAATGAAATAAAAACAAAATTTAACAACATAATATAGTATTTACTTAGAGATAGGGACATCATCATCATTATCATAGCATATTCTAGCTAGTTGTAAGGTCGGCTACATGGATATTAGTTCTACAAATGCTTTATTTTGAACGATTGTTTAATTGAATTTAATATAAATTAATCTGGTCTAATTTTCTGTATCTAGAAAACTCAACCAATCTAGAAATTTAGCTACTCATGGACAATTATTAAGTTCAAATAAACTAGCCATGAAAGTTGCCTAACATGCCGAATGTACTTGATCAATTATGAACACTTAATTTTAGAATTAAAAGGGTGGATGGATTTTTAATCATATGATATAAATTGAGAGTTACTATATATCGAACTAATTACGTGTACATGCAATGTATTTGATATAAATTTATTTCATTAAGTAATGAATCCAATTAAATAAACTTGAGACTAAAAAATTATCAGAATCCTTGCTTAAATACAAGTGCCAACGGGTGTTTAATAAGCGTTAGAAAATGTTATCGTCTTTAACTTACCCGTCCAACTTCTTTATACTCACAATATCTTCCCCACTTATAATTTCCAAGAGCTGTAATCGTTTCCCTGTAAACAACTCCGCCAAAGAAATTTCCAGTTGCCGGTTGCTCGCTTGCACTCTAACTCCATCCGCATTCCGTCCGTCGAAACCATCGACAACCATGATAATTTGTATCCATCTTCACCTAATTATTTGATTTCCAAGCCTATATTATCTTATAGTACGTTGCTAATTGTTAAATAAGAACGTATAAAATTATGCTGCTACTTTTGTTTGACAAATAGAAATTTTCTATCTTTTTGAATGGGATGAAATAAATTGATTTGGACATATGAAAACAATAAAGAACTTTCTTTTTAAAGATGTGTAGCCAGCATGTGTTTATATGTGCGCGTCTGTGTGTTATATCGGATTTTATATGTTTAGCATTTTTCTACGTATTATTATTGTTCGCAGAAAGCAGACAAGTTCTTAGCAAAGCAAAGGGTGACAAAATGGTCAAGAACTCGTTTACTTGTAGAGCACTGCTTTGTCAAGCTCCACGAACAAGAGGTTCTTCGCGATTACCCCCGTGTTATTATTTAATACCCGGAAATATACATGTATATTATTTACATGACACTTCCTAATTTGAATGACCAGCAGAAATGTTATGTATATATAAAATTTGAGTATGTTTCATGTAAGACAATCTCACATATATATTTCATTTCAAAAAATTATATTTTCATGTGTTGGGTAAGAAATTCGTCTCACAAAATTGATCAGTTAGATGATCTTATAAGAGTTTTTGTGATATAATATATTTATTTCTTGTGATTTGCAGGTGCAGCCGATTATGAAGGCAAGTGCCACTGCTATGTGGCTAGATGAGATGTATCGTCCTCAGCGAATCCCTCCCGATGTGATATCGTATACAATTAAGAAGGACAAGTATGGCAACCAAGAAAGTTCACGTGATATTTAATTTTTTTTAAAATCGGTATTTATTAACAGTAATTTAAGACATTATACTAAAAAAAATTGTACTAAATTGGTCCGAATTAAATATATATAGACACTAATAAATTGTTTTCAAATAAACTCGTCTATACCGTATTCTGAAGTTGATGGAGAGTTCGATATTCTGCGCCGATTTATATATAAAACATTATTCTTATTCGATTTTGGGCCTTTTCTTTTACACGAAGATAGGTTTATTCTCCACCCAATATATTTCGGAATTTCCGTCAAAATCCGGTGTTATTCCTTCTTTTTTCTATAAAAAAATATTTAAATTTTATTTTTTCAAAGAATATATTTGAATATTACAATCAACTATATAACTTATAAGCGGCAAACGGTACTAGCCTTTAAATTATGAATAAATTTCTCCTTCGCTAGCTCAATGTGTCTCTTCAAGAATAATTAATAGGTGGCCTTGTTTGTTATTATCTACTTTTAAAGCATCAATAAACAGAAACAACTCAACTTAATTTAGGATGGTAAATGAACTGAATCGACCTGATTATTAGTAAATATTGATTTTAAGACATAAATTAAAAATATTTAAGTTCGAGCTCGATTCGATATTCAAAAATATTAAATTTTTTGGCTCGAGTTTGACTGAAAATTTGCGAACTTATTCGTGAGCGATTCGAACTATTACACTATAATAAAATTCAATAATGAAGGTTTGAAAGTTCGAAATGTCTGAAATACTCGAAAATACATATATAATTATATTATATCAATAAAATATTAAGATAACAAATGACCTGTGAACTATGGACCAAAATGATTTTGACCCGAATTAGACAACGTAACTCCAAAAATAATCAAATATTTATCGAGTTAGCTCGGAATGCTCATGAGCCGGATCAATTCATTTACAACCCGAGCCTATCTATTGTTGATCTGGAATTAATTTATTATTATTATTTCCAGTAATCAAAATGTCATCTATTTTTTTATTTAGGGCATCTACATTGGTTTATTATTTGAGTGTTATAACACTGAATTTGAAAAAACAACCAATATGAGTCAGAGTTAATAAATGCCACATCACCAACGCGTTAAAATCTTTGAACGGATGTTCCATTTTTTTTTTTTGACAAATTATAAAACGCATACTGGCTCGTGCTTACACGCGCCATACTCAAATCCATTGGCCATGCTTGCACGCTCCCTTACAGTGCGTGAGTTTGGGAATTTAGCCACTGTAGCTCTTCAATTCCTTGTTTGATTTTTCTTCTATTTTTTTTAAAAAAATCAATCTAAATTAAAAAAAATTATAAAATTCTTTTATAAAAAAACTAACGGCTATAATTTTTTATATACAAATTCAACGGCTCATTAATAAAAAAATACCAATGTGATCTTTTGGTATTTTTTAAAAAATTCCAATCTGAATTAACTAACGGCTAATTTATAAAAAAAATTTAGCCGTTGAATTTATTTACAAAAAAATTAGCCGTTGGTAATAAAAATGAGGTAACGGCTATAAAAAAAATTAGCTATAAATACATATCATCTTACACAACTTATTTCAATCATTCAAATACTTAAATCACGCTAAAAATCTTCTCTCTACTATTTTATTCATATAAAATTTATTTTGAATATTTCTTTTTATTATCCTATTCTCCGTCTAATGTTTATTCCACAGTCCGTTGATCACCTTGTTGGCACAAAGAAGGCAAAGACCTCGGAGTCGGGAGCGAGCAACACTTCATCCAACCAAGATGCTAGTTTATATGTAGACATCAACGAAGAAGAAAATCGTCCAATGGGTCAGAAGACATCAAAAAGAAAGGGAAAAGGCAAAACAAAATCGGACATGGAGTGTATGACAACAAATTTGGACAATATGTTCGCAAAGTTTACTGAGTATATAAGCATAAAAAAAACTGAAATTGAAATGAAACAAAAACAACTCGAAGTAGAGGAGATGAAAGCAAAAACTGCCATAGCCAAAGTTCAGCTAAAAGAATATGCAATCCTCTCGAAAGATACTTCGCAAATGACATACGAGCAACTTATCATCCACGAACGTCTATGTCAAAAGATTAGGGGGAGATGGAATATTTAATATTTAGTTATTGTAATTTTCAGTTATTGTAATTTTAATTCAATGTAATTTTTATTCAGTTAATGTAACTCTTGGGTCAATTAATGTATTTGTTGCAAAGTAGTAGTTGGAATATAGCTCTTGCAAATTTGTCATTGGAATATAGCCGTTGCAAAGTTGTCGTTGGAATATAGTCGTTGCAAACATGGTCGTTGGAAATTAGCCGTTGGAATATGACCGTTGCAAAGTAGTCTTTTGAATATAGCCATTGCAAATTTGGTCGTTGGAAAGTAGCCTTTGGAATATAGCCATTGAGAAGAAAATATATATAGACACCTTGTGCTATACGATTCTTCATTCTACAAACATACCAGTAGGAAAATACATAGATTTGAATTTGTTTACTCCAAAATGTCTCAATATTTCATTAGTTCCAGCTCAAGCTCAACAAGTGAAAACGAAGTCCAAGTTGAAGTCGATGACGGAGATTATGATCCAGGGAAAGAGCTGATATCATTGATACTTCAACAAAGCCGACAAATATTTCAAGTATATCAAAGTAATAACGTGATGCGGCGAAAAAGAAGGTTCATCGAAAGAAATCGTGAAGTCGGGCATGTCAGGCTCTTTAATGATTATTTCTCCACAAACCCGGTGTATCAAGATCAAATATTTCGAAGACAATTTCGCATGCGAAGAAAGTTATTCTTTCGAATAGTGAATGCATTTGAGAATCGTTTATCGTATTTTCAGCAAAGAGACGATGTTGCGAGAAGTAAAGGCTTGTCACCACTGCAAAAATGCACGGCAGCAATTCGTCAATTGGTCGACCATCTTGACGAGTACCTACGTATGGGTGAATCAACTGCCATCAAATGTCTTTTCAAGTTCTGCGGACATGTGGTTGAACTATTTGGTGTTCGATATTTGAGAAGGCCAAATGATGATGATGTTCAACGTCTTCTTCAAATGCATGATGAAAGGCACGGGTTCCTTGGAATGTTGGGCAGCCTTGATTGCATGCACTGAGAGTGGAAAAATTGTCCAGTTGCTTGGAAAGGCCAGTTTACAAGAGGCCATGATGGGTCACCAACAATCGTGCTTGAAGCGGTCGCGTCTTAAGACTTGTGGATATGACATGCATTCTTTGGTGTCGTCGGTTCACGTAATGATCTTAACGTGTTATACGAATCTCCCATATTCAATAATGCCATGCAAGGAAATGCCCTAGAGATTAATTTCGTGGTCAACGAGACTCAATATACGAAGGGATATTATTTAACAGATGGAATATATCCGGAATGGGCCACTTTTGTGAAGGCTTTTCCTTGCCCGGAGGATCCCAATATGAGGCTTTTTAAGGAAAGACAAGAGTCTGTAAGAAAAGATGTTGAACGAGCATTTGGGGTGCTCCAAGCTCGATTGGCAATTGTCAGAGGTCCAGCTCGTTACTGGTACAGAAAAAAGTTAAAACATATTATGTTAGCATGCATTATTTTACATAACATGATTCTTGAAGATGAGGGGTTCACGTGACAAATTGATACAACGATGAAGGTGACGAATCTGCACAACCCGTCCAGGGCTCAAACCGAGGATTTCATGGATATCTCCGAACAAATTCCGAAATACGTGACACTCATATGCATCACCAACTTCGTGCCGACTTAGTTGAACATATTTGATCACAATATAACAACAATCCTTGAATTATTATTTTGCATCTTCTCTTAAGTTTAATTTATATATATTTTTTATGCAAGTGTTATTTATTTCTATATGTTGTACTATTTTATTTTGAAGTTTATAATAAATTTTTAATCTTAATAAATGACACTCATAAAATAAAATAAAATAATTTTACGTACTAAATATATAAAAATGTTTTATTATTTATATAAAATAATAATGATTTAAATTTTGTAAATATTTTGAAATTGAATCTATTTAATGTAAAGTAAGAATATGTCAGCGGGACCTACAAATAATAAGTGTTAATGTTAAAATGAGTTTGGGAGAATAAGTGTTTTAATATAATGTGTATGTGACATGTGGACCCTACGATTTTTGATGAGGTGATAGATGTTATAACCATAATCAATGCGGGTGCTTTTAACACCCTTTTTTTTTTTTTGAATTCTTAATTATCGTACATTTTATTGTATTGGTAATTTTACTATCCAAATAATATATGTTCACATCACATGATCTACAAATCATAATATTTTGTACACCTAAATATTTTGGACATTAGTAAACTTATTTTTAAGGTCATGTTTAAAACCATTTATTCAAGGAGAAGCTGAATAAAAACTTATAGCAAAAATATTTTTACCCCCTAATGAATACATAATTATATAAATAACTGTAGACTCAACTTGGTAAGTTGATAAAATGGAGCATATTGCAAAATATTTTAAATAATATGTTCAATGTTGCATTTTATTTTATTTTTATAATGTTTTCAGGGATCAAGCTGTTTTAGGCAAGTGTATCACCCAAACGTGGTGTGTTTCCCCACCAAACTCCATCCCCACGTTTCTTTGCCTAATCTATTTTTTATTTTTCCCATTTATTTTTCAAAATGATTGAGCGACGCCTCTTAATTTTGGGTTTGGATCACATGTATTTTGTTATCGTGTTGTAATAATTCTACTGAATTTATTAAAAATTTTGTAAAAATATGCCTCCCGATATAATTTATATCCCGATATTTTTACAGAAATATTGGTATTTTTATAACTACTGTGTGCTGTTTAAATTATATATATGTTTAACATAGTTTTTCAAAAGTGACATGGGGCAAACTAAAAAAAATACTGATATCCGAAAATTACAGTGTAATTGAAGAAATCGTACTCAAAAAATAAAAAAATTATAAATACGGATATTTTTGTTAGAAAGATATTATAAATATACACGATCCTAATTCATCACTTAAATAAAACAATGAGTTATATATCACCCATTCCGAGTGAATTACAGCTGTGGTTTGTCCGCCCAACCTAATTTTATCATGTGAAATCGTTTTTAAATAATTTATTCTGTTGCTTTTCCTCCGTTTTGTTTGAAAATATTGAACTTACATGTTCGATCCGACATCTCCCGAGATTTTGGGTCTACCAATTAATTATTTGTAGCGGACAATACATGCAATTCTCTGTACGCACAAACCACTTGAATATTTTTGTTACACTACATTTCCATATTTTTTATATGAATTATTAATTTTTTTTAAAAAAAATCCACTTTTTTCGTCAGATATGTGGGAGGGACTTGGGACCAAAGGCTTATTATTAAGTCAAAATATGTAGTTATTCGCATGGATATAATAATTCTATCAATACAAGTGTGGAGTTGAGAATTTTGAGCTGATTCTCAAAAGCTTGTCATTTGGTCAAAGTGTATATAATTTTATTGCCTTGTAATCAGTGGCAGAGCCAAAAACATGGTTATGTCCGGGTTAGGATTTTAAGTTCTAAAATCTTTTAATATTTTACATTGATCTACTCGGGCTAATATCATATTATCCCGAAATTTACATATAATTTTTTGTAAAAAAAATTGGACCACCCGAACTTTGGATAAATGTTTATGTGGCTCCGCCACTGCTTGTAATGTGGAAGTACTCATGAGAACCATATTTTAAAATGATAATTAGCTTTATAAACATGAAAATTGTTTAAAACAAGAATTGAGAATTATGATGAAGAATTTAATAGCGATTCGGACCTCAATCATTGCAATATTTATGTATATATTAATTGATGGAATATCGATTATTATCAAATTATTAGTCTTAAAGAGCTAATAAAGATGAACGAACTGTGTATATTTGCTGCTGACAGTTGTACATGACTTACGTACAAGTAATACAGCACAAACTTGTTGGGTTCGGTCGACCGTAGTGCTCGCAGGGGTCGATCCAACGGTTCGAATTTTTTCGAGTCAATTTTTTTTTATTTTACAGAGAGATGGGTCTGGATCACTCATATGGAGTGATTCGGACCGTTCATTATCCATATAGACAGTGCTGCACGGGGCAGGGTGAAACAAACCAACTTGTTGCATCTGTATTATATGGCGCTTTGTTCCATCCACCGGCTAGCCGACCTAAATTAAAAGGCCCATCTACTAAGACGCGTTTTTTTATATATATTTTAATTTTAAACCAAGTGTAAGCAATTTATAATTAAAATTTCATCTTATTATTCAATCTCTATATTTAAATTATTTGATCAATCTATTGGTTCCAAATTCGAGATTCATTTATAATAAATTTATTTTCCTGCTAAAAAATATTTTCAATTTAAAAGAGAATATTAAATATATATTTAGATTATATTAATATTAATAACTAAAAACATTTCAATTATAAATTACATAAATATATTTTTTTCTCAAGATTAATATACATATAATTAGTATGTTATGTCAAAAATAACTATTATATATAGGCTTATCTTGTCTTATCAAAAAATGGCTAAAGTTTTATGTTTCAAGGATCAATTTGTGATACAGATTTTCGACTTGACTTAACTCATGAAAAATTATTTTTAATACCGAAGTATTATGATTCTGATGACGTAGAATTTAAGACATCAGCATTATGAGAGTTCGAGACTCGATTATCATATTATAAGATCTAAATATTTTATCCAACTGAGGGCTTCTCTGATCCCCAGAGCTTCAACAATCGAGTGATGACAGACACTGGTAGATTGTCGTGAATTGCAACCACAACTGAACCAAGATGTTTCTTA
Source organism: Primulina eburnea (assembly GCF_022965805.1). Taxonomy (NCBI): domain Eukaryota; kingdom Viridiplantae; phylum Streptophyta; class Magnoliopsida; order Lamiales; family Gesneriaceae; genus Primulina; species Primulina eburnea. The sequence goes on from NC_133113.1 coordinate 34,949,579, forward strand.
TAACGCAGTCATATCCTACGATACCCAACGGTTAATGAGATCCTACTTATGTGGGCAAGTCCTTCAATTCATTTCAACGGGTAAGAACTTGTCACACATACAATTTCAAAAAAAAAATTGGGGCCTAAATATAATGGACAAATCTTGGTTATCCATCATATCACAGGGACAATATTCACATGAATAAGATGAAATAAACCGTACCAACGTCAAAAAATTAGCTGCATATCTGTTACATTTCACAAAAGTCGAGGAGTTTGCAAAGGCTTTATACTTAGAACAAAGGACCAAAGCTGTCTGATATAAAATGGTTGCTAGTATACTCTTAACATCCGCACCACATAATTTCTGTAATGTCATATACTCAACAAAACCATCGCTGCAAAACAATAAAGAGGGAAAGTATTTTTTTTAATAAACATATGGCAAAAACTTGAGTGAGACGGTCTCACGAGTCAAATTTGTGAGACGAATCTATTATTTGAGTCATCCATGAAAAATTATTATTTTTTACGCTAAAAGTATTATTTTTTATTTTTAATATAGGTATGTTTGATACGTCTCACATATTAGGATCCATGAGACGGTCTCACATGAGACTCACTCTAAACATATATATATACAATTATATTTTTTGTCGGTCAATTATAATTGAGTAATTTGCAGTGCCATTTTCTCCGCCAATTTAGTCGATTTAAAAATTAAAGCTATTTTCTCCGCCAATTAATTTGATTAAAAAATTAATGCTGACTATTATTTATGATTTTTTTTTAAAAAAAAGTAGGACAATGTTCTGATTTCGGCCTTGTCTCCGTCGATGTCTCCCACGCACTATCCATGATTGAGCATAATAACACTTTGACGCCTAACGTTTTCTATTTTTCGAATTCAACCCTCTTCTTCTTCTTCAAGCCTATAAATTCAAGTTCAACCTATTGATTGAACCTTCTTCTAGCTTCGCTCGAGGAAGATAGATTTCTCTGCACTTATTATTTCTCCTTTTCTTTTCTCCATTATTTATTTCTTTTTTGTATCGGATCCTCTAATCTGGAGAAAAATTTTGTACAATTCTTACAGGTAAATTTTAAGCTTTTTGTAGTAGTTGTAACTTGTAAACTCGGTGGGAGAGTTCTAGAAAGGCTCTCTTTCTGTTTTGGAGAATTTTTTATGTAGTTATTTGTGATGATTTATAAATTTTGGTTCAGCCCAGATGCAATTTCAAAGTTTTCTTAGATTAGCAAATGAATTAAATCCGTGGAGCTGAATTTCATTTTTCCCCTCTGCTTTTTCGAAGTAATCTTTTCTGTGGCCACGGAATTTATTTTTCCAGCTGGTTTTAACAGTCCTGAGTTGATTGATGTATACGCGGAATATTTTTTTCAGTTATTTTTCTGAAATCTCATGGAAAAGAGTTCCATACCCCTCCTCGAGAAAAAATTATAAAATAACCTCGGTCAAACAAGATTTTTTTGTTTGATCTGTTTATCGTGTCATAGTTTTCTTCTCCAATTTTTTTTTTAAAAAAATATTTGAACTTATTTCTTTGTCCATAAGAAAAGGTCAAAAATCTCAGCCGGCTTGTTTCTGGGCTTCTCATCTTTTTACCCGATTGACCAGATCGTCATTCTTGGCTTCAAACAAAATATTTTAAAAAAATGCATTCTGAGTTAAAAGTTTCTACGTTAAACTTCTACTATTTATCCATTGTAGATTCTAAAAAAACAAATTCATCTTTCTTGTGAAAAACGTACCGATCAGGTGTTTGATTCAAGCTCTTAAGAGTTAAGAGTAAAATGAGTCCCTACTCAATTCATCACAACGCCTTCACTGCTTATGAAGAGATGAATAGATCAGCGGTGGTTTGCCCCAAGCCACGGCGGCTCAGCCCTGTCGGCGCCACTCATAAAGAACCTTCTTCAACGAGAGCTTTCAGATGTCACGTCAGGTTGATTTTGTTACTTCTGCTTTCTTTTTCATGATATTTATGTTGTAATAATTTTATAGGTTCTGATTTCTTTATTTTATATTTTCTGTTTGTTGATTGACAGTTATCAGCCTGAGATTTGTGATGCAAAAGCTGGAAATGAGCTGCTGAACATCATCCGTGCCAAGGTGTGTTCCTTTGTTCTTGATTTCCTGTGACTCAGGGATCAGATAGGCAATTAATTTTGTGAGAGATCCGAATTTGAGCGTAATAAATTCTGCAAAACTGATTCGATATTTTGGCTAAATTGTTAGAATACTTGCCGAGCAAAACTAAAACGTGCCAACGTATTTGTGGTTTAAAACAAAGCTGAAGCTTTAATGATGCGTAACTAAGTACTATTTTCTTTGCCAATTCTAAAATCTTACTCTGTTTAAATCAATACCAAATTGCATGTGAGGACTTATTGAAACGAGACTGTTTTGATTTATTTTATTATGATTTCCGTGTTCTAGATCTAACTAAAGCTTGGTTTCATGGTTTGTATCCGTCACAGGGTGATGATTATGCTGGCCAATCAGTCACACAAATAGCCTCGTCGCCTCCCTTTTTTTCGGGGTCGCCACCGAGCAGGGTATCTAACCCACTAATTCAAGATTCACGATTCGGTCACGAAAAAGTCATCCCTATTTCCCCACTAGCCATTCCGCTCCCATCCGGGCTGGCACCTTCCCCATCCTCCACACGCAAGGGGGGATTCATTCGGGCTAACTTCATAAATCCAGCCGTGAGGATCGAGGGTTTTGATTGCCTTGACCGAGATAGGCGCAACCGCAGCATCCCCGCCTTGGCTTAGAGCCTATATTATGAAACAAGAACTCATCATGGACACACTTTTGGTACGAGTACTAGGAAATTGTTTTGGATCAGTTTGTGTCTTGTAAATAGCATGTTTCTGGAAGTGTCTATAATCTAAATTCAATGCTTCATAGATATATAATGTAAGTATGAGTGAAGTTTTGGTCAAGAAAATAAATTTTAATTTGATGGCATTTAGGAAGGGATTAATGAGACCTAACCCCTCTTTGCACTGTTGTAATTAAGAGATGAACAGAGGATATATGATATAGGAGAAAGCTGTAAAATCAGAAATTGTCATGTTTTTGTAGCCAAATTCACTTTGTACGTACGTATGTATATATGTATGTATGTATAATGATTGTTTAAAGAATGTTAATTGAATCATTCTTTTCATGCACAATTATTAATGATTGTGAGCGATGAATCTGATTACTCCATTTGACCATGATTGAGCCTTGAATTAGAATACATGTAGCTTTCTTTGGGAGGAAGATGTCAAACCTCTCTCTCCTTGACTTTGTCATTGAACTTATCCAATCGTCTTATATATATATATATAGTTTTGATATCCTGCACACCTACCGTGCACACTTTTATGAGCACCTATGAGATGTCACTCATCTATTGGATGTGATGAAATATAGAAAAATTGTGCATCCAATGGGTGAGTGACACCTCATAGGTGCTCACAAAGATGTGCACGGTAGGTGTGCAGGATATCAAAACTTTATATATATATATATATATATATATATATATATATATATATATATATAATGATCATGTTTTTTAAAAGGTAAATATACTTTTGGGAAAAAAGTAAATGAATATCGCGTTTATTTTGGGTTATAGAAATAAGAATAAACGCGATATTCATTTACTTTTTTCCCAAAAGTATATTTACCATGCTTCTCGTTTCTCTCGATATAATGTTACATTTAATTCAATCTGTTTTCCTCCTTAAAAATTATCGTATTTAATCTAAACTTAATGCATAATATTTTTATTTTGTGATATGATATCATTGCCCGAAAGATCAGAATAAGAAATTGCACTAACAAAAAAATAAAAATCTTGTAGTAAAATTTAGCCAACACCAAAATCAAAAGCAGACAAGGCCATTGATATTTGGGCCTCTATGAGCAACTAGAGAGCCCACCCGAGTTATAGTTAAATTGGGCTGTCGTCCAAAAAGGAAATTAAAAACTATAAAAACTGGCTCCTCCTGTCCTCCATCGTTCGACCCATTTCAAATAGAATTAATCTCTTGTTCTTTAAACAAATGTTTCCGTAGAAAGCGAATGTTGCATCCATTTTAGATGATAAAAAAATAACAATTTAATTTCTCAAGATTAAATTAAACTCAGCTGTCAAAATTTACTTCCAAAATTATTGCTCAATTTATATCACAGTTAGTTTAATCAGTAAATTGTTCAATTTTGTTTATTCTTGTGTTTTCTACATTTTTCAATTTTTTTTTTTACAAAAAGTAGTAGCTTGTTTTAATAAAATTTGAATATATAGCTATCATCAATAAGGGACAGTGTACAATCGTCCAGTATGTTTCCAGAAAGTAGTGTACGTTAGTTGTAAATGTGGTGTGAGATCATCTCCAGTACCGCATTGGACGCTGGATTGGAACAACACTAGAAATGGCTCCAAATGTGGCGCAGCTTGTGTTTATTTATTTATTTTTATTTTTTTTTGCATTTTTAAATAGTTTTGTTATTTTTTATTATTTTATATTTTAATTAAATAATAAATTTTATTTTTTTTATCTTTTAAATTATAAATAAATATTAAACTGATTTCTTTGAAAATTATAAAATATTGATTACAAAATTTTAATACTTCTGTAAATTTAACAAACGAGCAAATTAAGTTCTTAATGTGTTAAAAAAATGTACAAATGTCAAACAAGCAAATATTATGAAACAACAACTAATAAGCAACAATTACGAAAAATAAAAAAAATTGAAAATAAATAGATATTTAGTAATAAGGTAAATCGGATTCCGATCCTCCAGTATCTTCAAAATAAGATTCAAAGTTACCCTTAAGTCGACTTTTAGCTTCAGTCTTTTTTGCTAAATTTTTTTGTTGTTAAGTTTTAATGTCTTCCTGTAGCTTTGGATCAGTAATTTTGCGCTTAGAGTTGTATTATTCATTTAATATCAAATGTTCGTATTTTTTTTCTTCTAATTTACTTTTATTATTAAAAGAATAATATTATTAAAAGAATAATGTTTATTAATCAAATAATTCATTCAAAATTTTATATATAAATTATGATATTTAATTTTTACCGTGTAATCAAACTATAAATACTTATTAAGAAATAAAAATATCAATGTTGAGATAATCATTTAAACAATGTAAATAGAATCGAAAATGTATTTATTTAATGTAAAATAAAAATAAAAATGGATGAGTAGACAGTGTTATCCACAAATAATGTTATGTCGAACTCAAATCTTTTAATGAGGCGATGAACTTTATAACATTCCCGAATGTGGATGATGTTAGAGGTATATGAGGAGAAAGAAAGTTATTGCACCTTTGAGAGAAAATGGCAAATAGAAATAGGAAATTTATGGAATAGACAACCTTAAGATTTTAATGTGGTAAAAACAACAATAAAAAGACACCAAGAGAGGAAAAGATCTAAGGGACAAGTTTAAAAAGGTTTCCAGAAGATCAGATTACCTATTTTTTATTTCAACAAATAATGCTTTTAACTTTAAAAAAAAAACAAAGAATTCTTTATGTAAAACTTTTAAGTCCTTTTTAAAAAATCTGACAATCCTGGTTTTGGGGTTCGCAATTTTGAAGTATTGTATGTTTTCGTACGTGGGTGAAAAGATAGGGCGTTTATTTCATTTAAATTATTAAATATTTTTATATTCATTTTGCATAATTAAATGACTTGTTGTATTTAAAAATTTACTCTTATAAGTATGTAGTAATTATAGAGTTTGCAGAAATTACAATATTATATAATATTATCTGTTGTTTTTTGTTTTCTATTCGGGGGGTGAGGAGCAAAAAGTCGTAAACATGGAACTGTTACGCCTATCATGTGGAACAGTAATGTAATATATATTTATTTTTCCAAAACAATATATCCAAGTTATTTGTCTGAATTAGGAAAATAATAGATGAGAAATAAATTTGTCACGACCACGTACATATATTAAAATATATCTACCCTAATGAGAAAGTCTTAATTTATGGCCCCATAAAAAATTATTGTCAATAATAGTGGACTACGTGTAATATACATATATAAATAAATAAATATATATACATATATAAATAAATAAATATATATACATATATGGCAATTGGCAAAAGAATGATGTTTGAATCGCTAACTATGTAGCAAATAATAAATTTATATATATATATATATATATATATATATATATATATATATATATATATATATCCTCAAAAGTTCTTGTGTGTTAATATGCGGAAATAGGAAAAAAAATCTCCCACACACACACATATATAGAGGAAATTATAGTCAATGGACTCTTTTTGGTAAAAACAAAAGTGTCTTTCTCCTATAGTCCTATGTATCGAAATACAAAGAACGTTGCTATTTCAAAAAATAATAAAAAAAAAAACAAAAAAGCCTTATAAATGTCATTTGTTGTTTATGGTACGTAGACAACAGAGTTATTTATAACGCCTTGAGAAAGATTCCCGTTCAATCAGCGGAGTCTCATGTTTTTGTAAAGTTAAAAACTTCTGTGAGACGGTCTCACGAGTCGTATTTGTGAGACGAATCTCTTATTTGAGTTATCTATGAAAAAATATAAATTTTTATGTTTATAGTATTACTTTTTATTGTGAATATAGGTAGGGTTGACCCGTCTCACAGATTAAGATCCGTGAGACGGTCTCACATGAGACTCACTCTTTTGTAAACATGTGGATTCAATTTAATAAAAGCACCTGCATTTTTTATATATATCTTATATATAGTAAATACTATTTCTATATTGCCTAATATATATTAATTTCGTTATATAATTATTATAATTTTAATATGAGAAATAGTAATATATAACCACACGATTTTATACCGCGCGTGTTTGTATTCACGGCAAACTATATTAAATTCACCGACGCGGGGCCATATATTTCTTAGTCAAACTCTGGCTGCCTGTTTATTATTTTCTTATAAACGTAAGTCTTCACCGTCGAGAAAATCTGGTCAAATCTATCTGGTAAATAGACTAGATCTACTCTGTGCTCCCTTTTCTTTTATTACGTTCATGTCATATTATTTCTTATTGTCGATTAAAGGGGTTCGGGAAAATTTTATTTTTTTAGAAAAAATGTTTACACGATTAACCTGAAAAGAACAAATTAAGAAATGTATCAAGTTAAACAAATTAAAAGCCTTTCATTTTTTTAATTAACTTATAACCTGATAGCAAATTAATCGTAGCTAATTAAAACTACAGACACTAGCAATTTAAAAATAGTCTTTGTACTAGTAAAAAAATTTCAAAATGTACCGACGTTTAACTTCTTAAAACAGATTGATTTGTTTGAGAAGCTTTTTACTGTAAATTTTTAGGCATAAATGATTCTTTTTCGTGAACAAAAATGAAGACACCCTACCATATTTGTCTATGACTTTTACAACAGAAAAGCTGTTGACCAGTGAAACTTGCACATCACTCCTTTTCATATTTTAACAGTGGTTTATGTATATTTTTATCCAACTCACAAAGCCGTCGATCACTGGACAAGTACTCGAACCATTTTCTTATAGAAAGACAATATATGGAGACAAAAGGGCCAAGAGATTCAACCCAAAACCTCAAACTCGAAGATACCATCGTATTCTTTTATAATTAATTACTATCAGCAGCTGAAGTGTGCTGAGTTTTTCTTTATACAGAAACCCTATTCACAGGTTCACCTGCCATGTCATTTTCCGGCGAGAAAAGCCCGATACTCACGCACCCGTCTCTGGTGTTCCTCCTAATCATTTCACTTTTTCATATACGGGCCCTCGGCCCGAACAAGGCCGGAGCGATCAGGGTTTTGGCAGGACATGATTCTTATGCTACAGCACATGAAGCAGAAGCTTCGACAGTGGAATCTTCTACACCAAGCAGGAATCAAACGCAAATCTTCAAAGATTATTTCAATGGAAGAGTTTCTGATCTCAACAGAACAGAAGATGGAAGATTTCTTGATTACAAAAGGAAGATTCCCAGTTGCCCAGATCCTCTGCACAACTAGTTAACTATAGATATATCATATGTCAATTAATTTAAGTTTTTTTTTTTTGTTTTGAAGGTAACATATTTTTTTTGGCAGCATTTGGTCCAAAATACCCACGTTTTTTTCTCGTAGTTCTGGTGATATAAGCTGGTTTTTTATTAAATTGATTGACGGGGTTAAACCGTGGGTATTTTTCGATATTCTCTTCTTTTCTGCGCCGGAGATCAAGAAATCTTCAATCTGGCCTGTACGTATCTTTTTTAGTTTTACTTATTCAGATCTGCTTAAAACTACTTCCACGTTACAATTATGTTGAAATTCCACATTTATTTTTCTAGTTACATAAATTTCACAAATTCTCTTATTTTGGTTTGCAATCTTTAATTGATATCATTAAACTCCACGAATGGAAATGATTCAACTAAGTAAGAATATAAATGGTTATTTTATTTATGTGGGTGAGGGTGACCAAGCTGTTTTCTTTCTCATGACAAGCAAAAGTTTACTGGTGTCTTCACTCTTCAGAATCCTGGAAGATCGAAAAAGTAAGAAGCAAATAAAATATGGCTTTATGGATAATTTCAGACACAGTTGACATTTTGGGTATTGCTTAAAGTGGTTTCAATTTGGCTCAGATTCAGATAAAATTATAAAGCATTGAGTTGTTGTCATAGACTCATATATTATTTGACAAAAAGAAATAAAACTCATGAAATACAATATACAAAGCATTTTGAACAAGGGCGTGTCTCATGTGAGACCGTCTCACGGATCTTAAACTGTGAGACGGGTCAACTCTACGGATATTCTCAATAAAAAGTAATATTCTTAGCATAAAAATTAAACTTTTTCATTGATTACCCAAATAAAAGACCCGTCTCACAAATACGACCCGTGAAACCGTCTCACACAAGTTTTTATCTTTCAATAATAATAATAAAAATCACATATTTGGAAATTTTATGTACTAAGGTCAATATTAATAATTTGAGCATAAATAAAAGAATCTAGATAGATACTTACCCAGCAGACAAGGGATCTCCAGTTTGTGACATAGAGAAGATTGATCATTGGAAAACATGACTCAACAGTTGTCCATTCTCCTAACAAAAAAAAAAAAACTCAAATTAAAAAGTGTCGTACTTCTTCTTCAGGTAAAATACACACACACACACACATATATATACAGCCAAACCATTTTCTCTGCACAACCATGGATTTTCAGGATTTTTTCAAGGGCATTTCAGGAACTTCAGGATCTTAGGAAAGGCATATTTTTTTGAAATGAATTACCCAAAGTGGGGGCTCAATTCAATGCAGACAAATCGAAGGAACTTTCGTCCATGCATGATTTTTTAGCTACAAAATATAATACTGTTATTCAGTGAAATGAAATGATCGATAATGACAATAATAGGTCGTTTAAAAATAAATTTCAAATACTGAAAACGAGGTATTTTTAATTACAATAATAATAATAATAATAAAGAAAAGAGCAGGTCGCGTATTACGCGGCGGCCGAGTTAAGAAGTCAGGTGTGTTTGAACTTAGTTTGGGGAAAGATTTTGTTTGGTAGCATTTGGAATGGAATCATGCTCCCTCGTTGGCATCGCATCGAATTCAGCTCAACCCTTCATGCTTTCACTTCCTCTTTTATTCAGTGCTCACAAATTTGTGACTCCTAGCTTGAGACTACATATATATCATATAATATTAATGTCTCGATTAGGCGGCGGCGTTTCGTGTTTATATAATTTTTTTTAAAAAAAAAATCTTTTGGCGTTGTATCAATTTTTTGTAATTAATTTATTTTATTTTAAAATAGCGATTATGTCATAATTATGAAAATTGACCAAAAATATTAATGCAATTTTGGAATTTTTTTGCAAATTTTCGGTCTCACGGGCTGAACCTTAATTAAATGTAGTGTATAGATAATAAATTTTCTCACAAAAAAAATATATATTAACTCAATATCATGTGAAACATTGAAAGTATAAACTAAATATATTTTATGTGTTAATGGATATGAAAATTCTGCAAACAATTAATTTTTTAGACTGTCGTTCTCTCTTATTTCATTCGAATATTCTTGTGATCATGATATATAATTTAAGAATTTGTTTTCCTTTACCGAAAGTCCATATTGGGCCGCAAGTGATGAGATGCTTAGCAAACTTATACCTGGTAAAACTAGCAGTCCAGGCCCACAACAGAGTGGGACGACCCAATAATTGTATACGTTCTCTTTCTTTAAAATATATAAAATTTTACGACAATATATCCTATTTATGTACATTTTTTAGAAAATGATATTATACTCTTTTTTTTTTTTTTGTTAAAATATACTTCGCATTACCTTCAAGATTGCCCTCATAAATCATTTTGCTTCTCCAGTCAAAAAAACTAATATTTAAAAATTTAGTCATACCTTTTAACTTTTTTGTAAATGTATAAATATAATATAAAATAGCTAAACTATACCTAAAATAATTAGTCGAATTTTTTATTCAAAATACAAAATAATTTTGAGACTTTGGGGGTTTCAAAATTTTAAATTTAAAAAATCGATATGAAACAAACTAGAATTTTGAGATTAAAATTATGACCTTGTATAATTTTACAAAAAAAAATTATAATAATTTAAAATAACGTTAAAATTTAGTTGTTTTTTTATTTTATTTTACGGATATTAACAATTTTAATTATAATTTTTGAGAAACTAAAATTTTTGGTAATTCAATTTAGAAAACGAGAGCCACTAATGAACTTACTTAATAAAAGAAAGAATAAAAAATATTACTATCATTACCGACTTTGTACTGAGATACGTAGAGTAGTTGTACTGTAATCTAATTTTTTAAAAAATCGATATATAATTTGAATGCCCAACCTCCAACGCTCAGCGGTTATTGCCGGGAGACACATTGTAATAACTCTAGATTGAACCACCACAACTGGGCCAATAAGCTGCTCTTTCTCTTACAGCTTAATAAATACACACGCTATGTATGTCAAATTAAAATTTTTTTTTTTAAAAAAAGAATGATAAAATCTAAATCATTTGTTGTCTATGTTTTTTTTAATCGGTGTATTTTCAATTTTTTTTAAATTGGAAATTTTTTCTCACTCTCCACATTTTTCTCATGATCAAATATGAAAATTATCTTAGATGAAATTAATAATTTCACTTTAGTCATACCAAAAATAAATCCTCTTACCTAATAAAAAATAATAGAATATTTTTTTTTTGAAATAGTAGTGATAATAAAATTGTTAGATTAATTAATTATGCCTGCAATGCAATGGATGGATGGGAATTTGAGAATGAATTAAATCCGAGAAGCGTTGGCAGAGATACTTAATAAGTAAAATGGAAGAAAAATATGCTAGAATTAGTGAATAGGTGTTGGTGTTGGTGTTGACTTATCTCTGACGAAGGTGCATTGACCAGGCACAAAGTTTAGCCAGTCAATAAATGATGAATCGCCCTTTTCTGACACTTATCATTTTTATCAAACTTATTTATGATTCCCAACCGAGAAATGTGAGCGGGGCCGCTGCCAACTTCTCAACAGTCAATTCAATATATTTACATATTATCAACTGATAATAAACTTTCGACTAATTAGAATTGTTTTTTTTTTTAAAAAAACGTGGTCATGTCCATCAGGGATGTGGTCAATGCATGTGTCTGCTAGTACTATGCTAGTTTACGAGTAATTTAACAACAATTAATCCACACTTATTTTGAAAACACTTTTTGTATTAATGAAGGAAAATAATCTATTGATATGGAAATGTTAATGACGTACTTGAATATGTCTTATCATATCAGCAAATGTACAATAAAACATATACCAAACCATAATAAAAATACACGACAAATATTTAAGAGACGGCCCAGTCGCGTTGTATTAATTAATATTAAATAAAATTAAATGCGCCATACCCTCTTCAAAGTTCAAACTGGTGCTGTCTTCTCCTACAAAAGCAGCCCTAATTTTCCTGCAAAAAAATACCCATCGCAAACAGAGAATGGCACCCAAACTCCCGGATTTCTCTCAATCAGTCAAGCTCAAATATGTTAAACTAGGCTACCAGTACCTCGCCAACAATCTTCTCGCCTTCTTCCTCATCCCTGTAATCATCGCCTTGTTCCTCGAATCCATGCGTTTAAGCCCCGAAGAAATCATCCAATTTTGGGACTCCATGCATTTAACCTCGCTCCACATCATCTGCTCTTTGTTCCTCATAATCTACTCCGCCACTTTCTTCTTCATGTCGCGGCCCCGCACTGTCTACCTGATCGACTACGCGCTTTTCAAGCCCCCGCAGAGCTTGCGAGTTTCATTCGCAGGATTCATGGAGCACGCGCATATAGTGCTGCACAAGGAACCCAAGAGCGTGCATTTTCAGATGAAGATTCTTGAAAGATCTGGGCTTGGGGAAGAGACCTGTTTCCCACCTGCGATGTGTTTTATTCCTCCATCTCCGAGTATGCGTCGTTCTAGAGAAGAAGCTGAGCTCGTGATCTTTTCTTGCATGGACTCACTTTTCCAGAAAACGGGGATGAGGCCTAGAGATGTAGATATATTGATTGTAAACTGCAGTCTTTTCTCCCCTACACCTTCGTTAACAGCAATGGTGATTAACAAGTACAAAATGAGAAGCAATATCAAGAGCTTCAATCTTTCTGGGATGGGGTGTAGTGCAGGTTTAATCTCTATAGATTTAGCCAAAGATCTTCTCCAACAGCATCCCAACTCGAACGCTGTTGTTATCAGTACAGAAATCCTCACTCCCAACTGCTACTTAGGCAAAGAAAGAGCCATGCTCCTCCCTAACTGCCTCTTTCGAATGGGTGGTGCCGCCGTTCTCTTGTCTAACCGGTGGGCTGAGCGCCACCGGTCAAAGTACGTCCTCTCCCACGTCGTAAGAACCCACAAAGGAGCAGACGACAAATCATACAACTGCATACAGCAAGAAGAAGACCCAGAAGGACATGTGGGGATAAAGCTGAACATAGATCTAATGGCCATAGCGGGAGAAGCTCTGAAATCCAATATAACCACAATCGGTCCTCTTGTTCTTCCTGCATCAGAGCAAATCCTCTTTGCCTTTTCACTCCTCAGAAGAAAATTCTTCAACTCGAAATTAAAGCCATATATTCCAGACTTCAAGCAAGCCTTTGAGCACTTCTGCATCCACGCCGGCGGAAGGGCGGTGATCGATGAGTTGCAGAAAAACCTCCAGCTCACGGCGGAGCAAGTGGAGGCTTCAAGAATGACACTACACAGATTTGGAAACACTTCTTCTTCTTCACTTTGGTATGAACTGTCTTACATAGAATCCAAGGGGAGGATGAGGAAAGGTGACCGGGTGTGGCAGATCGGATTCGGGAGTGGATTTAAGTGTAACAGTGCCGTTTGGAAGTGCAATCGGGATATCAAAACGCCGGTGGAGGGGCCGTGGGCTGATTGCATTGATCGGTACCCGGTTCATATCCCAGAAGTTGTCAAGCTCTAGGGATCATTTTGTATCATCTATTATTATTATTATTGGCAGATGAATCTTGAGAAATAATTCGTTTTCTATTTCTTGAATTTTTATGTATCCCGAGAAAATTATTAGTGCCTCGCTCGTCCTTGTTGTGTCGTCAATCTTGGAATTGGTTGCTTATTATTTTTATTATAAAATTATAAATTGTTTGATGAAGTCTGAAATATTAAGCAATTTCCTTCCCACTGTAATAATTTGAAACTTCATCTCTCTTTATCCAGTACTCTCATGTAACCCAACTTTTGGCAACATTAATTATTTCTACATTTACTTGAACATGATTACTAAGTTTTTGGCAAAGTTTGCATCTTTACCCTCATATTGGTATGTAGCTTTAATTGGGCATGCGAGCATTGCAACATCAAATTGCTTGTTTAGCCGCGGATATAAAAAGGATGGCAACTAATTAAGATCGCATGTGCAAACAAATGAAATTTCAACTGCAATATCCAAATCGGTCGGTGAATGGGACTTTAGTCAATTTACTACTACTCAAGCGGCAAATATGTTTCCAACCCAATATTTTTTTTCCCAATTATTAACTGTCTCACTAAATGAATTTTGAAATTTTTATGTACTAAATTTATTTCATCCGTTGGATCCATCCGGAGTCTCTCAGTTGGGTAGAACAACATGGTGATTGGTGTTAGGTAGAATGAATGCTAAATAAAATGTCAAAACAATTTTTCGCATCTCTTTATAAATTTATAAATTCTTTGATGGTGTGTATATGTATATTTAAGATAGGGGCGCACCAGGGCAATTAATGTTTTTGGGGGAAATTTCAAATTGAATTGGCCCTTTATATTTGTAATTTTGAGTTACATTTTCGCTATATTAATTTTTCTTTTCAATTTTGGTACCTTTTACACTGCGACCGTGTCACGTAAGGAATGATAAAATATAAAATTAAAACTTAATTTCGACGACACAGAGAATTAACTTGAAAGACATACATCCTATAATTTTTCCAAGTTGTCCCATATTTTCAAACTTTTTAACATATTTCGAATGTTTTTATCCTATTGACCAAATTTGCTTGGGTGTGTATGCGCCCATCATCTTCTATATGGTATCTACAACGTATCCATGGACTTAAATATTTGGCAAAAAATATGAAGCAATATTACTTCCTAAGTCAAGGGAAAAAAAAACAGAAGAAGAATAATGACTTTTCCGTGAATTTGAGATGGCAATAATTGAAACGATTTGGTGCCACTGCAACCTCCTTTTGGATGATGGCTAGATTGAACTTTGAAGTATATATCTGGGTTTATTGAATTGATACTTAAATTAATTTAGGGGCCCCTCGACTTTCACAAAATCCATAAATTAACTTTTTATAACAATTGCAAATTTTCTTTTATTTACACCCTTTCAACCCCAATAAGGACAAGGTCATTGCTTTTATGGGGAACCATGTGAAATGCCAACCACCAATTTTCCTCAGTTATTGCAAGATATCGAATCCAGCACGGATTGTCATAAATATCGTACCGGCGGAAATAAATTCTTGCAATTTACCCAATTTTGATGTCAGAGACTCAGCTTAGGCGACCTTAAAATGAAATTCTTTTCTCGAACTGGAGAAAATATACATTGTTTGAGACCATGACTTTCACTACTCTACTACAATCTACTTCATCCACTTTATTTTAGGGGAAAAAAAGTGCCATTATTCAGAATATATTATACCTAACTCGATTAATTTTTTATTGTTTTTTTCACTTTGGTGTGGTCAAATATTTTCATAACTAAATTTCTTCTAATCTCAACCGTGAATATTGTAATTCTACCTAATAATAGGTTTAGTTGAAGTCAGGAAACAAGCCAGATCCATACCAAATACGAAACATTTGTATGTAGCAGTCATTATTTTAATAATAATGCAATAATTTAAAGGGTAGAATGATAGTTGAGATGACGCACCAAACTTGCACCTAACGTGAGATTGGCGACTTTATTAGAAGGCCCCCGACGGCACATGAATTGATGAAGGAGATGTGAAATGGGCAAGTACTGTGTAACCGGGGGCACAGGATTCATCGCGGCTCATCTCATCAAGTCAGTTGCTCGAAAAGGGTCACACCGTTACCACCACCGTGCGCAATCCAGGTTTTCTCCATTCATATTAATTGTTGTTGAGCACGGACATTTGATCATGAGGACACGGACTGTTTATTTTATTTTCTGATTATGTTCGATTTTTCAAAAAAGAAATTGACATATACGAAATCCTTTATCTATGACAATAAAAAAATGGTTCTAGTCATATAAACATTAATTTGCACTCAAATGTTTTAGCTTTGTTTTACATCAGAAAATGTAGACCAAATAAGCTATCTTTGGGAGCTAAATGGAGCGAAGGAGAGGCTCCATATTGTAAAAGCTGATTTGTTGGCGGAGGGAAGCTTCGACGAGGCCGTGGCCAGAGTCGACGGTGTTTTCCACACCGCATCTCCGGTGCTTGTGGCATATGATGATAATGTCAAGGCAAGTTTAAGGAGGGTAAACTGAAAATCTTTGTTCATACTAGACTAGAATGTATCAGCAATTTACTTGAAGTTATTGTATCATTCCATATACCTTAAATTAATGTCACATTCATCCATGAACATTGTAGGAAAATTTGATCGATCCTTGTTTAAGAGGGACCTTAAATGTTCTAAACTCCTGCAAAAAAACAAGTTGTGTGAAAAGGGTCGTGTTAACCTCGTCCTGTTCTTCCATAAGATATCGATACGACGTTGACCAAGTATCGCCTCTTAACGAATCACACTGGAGTGATACAGAGTATTGTGAACGATACAATGTAATTAAATCCTATTCCAACTCATTTCCATTTGTCTGCAAACACCACCACAAAATGCACGCAAACTCGAGTGACCAAAAAATAAGTCGACAGCAATTATAGAAACGATATGGTTTCTGCAAAATCGATCTTACAGTTTAAATTTTTTTGACACGTGATAATCCTTGAACATTATGCGCGCCATTTATTTATAAAGTCTTATTTGCAGCTGTGGTATGCTTATGCTAAGACTATAGCAGAGAAAGAAGCATGGAAAATGGCAAAGGAAAGTGGTATAGATCTTGTTGTTGTGAACCCTTCATTTGTAGTTGGCCCACTACTTGCACCGCAACCCACTAGCACCTTGGTTATAATATTGGCTATTGTCAAAGGTTGAATCTTTTTATTGTACTTTTGATTCATTGCACTTCGTTTTGCTTTTGAAATTGTATGTTCTGTTTCTTCATAAACGTTAATTTCGACAACTAGAATGCACAGTTGATTCAAGAATGAAGCTAGTGTCGAAAGGAAGGACTTTAACAGCCAAATCTAAGAAAGAAAACATTTACTGTAATTTTTTTCTTTTTTTTTGTTCGTTCTTTTCTAAATCTTGTGTGTATATCTGTTACTATTGTCAGGCCTTACTGAAGAGTACCCCAACACAACGGTAGGGTTCGTGCACATAGAAGACGTAGTAAATGCGCATATATTGGCCATGGAAGAAAGCAAAGCATCCGGCAGGCTTATATGTTCAAGCTCCGTTGCACATTGGTCAGAAATTATTGGTCTTTTAAGGGAAAGATATCCAAGTTATCCTTACGTAACCAAGTGAGTCCCTCTGGTGCAAAGATTGAGCGTTATTGGTCTCAAAGATGGATTAGAAATTCAAAAAGTTCTCTTTTTTTTTTCCAGATGTAGCAATAAAGAAGGAGATAACAACCCGCATAGCATGGATAGTAGCAAGATTCTCGAATTGGGTCTCCCTGCTTTCAAAACGATAGACCAAATGTTCGATGATTGCATAAAAAGTTTCCAAATCAAGGGATTCCTTTAAAATAGTTTTTCTGCTCTTTTGAAATATGACTGTACCTTGATGCAATTCAAAGTCAGTCTATAATAAATTAATTAATTAATCAACGAGAAACGTTGTTTTTTCCAATTTCTATGAAATCACCGTGTTGTACACAATAGAGCCGTTGGATCATCTAGACCCCTGATCAAATGGTGGTGTTGTGCACACATGAACGGCTCCATTTCAATACCCAGAGTGAGGAAAGCTCTGAGAATCTAGGAATCTGTTATATGCGAACCTGATGATCATATATCTATTCAATATTAATTCCAATAGAACATTATATATCAATGCTAGAAATAGAATCTGCGCTTGGATGATAATCTAGTCGCAAAACTGCGAAAAGATGGCTATGGCTATGGCCATGACCTCTGGTAGCAGAATAAAAACTTGAAGGAGACTCAAAATGATTCATGCCACAGTCAAAATCTCCTTAAGTAAACTAATAAATAGACTCTTTTACTAGAACAAAACCTCACATGAACTACATAGTTTAGTTTTTTTAAAAAATTGATGTATAATGAATAATAAGTACCGCTAATAATTTACTAACTGCAGAACTTAAGGGCATGCTACATTAAGGGGAGTTCCATTTTTAAGAGGTGGTGCTTCATCCACACTAGAAAATTTTTCACCAAAAGCATCGAAATCGAAGTCGAAGTCAAAATCCGGCAGCTCACAAGGCTGATCCGAATCATTGAATCCAGAAATCGGAAAATCTTCAAAACCAAAATATAAGTCGTCCACTTGTATACCGAAAATATCGTCAACTATGGCGAGTGAATCAAGATCCAAATCCAAGTTAAGCTTTTGATCAATTTGTGCCAAAGCCAGTAATTCCTCATCCATTAGCGCACTAGCTCCTACAAAGAATTCATCAGCTTTCTCATTTTCAGACTTGATCTTTATAACCGAATCCGAGACAAAAGAATCTATATCAATCACCAAAGATGGAGATGTGCGAGAAGTGGGCGACATGACGCTGAGGCTACAGTCCTTGGCCACATTAAGATCTTGCTTCAGATTCTTAGAATCCACGACGGAACAGAGAGTTTTTTTGTAAGCATCATTAGAATTTTTTGTAGAATAAGACTCGGTGCTATTAGCTAAAGCCTCGAACTCCATTCGTTTTGTTTCGTAAGCCCTCGATGCCTCCTCGGCGCTATTGTAAGTCCCCAACCAGACCCTTTTTTGCTGGATTGGGTCACGTATTTCTGCTGCCCATTTTCCCCATTTCCGCTGGCGAACGCCTCTATATTTCCCTGGACTGACTGTTGGCCTGCTGACTTCGGTGGGTACAAGCCACTTGTTTTTGAGATTTTTTTCGCCATTGCTGCTACCCCGAGCCAAACTTTCTGTTTTAGGGGCATTTGATACCCTGCAAGCAGCATGAGGTTGGAAACAAATTTCGCGAACAAAACGCTTTCTTTTCATTTCAAGGGCCCCCTCATCATCGGAAGAATCAGTAGCATCCGGATCATTACAAACAATTCGGACTTTCCTTATGGGTCTGGAAGATTGAAACCTGTTTTTCTGGCATCTGCTTACAGTTTCTTGATTCATCGGGACAA
This sequence comes from Primulina eburnea, assembly GCF_022965805.1. Classification (NCBI taxonomy): domain Eukaryota; kingdom Viridiplantae; phylum Streptophyta; class Magnoliopsida; order Lamiales; family Gesneriaceae; genus Primulina; species Primulina eburnea. The sequence goes on from NC_133113.1 coordinate 34,968,610, forward strand.
ATATCAGAGGCTTAGGCGTATTTTCTTGCTTCACTACGCCACAGAGCCCCATAGCAAGAGTATCCCGGATAACTTAGTAGTCTCACAAACAGAACAGACCAAATAAATCAAACAGAAACCAGATAATTTTCCCAAAATTCACGGGATTCAAATCAGCGAAGGTTTTCAGTGAGAGGTTCTCAGAAGAACAAGAAAATATTAAAAAATGATTTATATGATATCCCCTGAAATAAACAACGCCAGAGCAAGTCCTGCAATCAAAACCGAAGAAAAGCAAAAAAAAAAACAGCAATTAACAACCACTCTTTTCAGATCAACAAACAAAGCGGCCAAACAAGACATCAAAACATACACACACGCCAATCAAATCCAAAAATCCTTAGAGGTTTTAAGGGAATAAAAAGAACTGTTTACCTCTTGGGCTTAAAACGCATCGAATCAGTTGGGAAGAAAGGGCGGACACTCTGCTCGATCACAAGGCAGAGAGATTTTGGCATGCACTTAGCAGGAATCGATGAAAAGCAGAGCCTGAACACAGCCCCAAAGTTTAAAGCCAGATAAAAACTGTCCGACATAAAATCTCTTGCTTGCTGCAAACCTCCTAAATAAACCTCTACCTTCTCTTCTCAAAACTTTAACAAAGAAAAATAAGACCAGCAAAAAAGAAAAAAATGGGCTCAGTAGAAACAAGAAATGTTTTACAGGAGAAAATGTTTCACAAATACTAACGTCTTACAAAAGCCACAACCTATCCAAATGGATGGTCGCGATTTTGCCAGAATACAACATAAACAAAACCGACCGTACGAATCACCCATGAACTTGCAGAAAAGAGAAGATTTTCTCCCTTTTTTGTAATTGATTACTTTATAAAACAACAACAATTGACTGACCAAGATGCGGGGAAAAACACAGGATGGATAAAATATATATCAGTCCTTACCTGAACAAATCAATCAGAAAACTTTATATATATTAAATCGTTAGGAAATACTTTATGTCAACACATACGTTTATACGTATTGTTTTTACTGAAATGTATTCATTTTGCAGTGATTGCTGCTGAATAGTGAGTGTGCATATATACATATTTCTGTGCGTATATTTGGAGTAGGTAATTAAATGCATGATGGGTCGGCATATTGCCATACAATGCATGACTTTTATGTCATGCATATCATGACATGCCATTGTTGGTGTGGCTCTCGCGTGTTTTTTCCACGACCCAATGGAATTGAGTTTTGCAGAGAGTGGCATTCACGCCAGAGGATGGGGGGCTGGCTTTATGGCATTATAGCGCCAAAAGACAGAATTCCACGAATCCGATTTCCGCAGGCATTTTTTTTCCTTATTGTCGGTTTTGGGGCTTGAGTTTTGTAAATATTTTTTGTGCTGCCACTGAGATACTTGGTCATCAAGTCCGTGGATGTCCGAAAATTTGGGTTTTTATTAAAAATAATTTAATTTTTAAAATTAATTTCAAAAATACTTAAAAAAAAAAAACGTTGCTGCTCACGTGGCGCAGCGTCCGTGCTTCGTAAGCGTGGACGCTGCAAACGTGGAGCAGCGTCCGTTCTTACGAAGCACGGATGGTGCTTGCGACGGATTTTAGCGACGGACTATATATATATCCATCGCTGAATTGAATCAGCGACGGTTATAAAATACCGTCGCTAAATATGAATCGGCGACGGTTACCAATGTAGCGACGGATAAAACCGTCGCTAATAAACGCCACAGATAACCTTACAGCTTGCATGTCTGCAGCATGCAATGTGCGCACTGATAAAAACCATTTTTGTTGTAGTGAAGATATTGAAAAAAAACAGACAAAAATTAATCACGAAATAAGTTTTTTCAGATACTTTTACTAGGGGTTGGTACGGTACAGGGTATACCGTACTACGATACCGTATACTGTACCGAAAATATCGGTATAGAATTTTTCCATACCGATACCGATACTGCGGTATACCGAATTTTCAGTATGAAAAAAGTTCATACCGGTACCGTACCGACACCGAAAATTTTGTCAAAATACCGAAAAAATGCCGGTATACCGAAAATTTTTTCGCTATACACACATTTTTTCGGTATACCGAACTTAAATTTAAAAAATAATAATAATAAAAAATTATTTTCGGTATTTCCGTATATACCGAAATACCGAAAAAAAATATTTCGTACCGATACCGATAACGAAAATCCGAAATTTTCGGTATCCCGATTTTTCGGTAAGTTCGGTATTTTTTTCGACACGATATTTCGGTATTTCGGTATTTTTTCCCTCCCCTAACTTCTACTATTCAAACTGGTTTTTTCAGTGAGTCAGAGATGACTGACTTTGGTTTGTTTAGGCAACAGGATTTTCGACAAAGACGGAGTGTGAAAATCCTGCTGACTTATAAATTATAGTCTATTTTTTTATGAATAATATTAAATGTACCACCAATATATTGTTAGAACGATATTTATAATTATTATATCACGAGATTTTACTATTATATAACAAAATTTTACTGTTATATCGCGAGATTTTGTATTCAATATATCAGCCTAGACAGTCATCCCTGACTCACTGAAAAAATCAGGTTGAATAGTAGAAGTTCCTGAAAAAACTTATTTCGTGATTAATTTTTGTCTGTTTTTTTTTTCAATGTCTTCACTACAACAAAAATGGTTTTTCGTAGTGCTGTTAATAATATTATTAGCGTGCAACGTAAGAAATTTCGAACTCTAAACTTAGCGACGGTTTTATCCGTCGCTATACGTAGCGGCGGTTTTAAAACCGTCGCAAAGGTAACCGTCGCCGATTCATATTTAGCGACGGTATTTTATAACCGTCGCTGATTCAATTTTAGCGACGGATCTATATATAGTCCGTCGCTAAAATCCGTCGCAAATACCATCTGTGCTTCGTAAACACGGACGCTGCTCCACGTTTGCAGCGTCCGCGCTTACGAAACGCGGACGCTGCTCAACGTGAGCAGCGTCCGCGTTTCGTAAGCGCGGATTGAGGAAGTTTTGCAAACGTTTTTTTTTAAAGTATTTTTGAAATTAATTTTAAAAATTAAATTATTTTTAATAAAAACCCCCGAAAATTTATCTTCGTGTTTTTCAACTTTTTTGGAAACAAAAAATTTATCATTTTTAAAAAAAATATAACACCAGTCCTCTCGATTTCCTTTTCCTTATTTTCGATTAGATTTATGGTCCTCTTTTTTTGGCATTTACATATTTATAAAAGTAAACAACATATATCAGCTTATTTGGTGAATAATAACAAGAAACAAATAATTAACTCGTATAATTGAAACTTAAGTATCGTCAAGACGAACATAGTAAATGAATAATGATGCTTGACAATTATAAAATGATATGATTGTCGTATTTTTTGTTATTACAGTGATAATCGTATTTGATGGAACACTTCGGTTAAAATTATTCCAACATGAATGTATAATGATATATAACATAAATTATGAAAAACAATTATCAGTAAATCCTTAAAAAGAACAAGAAAATTAAATTTATTACAATCCAAACAGTGAATTGATCATTTTTAAGTTGCCATGTACTTTTAACTTAGACGTATTAAATAAATTTATGACGAGTTATAAAAATAGGTAGATTCGAGTCGTGCAATTTAATGTTTTTTCGAAGATATCTTTATGAAATCAATATTTTCTAAATTTATATTAATAGACTTGGAAGATTATTTATTAACAAGAGAGAGATACAAATCACAGAGTTTAATTATGATCAATGTCGTGATTTAGGACGTTTCAACAATATTTTAATAAAAAATCAATCCGAGACTTCTAATTTATAATGAATTCTAGGCTCTTGACGTGCCATGCAATTATAACCCCGACGTGACAAAATCTTGCATGAATGAGAATGAAGGCAAAGTTGTAGATATTTGTGCTTCTAGGTATTCTTTAGTCAAAATTATTTAATATATATTGAGATTATGTGATCTAATTAATGAAAGAATTTATAACATATTGCCATGTGTGTTGTGAATATGATGCACAAGTCGTTTCAGATTTCATGTATGAAAAAAAGCATGCAGGCTTCAATAGCATTACTGCGAATAGATTATATTTCTTGAAATCTATAATTTTAATTTCGTCACTTTGTGACATATTGACAAATTGTAAAAGATTTTGACAAATTGTAGAAGAGGTAAAAACTACACTGCATATGTAAAAGATTTTGTGACATATTGAGAAATTGTATTATTAGCATTTTCATAAGCATGAAATGTGAGTTATTAGATACGTTGAGCTCAATTGCTGGGTAGCCATGCCTATGAATCTATTATGATCACGAGTCGGCGTGTCATTATTTGGGTTCAGTCCGACCCAATTAATTGTTGGTGCATAAAATCGATCGGAGTTGGCATAAGACGATCCGATATCCTACGTAAAAAATACAGACATCAACACACGAAAAATCCAATGTTTGGGTATTAAGTATAAATTGGTATCCGATGAACCTGGAAGGCATCTGTGTACAAAATATCCAAGACATTATAGGTTGGCACGTGGCCTGATGAGAAGGAGCCCAATCCCAAACCTATTATGAGAATTGTTACATCTAATTAATGGAGAATATAAATTGAACTAAATATTACAAGTCTCTTTGATCAACTTATATAGTACATACATTCGTATGAATTATCACATGACAACGCCCACCCAACGAACTTAAGTATCTATTAATGATCACATACATATCACGTGAGGTTGTACGGATCTTGACCACTCAAATCAGGTGCCACTGGGACGTCAACGTGTACGGGTGGCTTTGTAAGTGGTACGTCGGATTCCATTTTCAAGCTTTTGCGTCAGGCAAAAGTATTGGATCCGGATTTTGGGAAGTGACTATCTTCTCACTTTGTGTCACTTCAGTAATATATTAATGCTCAGATTAATTGCTTCATATATATATATATATATATATATATATATATATATATATATTCTATCCAATCAGCCGAATTAGAGGGTGCGTCGCCGAGTTAAACGGGTATTCAGCCCATTTTTTGAGTAGTCGATTTATAGAATTTGCTAGGATAAAATATTTGGGCTTTTGGCCCAATATAAATCTTTGGCCTCCACCGGCTTTTTTTTTTGGTTTAAAAATAAATCTAAATCATTTTCCATATCTAATACATAACACGTCATTTTGTAGAGTGATGTTATGCCTAGACGAAAGGTGATTGATATCACATGTATTCGCAGTCAACTCCAATAATTTCATAAAAAGAAAGAATCATGGCATGTGATGTCATGTTATACATTATATATGGTTTGTATATGTCCAAGTGTTCATATCTTAATATATGTATAATATTGATATAACAAAACATGAATAATTAGTAGATTAACTTAATAATTTTAAGATATATATGATGAACACAACCTATATTTTGTCATCATTAATCCTTGTATGTACGAAGAGAAAAATATTATCGAGAAAGAAGATATTTCGTTGAGATGAAAATTGCGGGGATGTTGTATGGATGTCCCGGAGAATTCCGAGGTCTAAAACCAAAGAGAGTTAAGGTACCACGTACGTAACACCATACGATTGTATGGAAACAAAAGAAGCACGTAAATGCTCTGAAACATATAGATCGCTAGCTACTCAGTACCTATGTGTTCTTGCTAAACTTGATTTATTCATTTAATCTCACCAGTCAGTCACATTCTTCCATTATTTACTTAATCAACATTCGAGTGTACTGCACATGAATCATTTTTTATTTTTTTTTACTTTACTTTCGTATTATATATCTAGAAAAAAATATTCTTATATTTTCCAAGCAAGTTGGAACATCGTTTCGCAAATGAAAATCTCTGTAATTCTTCCTCAAATAAAAATAAAAAAATATTGGTAATTCCAAACACGAGGCAAATAATTGGGTCTATTAACTTTAGTTGGGCTTTTAGGTTTTTGATTGGCCCAAAGTTGTTAGGGCTTGCTTGTATTAGAACTTATTTAGTTATTTTGAACTTCAACACCGCCGGTGGCAACTTTGATGGGGGTAAAAAAGGGTTAGTTCGATTATGGGTGTGTGGGCAGTGCCCACACCCCATATGAGTGGTTGAGATTCCACCTCATGGAAAAAAAAAAATTAAAAAAAAATAAAATTGGGCCAGAAAAAAATCTGACCCTTGGATGTACCCCTGCAGGCAGTGCCTGCAAGGGTAGGATGAAATAATCCGTAAAAAAGAAAACAAATCTTGCTAAAAGAATTATTTATCTGTATCGTTCAATTTATCAAAATCGCAACTTCCAGTTTTCACAGAAATTTATGGTGTAGTCATACAAACATTTACGGAGACGACGATCGACGACAACCCTTCAGCATTCCACATGAATTTATCAAAGTGGGGATTACATAGATAGTTGTCGTGTTTTATATATAGGTTAACCAGAAGCTGGCTTCCATATACTTGATCCAGTTTTTTCAATACATATCGATATTCCAGAGAAAACTTCATAAAAAATTAGAACTATTGCTTGATTACTACAGTTAATTTTTTTAAAGCACAGTATAAATTATATTTCAAATAATCTAACCTTTTAGAATATTAAATAAGTGGTGATGCCCCCAGGGAGCCCGGGCCCGGGTAAAACCCTTGACCCGGAAGGTTCGGGAATTCGGCGAGATAAGAACATGGAAGAAATAACAACTTAGGGTTAAATTCAGGGAGCAGGTGTGAAAGAATGAGCCCGGATCTTCCGATATCCGGCAGGTTGTGCACTCGATTATCAGAAGAATTCCCAATGAAACACTTGACACGCCATCACCCGGGAAGTAACCAGTCAGGATCCGAGATAAAAAGCTTCCCGGGCCCAGAAATATCTCAGAACTACCCGGGTGGGAAATACCCGGGAAAAAAACTCAGTTTCTCCCTTGATTACCACGTCCTCCGGAAATCTCGGACCCGTTTTCCCACGTTCAATGACCAGGTCAACACTTGACACGTGGCCCACTACTTTGCAACGTGGCCCATAACCCCGAATCAGGGCCATCACCCGAACTTTGAGGGCAAGTGATCTACCTGGGACCTCTATAAATACCCCCTGTAGGTATTCCAGGGAGTCACTTTTTTTTCCTTTTTCTTCTCACTAGCACTCAAAGAACATTCTTATTTTCTTTCCAAGTTTTTCTCTTTGCGTGTCCTTTCTGACTTGAGCGTCGGAGTGGATACGCCGGAACAACTTCCGGCGTCCCGTAACGTTATGTGATTTCAGGATTACTACTCAGATCATCCTCGGCGTCATCTCTCAGACGATAGGGAACTCAATCATCCCGGACCATTAGTCACTTACAGTAAAAGACACTCACCCGTGCATATACCCGAACTATCCGACTCGGCTAATTGCCTACCCGACTACTACCCAATTTGCCCGGTCGACATCAAGTGGCATACCAAAATTTGTTTGTATCGCAAGATCATGAACCAACCAACCCATGGATAGGTTTTGGCATGCAATTATTTGAACCTTTATTATGTCATCTCTGTATCCCTATCATGCAAAAATACGCACAAACGATTAAAGTGACATCCAACTCGAAGACATATATATATATATATATATATATATATATATATATATATATATATATACACTCAATAAATTTCTTAAAAATTCACTTTTTTTAAATTTTCAGAATTTAAAAATGAAAAAAAAAATCCTCGATAAATTTCTTAAAAAGGAACAGATTTACGGTGAAAATTTATTAAACCATGCATATCAAATAAAACTTTAAAGCTATCACATGTGGCTGAATTTTTTTTTAAATAACGTGAATCTTGTTCCAAGACACTTAATAGTGAAATAAACGAATCTGATTTAAATGCTATCTGCTCTACCAAAAAAGGAAAAATTTAAATCACATACGGAATCAATTCTGCCACAAAAAATAATTAAAAATAAACTAAGACGTGCTTTGGTTGCCCATAAGTTGATAAATATGCAGTTCTTGGCATGCCGTTCATCGATTTATTTGTTACCGTAAAAATGCCACTATACCTTTCAATCCCAGCTGGTTTACCAAGACAACAACGTTATATCAACAAATATTCAGGGAAAATAATAAATTCGTTATCTAAGTTGCCGTATTTTCTTTCGGTTTTTGTTGGTTTTTAATTTATTTCGTCTCAATTTCTGATGACATCGCGATTTTTCAGTATCACATCAATGCTTCGATCTATAAATGAATTGCACGATCTATTTTTTAACAAAATAAATTGAGAAGCAGAAAATTAGTGTTTTCAACTTTATTTTCTCATTAAATGGGTCACCATTACTTCATACTGCTTTCCGAAATAGACCAAATCCATATTTACTTTCTAATATCATTTATTCCAATTTCTCTTCACTTCTTATGTAGAATTTTCATAACTTAAACTAATTATTCTAAATATAATTCAAACGATTTATTCCACAAACATTTTTTTTCAAAAACAAAAAAAAAAACTGGCCAGACGCAAAAAAACTCATTTTTTTTAACAATTTTCGAAAAAATATACTTGATAAAATAATTGGAAACTCATATTTCCCCACTATATATACATAAAATCCAAAGATTGAGATAACGATCAAATCTTGAATTCGTCATGTTTATATATCATTCCCATCTCGTGATCAAAAGTGATTTAAATAAACAGAGGCTAAAAAAGAAAAGAGCCTAATTATTAAGAAACAAAATAGCTAGCACTCCAATTTGGTAAATGGAAAATCCACAATTTCCTGTTCAGAACTGACATGATGAGATGTCATCTTTGGCGAACACATGTTTTAACTTCATTAGGATTGCGTTATCACGTTCATTCTAATTAATACATGAAGTGAACATTTATATATCGACAAAATAACTACAAATTCTGCATTATATTAATGTTAAAGATTGTATTAGTGAAGTGATTTGATCGTGTTCAGTCCGAAAGTTTATCTAACACATCTACGAGTAGTGATTGTTAGTTCTTCTGTCACAATTTTTGTTTTTGCGTAAATAGCATCGGGTTAATCATGAAAAATTATTTATGAAAGTATGTATGATTTTTTTTTTTTTTTTATGTTTAAAATTTTATACGAAGACTAAGTGTGTAAACGAATCGAATAAAAAGTGAATATGAAAAATTTAAATCTCGAATTGGTTTTATTTGAATTCGAGCTCGATTCGAAGCTCGAAAATTTGAAAACTTTTAGAACAAATTCATTTGAATTCGAGTTCGTCTCAACAAATTCGAACATATTCGTGAACTAGTCGAATTATTACTCGAAAACTATTACTCGAACAGTTCGAAATTTATTTATTTAATATACAACTATATTATATATTAATAAAATATTAAAGCTTGCGAGCGGATGATCAAGAACTATCAAACAAAATAATCTGACCTCGAGTTTAGCTCAAATTTTTTTTGAACATATATTCGAGTTCAGCTCGAATTCGATAAGCTCAAATACGAATCAAATATTTTTCGAATAAGCTCGATTCGTTTACACCCCTAGCTAAAACTCTTGATTAACTCAAACATTTTTTTGAATGAAATGTAAATGATTCTAATGGCAGGACTTTTAAATATTGTTTAATTCTTCGTTAGTTTTTCAGAATGGCCTAATCTTTATGGATGAATCTGTCTTCATAAAGCTAAAAGTGACGTACAGTACACACAAGTTCACTGCTTACTGCCTACAAAAATTACACGATGCATGCCTATAAGTACTGAGCTTTTAGGGACCATTTGATACCATAAGTAATCAACAAAATATTGCAGCAAAATAAGGGAATTATGAAACAGATAATGAGCCGAAATTCCAAAAACATTAATCAGGGTGGTATCATCACTATGCCATTTATATTTGGTAAGATTGCTTACTCCTCAAGCTTTCATCTAATTGAATTCTTGATTCTTCCCCGAGCATCACACATACAGGGAAGACTAACTCACATAAGCCCTAACGGGGAGTTTCAGTTGGTGGGGAAAGGTGAGCGTGCGACCAAATGGTCACGAGTTCGATTCTCCCTACCAACACATTTTCTGTTGAGCTTTCGCATGCAACAAAACACACCCACACACATATATTAAACGGCGGGGGACTGATTGGTGTGCATGTTGTAATTGTGCAGCAAATGAAATATGTGAGAAATTGGCTGTGGTTGGATTTAGTTCAAACATGATAAGCTACTTAACAAGCCAACTACATCTGCCACTCACTAAGGCAGCCAATACTCTCACAAACTTTGGAGGGACTGCAGCCATGACACCGTTGCTCGGAGCCTTTGTCGCTGATGCATTCGCTGGAAGATTTTGGACCATAACAATTGCTTCATTAATATACCAATTAGTTAAGTTTCATTACCATTTCTTAGGCATTTTATGACAACTAATTCCTGCTTAACTTGGTACACCTTTTTTACCAAAAAGCTATGGAGGTAAGGATGACTGAAAGATTTAATTTCTTTGCATAATTTAGTATATTTTTAACAGTAACAAACCTATGTTATTTTTAAAAATATGAAACATTTCATTTTAGGGATACTTACCAAGACATACTCCTAAATGCAAAACTTTTACATTCCTCTTCAGTGTTTTTTAAATATATTTTCTTCATACACGAAAAATCTTTGATATATCTGTACAAGTTTGGAAACCATAAAAATGTAGTTAAAATATACAATTGTTAGTAAATTACTTGATATAGTAGCAGAGCAGGAAGTTATAAGTTCAACACATGCCTTCTAATTTTGACACAGGGAATGATCATATTGACAATGTCAACCATTCTACCCGACTTACGTCCCCCACCTTGCAAAAACGGTGATTCTTGCAAGGAGGCTGATTCCGGGCAACTGGCGATACTCTATTTCTCACTGTTACTAACAGCAGTTGGGTCGGGTGGAATCCGGCCATGTGTCGTCTCGTTCGGGGCAGATCAATTTGATCAAAACGACCCAAAGCAAAAGATGAGAACGTGGAAATTCTTCAACTGGTACTATTTTTGTATGGGGGCATCAATCTTGGTGGCAAATACCGTGATTGTTTATGTTCAGGATAATATTGGGTGGGACTGGGGACTTGGTATCCCTACTGTTGCCATGGCTATTTCAATTGTTGCATTCATATTTGGATACCCTTTATACCGGAAAATGGACCCAGTCGGCAGCCCATTTACGAGGTTGCTGCAGGTGGTTGTGGCGGCGTACCAGAAGAGGAAGGTTGCGATGGTGTCGGATCTTGGTTCGTTGTATGACGATGACGAGATCGATGCTGCAATCTCTGTTGGTGGGAAACTTGTTCGTACAAAAAATATGGAGTGAGTTGTTTGATTACAGTAAATTTTTCGCTAATGCTTTTTTTTTTTGTCAATTTTTTAACTAATTACAAACAATATGGAGTGAGTTATTTTAAAATTTACTAATTTTTTTTTAAAATTTTGTTAATACCGTTATTTTTAATATTTCTCATGCTATTGTTATTAATTTATTCGACGATAAGTATTGTTATTCTATTATTAGTTTTATTATTCTTAGTTTATTACTATACTCATAATATAATAGATTTGAGTAGGTCTCATGTGAGACCGTCACACAGGATCACAATCTGTGAGACGGGTCAACTCATGCCCATATTCACAATAAAAAGTAATACTCTTAGCATAAAAGTAATACTTTTTCATGGATTATCCAAATAAAGATCTGTCTCACAAAATACAACATGTGAGACCGTCTCACACAAGTTTTTGCCAATAGATTTATTTTTTCTTTGACAAAAAAATGATTTATTTATTATATGTATAAATTAATAATAACATTTTGTGAAAAATAAAGTTTCACATATTTTAATAATTAAAAAGTATAGTTTGAGAAATTTTAGAAATATTAAAAAAAATGGCTGGGTTTTTTGGGAAGCGGTCTTGGACTAGAGGTGTTCATCGGTCGGTTCGGTTCGGTTTTCGGTTTTTTATTTCGGTTTTTTCGGTTTTACAAATATATAATCCGATATCCGAACCATTTTTCTTCGGTTCGGTTCGGTTTTCTGCCGAAATGGTTCGGTTATTTCGGTCGGTTAATCCGATTTTCCGATATTATTTAAATTAACAATATAAATATATTATAAAATATAATATGTTATCTTTTTAAATGATTTCTTAGTAAAATATTTAAATATAAACTGCAAATGAATTACATAAACAATAATCATCTAAGTATTATTCAAAATAATTCTTCATTCACTAATATAATCTCAATAAATAATATAAAATAAAAAAAACATTATTACTTTAATTAAATTTCTGTTTTTTCGGTCGGTTCGGTTTTGACATTTATAATCCGAAACCGAACCAAATTAATTTCGGTTTTAACATTTATATCCGAATTATAAAATTCGGTTTTCGGTTCGATTTAGTGTGACCCCGTTTTATAATAAAATTTCTTATATTGATATTTTTGTTAATTTTTATTTATTTATTAAAAAACCCGTAATTGTTTTATGTATAGAAATAGTTTTATGATAACACTAATTTTATTTTCGAAAAGAACGCTCTCCTGAATAGTTTTATAATTTTTGTTTACATTTTACAAATTTCTTAATAGACTTTTTTTTTAAAATTTAAAAAGCAAAATTTGGAATTTTTCGTAGTTTGGTATTATAAGTAGCACAAAGCACAAATTATGAAATGACAGCTTTACCATAAAATTGGTTTTTAAATATAGTTAAACATGAAACTATTTTCATATTTCCTTAAAATAATTGAGAAAATATGAAGTTATATATTTTTAAAAAGTTACAGAAAATTTAAGTTTTACATGACAAAATAAAATTCAGGTTCTTGGACAAGGCGAGCATTGTAACAGAAGAAGATAACCCCAAAGCCCCCAACCTGTGGAAACTCAGCACCACCCATCGGGTCGAAGAACTTAAATCCCTGATCCGAATGGGTCCCATTTGGGCCGCCGGAATCATCCTAATCACAGCATCAGCACAGCAAAACACATTCTCCCTCCAACAAGCCAAGTCCATGAACAGAAACCTCACAAAAAGCTTCCAAATCCCAGCTGCATCCATGTCAGTGTTCACTCAAGTCTCCATGCTAACCACCATAATATTCTACGACCAGTTTTTCGTCCCCTTGACTCGTAAATTCACAGGCCTCGAGCGAGGAATCTCTTTTCTAACCCGTATGGGAATAGGGTTCGGAATCTCGCTGTTAGCGACTCTTGCAGCTGGCTTTATAGAAATCCGACGTAAAAACACCGCTCTAACGAATGGTTTGATCGACAAACCTCAAGTAACAATTCCCATTTCGGTGTTTTGGTTGCTACCGCAGTATAGTCTCCATGGGATAGCGGAAGCATTCATGTCCATCGGGCACCTCGAGTTTTTGTATGACCAGGCTCCAGAGAGTATGAGAAGCACAGCAACTGCGTTTTTCTGGCTTTCCATTTCTCTTGGAAGTTACACGAGTACCCTTTTGGTTATTCTTGTGCACAAGTACAGCGAAGGGGCAAATGGGTCAAATTGGTTGCCGGATAATAATCTGAATAGAGGGAAGTTGGAGTACTTTTACTGGTTGATCACACTTCTGCAGCTGGTGAACTTGGTTTACTATGTCTTTTGTGCTAAATTCTACACTATGAAGCCGCTTCATGTTCGTAAAGAAGAAAATAAAAGGGAGACAGAAGATGGGATTGAGATAATTAGCCATATTTAGATGAAGGAAATTAGTTTTTGGAATTAAACTTTTTCTTAATATGAGATTTTAAGGTTTGGAATTCAGGATGAAAGGTAAGTACTATATTGTCTTTAAAATGATGGCTGAGAACACTGTAGTTCTATTTCTTGGAGGGGACAAGTCAACCGGCCTTGACCTAATTATGACAAGGCTTTTGCACAAACAAATCATACGACTATTCTTGAATCTATATGTATATATTGGAAGGACTTTCAAACTGAAACATAAACATCAATTTTGTCCAAATCATAAATCTCGATAGTTTTAACGAAATTACAAATAGCAGTGGATATGTATTCTCCTCCGCTTAGAATCCGAATTAGGACTCTATATAATTCCAAGTTCGTGTACTTCAAAAATGTCATAAAGTCCTATAAATATATCGAAGTGTGAGGGTGTCGTATTTAAGATAAATATATCATGTTAAAATATGACACATAATTAAATTATTGATAGTAGGTTCGGCCGTATACGCCCAATATATAATAATGTGCTAAACTTAATTTCAATGGTGTTATCATTTTGACTGAGTGAAATCATAAGATAATTTAACGGATCCATTGTATATTAACCCATGAATATAATGAAGTTAAATATTGTACTTTTAATGATTCTTTTACTTGTAAAAAGTGAAGTATGGTAGGAAACTCAATTTTGAGGACCAACAGATAATATAATGGGGGAAAATGAGGAATGAGCAGAGAAGACGAGGGATAGTTGGTTTGGTGTTGGCTTCGAGTAGTCCGCTAATGAGTTGGAGTTCGTTGGGACTTGGGCTTAAAGATGACTAATCTGAGTTGTAGTTGATTATCGATAAATATGAATTAACAATAGTTAATTACAATTAATAACGTTGTTCAAAATTTTAGAATGAGTATGTAGCTAAGAGGAAAAAACATTTAATTCCTATATTTATCTGCGATATTTATATAATAAATTGAAACAAATGAAATTATAAACATTAAAATAATAAGGGTAAACTCATGCAACTTGGTACCCCAGTAGCTTTAAAAGTGAAAACCTCTACCGATTTACATTAGAGTATTAATAAAAGCTTTCACTCTCTCTAGTAGGATTTGCGTATTTGCCCAAAAAAAAAAAACAAAAATAACTCAATTGCATCTGGTTCTTTTCTTTCCACTTTGCTTAATGTCACCAAAGGACTGCAAGCTCACACCAACATCTTCATCATACTCAATTCCTAGTTCGTCCTGGAAAAGTATAGTTCTTGTGAGAAGAAAAACATTTCGTAGAGGCGAGCCATAAATTTAGTTGAGAAGACGAGACTCAATGTATTTTGGGTCCATCAGTGTTAGCGAGCTACACAATGAAAACACACAAAGTGCTTGTTCAAGTACCTTAAACTCTTTAAGATTCTTGGGGGAATTCTCAGTTATTGCATCCCATACATCTTTAAACATCCTCTTACGTCTTCTCCATTGATTTATCATATCTGTATAATTTTTCTCCACATGCTGCCTCTCTTCTGGACTAACCAGTGTAACCCCTTGCCTCAACTTTATCAGTTTCTCCTCCATTTGGTTTACCTGTAAATCACGAGTTCATGAATGAAACATCGATTATATCAAAGAGAACCCGTTAAATCTCAACTCTGCATCCCATACCTCGTTTACCAATTTGGCTTTTTTGGCTTGGATCTCTTCGGTTGTTAAATTTGACTGCAGTACTTTGATTTCTACCATAGTAAATAAATGAAAGAGAAGAAGATTAGACACTGGACATAATGTTTGGTTAAAGTCACAAATTCGAAGCAAAGAAAATGCCGAAACACATGACAAAACAGAAAAAATAAAGCAAAAATTCCCACAGGCAACCTTAATAGCACATTATATACTTCTTTCAACAAGATATCAAGGTTGGATTTCTTAAATGTTGTATAGTATAGGGAGATTTTACTTTGGATGCTATTAGGATTATTTATAAACTCCCGCTACATTCATATCTATAGAACCAAATTGAGAATTGCAAGCTGCAAACCCATTCATCTCTTAACTTGGACAAAAAAAATGAAGAGCAAACATGTGTACCTCCCTCGACCTCAGCAACAGCTTTCTTCTGTTCTGTTAGCTGCTCTTGCAGTTTGGCATTCTCTTCTTTCATCTGATTAAGCTCTTCATTGTTTGGAATATCAAACTGGTCTTGCCTAGCAATGTATATTTTCTGCTTGCCATACTCTTTGAATGATATTTTCCCGCCATCAGAAAGGGAATCCAAAGCCTTTTGAATTGCAGCTTTTTTTAGGTTAAACTTTTGCAAAGAATCAGCCACATTTTGGGAATTAAGAGGCCTATTTTGCTGCATATAATGACACGAATAATTTTGTGAAGAATATTCATAGCGACACCTTTGAATTATTAACAAGTCAGTAACTTCGACAAATCCAGCTAAACATTCCCAAAAAACCTAACTAGCTAAAATTAAAGCAAAACCTCATATTCAACCAGAGAGAAACCATATAAATTCACGATTCAGTAAATTATAGAGTGAACTGAGTGTATTAAAAGAATTAGAAAGGAAATAGACGAGATTCACCTCATTTACGAAGTTGAGCACGATTCCTGAAAACAAGCGAGGAAAATAAAATAAAAAATTATCAGCAAATCGCAGAATTGGATCATTATATGCCACTTACCTTCGGTATTATCCGATTTGGGCGCCATTGATTCGAGATTGCGGAGAACTGGAAATGCTTCGTGCGGGAGAAAAATTGCTGTTCCAGATAATTTTTAAATTTTTCGGAGCAAAGCATTCCCACCCATTATATAAGACGACGTATTTTAAATGTTGTGACCAAATTACCCTTTAACACTGGTATCAGAAGGATAGCGATACTCATCTCTGTCGTAGCGATTGTAGTTGAAATTGGAGGGAACCGTAGGCATTAAAATTGTACAGTTTCCAAAAACAATAGCGGGTCATGTGGGCATGCGTATATCGAAAATATTGTTTTTTTAAAACATCGGAAATATTGTTTTAAATTTTAATGTTATATATACTAGATAGTTAATCATCAATAAAAAAATATTAATAAAAAGTTTCAATTTTCGTAAATTAGATGGCAAACAATTAGGTGGTTTAATTTACACTGAACTAATATTGTAATTATATTATTTTCTAATAAATAAAAAATAGACACTGAATATAATTTGCATAAATCACGTGGTTTAATCAACATAAATTAAGTTGCATGTATTAGAAACCTTGAACTGGAAAATGAATTTGTATAGCCTTTAATCCCGCTCGCATGTAATCAAAATAATGTTAGATTCGTCGATTATTTGGAGCTCGTATGATATCATGATCTCAAATTCACGATGAGATTTGGAGTTAGAAAACCATCGGGGATCTGATTTGAAGAAGAATAATGTCAGATTTATTCCCATGAACCATAAGACACCTAAGATCATCCAACGAAGAACATATATCTGTTGACAATCTCATGACTATGCTACATTAATTGATAGTTAATAATCCGATCAGAACAACGAAAGTGATACAGAGGAAGTCACTCTTTTGGTCGTGCTAGCCACAACGAATTCAGAGCTCGGAATCTAGACTTGTAATCGCTTATCACAATAAGAGCATGAGCAGCTTGACGAATAGTCAAGATTCGCAATAGTTGTTGCAACGTTTGCTGTCTCAACAGGTCAGCCTGTGAAAGAACAAATGCATACTACCAATTAAATTCTTTAGTGATTGAACTTATATCAGCTGATAAGCTAACTTCCAAACCTGAGAAAGGAAATCTTCAAGTGAAACAAGCTTGGTCATTGCAATAGACATCTGCCCCATGTAGTCTGCGATTTTAGCAGATGTACAAGGATCCAGCGAGTGCGAGAAGAGTGTCCCTGCAACTGAGTGTTGCAAAGCTTCCACTCCTTGGGATAAGGCATCCTCAGCCTCTTGGCAGCATTGTTGCAGATTACAGATGTCCACAAACTGTAGTTCGATCAATGGTTTGATTTGCTGCCCAATTATCTGATTTTCAAAACATAAACGAAAAAACATGTGATTTTTGGACGATGACAGGTAAAAATGTGCCTACATTATAGATGTGTGGATTATTGTAAGTCTTTTGGCTCACATTCCTACGGGCTACGATGATAGTTCCGGACGACAAAAAATTTATCACCTTAAGGAGATCAGAGGAGCGAAACCCCCCTAACCACATGAAACATCTTTCGGCTGGAGTCTTCCACATGCCTGAGAGTATGTGAAGTACATCTCGTTTTGTACCTATCCTCTTAAGCATAAACAATTCATCATAATGGGACATCATTCCATCGATGAGAATTCGCAGTTCTGCGTCACCAGCATGAGCATTTACAGCGGATCTCAAGCCGTAGGTTAGCCTGTGATGTTCATCAAGCCAACGTGCATAGCCCATGTCAAATGCAAAATCCCCTGCAGACGTATATTAATGCAAAACACCGCACCTTAATTAGAAATGGTTTCCGAATTTGTTTCCTTCAAAATGTGCACGCACAAGAGAAGATTCAATCACCATTTCCAAGTGAAGAGTGGCCCTGATATCTTGAAACTCTCAAGATTACCTGCGCAACAATTGCAAACAAAAGTTATCATTTCGATGTTTAAATGCAATGCTCTCCGTCCGTTGGCTACTTTGGCTTGATATTTCACTCAGAACATGCAGAGAAAAACCTGCTTCTGTGAACTCAAGAGCTCCTGCTGTAACTGCGACAGCCTTGGGTCACAGTTCTCAAGCTGCTGAACGTATGCCTATCCAACACCAAAACCTAAGTATCACCAAACATTGTTCATGCGCAACTTAACAAATCAAGAAACTAAAAAAAAATATGGTATGTTGATTCAGACGCAAACTGCAAGTTTTCTTGACGAACGCCACTAAAAAGAATTTGATCGTTAAATTAGGCATATCAACCAGTCAGAATTAACCAACTCATTATCTTTAGAGCAGAATTAGCCCCGAATATTAATCCAGGTTCATTTATATTCTTCAACGCGGATATATCTTTAGAAAACCTGGTGTCTGCCATCTGAATCTCCAGAATCGCCATTGTGCCGGTTGTTATCGGCCACTACCCCGGAATCACCCCATTTGTCAAATAGCCCATTAGTCACCGCCAAACAACAGCCACCATCGCCCCCGGCGACTACCGTTAGACATCCATTCTGCAAAGTAAAATGTCCCGTGCCAACGCTTAGTCCCGTCCCAGCTGAACCAAAACTCTGTAAAAACATCACACAAAAAAAAAAACACTCCGTAAAAACATTTAATCTACTTTAAACTCAATTAACATACGAACCAAATCGTGCTCAAGAATGTAATAGGAGGGAAAAATTACATAGTTATCTTGGAAAAAGGGTGTACGTACATTGTTGAGTCCAGCATATTGGGAGTCACCTGACTCAACAGAAACGTTCTTTGCCCTCCTGCCGTCATCATTATCTACCAAACCTGCAATGAATTCATTATGCATTTTCTTGTCACAACTCACAAGTAGCAAAGATAAAATAAGAAAGCTTTACAAAATAACGAGGGTATATCTTATTCTAGTCTTGTAACTTGTAAGCTAATTTATTATTGATTTTAATTTTGTAAATTTTTTTGTTTTGATGTTATTTTGTTAATATTATTTATTTGATATTTCTAGAAAGTGATGGTGAGCTTTTGTTTATTTTAAAGTGATTATTTTAAATATTATTTTAAATTTATTGAGAAACTAAAGTAGAAAGTGTTTGGAAATAGAAATCTAAAAGCTGACAAGCTAAAGTTTAAGTGTTTTGAGAATAAAAATCATAATTTTTAGTTAAAAAACATTTATATTCTTAAATTATTTAAAATTGATCTCTTGTAATTATTTAAAATGTGATGCTCACATTATCAACAATGTGTTTATATAATTATTATTGCATTATTAATATTGTATCAAAATTAATTTATTTTTTATATCATAAATACTTGAAAAAAATATAATATTAATAAAAATGTAAATATAAAAATAAAAAAATTTGTATAAATATAAAAATATGAACACAAATTATAAAAATGCAAATTATACAAAAACACAAACTATTATTAAAAATATAAATGTAATATGATAAATATTTTAAGAATATAAATATCAAATTGTAATTTTAAATCTTAGAATCTAGGAAGTGTTTCCTAGAATCGCTCTCAAACACTACCATAGCCTCCTACATATTAACTTATGTAGGTTGAATAAATATATATTATGCATATTAAAATAAATTTAAATAAAAATAAAATGGAACAATAAGATAAAATTACGACCAATGTTTCAAAATTAGAGGAAAATACTTGTCGATTTCTTTATTTTACTTGATAAATTTTAATGTTTATATATAATATGAGTTTTATTATTTTCACACGAGCATATTTGAGAATATTGTCGTCAAATAAGTATATTCCGTGGATTTAGTGGTTTTGAACGAAAAAATACCAAAACAAAACAAATCAAATATTGACAAATCATAGTACTAGAACAAAAATACGTCGAACTTAGATAAATAAAATTAAAATTTCACGAAAAAATACATATAGATGATCATAAACCAATGTTCGTTTTTTTTGGCCCATGCAAATACTATCATGGAGAACAATGAGTATCTGTTAAAATAACAAAAAATGATGTTTAGATTGTATGTTCTATAAAGATATAAGTTTTTCATAATTTCAATTCTATTTCATCATCATATACATATTCGATAAAAAATAATAATGAACAATTTTCTTTCTTCTTTTTTTTTTGAACAAAATTAAAGAAAACTATAGAGCTTCTTACTAGACATGCTGAAGTTGACCGCATCTGCATGAGGAAACTCATCTATAGCAGCATGTTCAAGGTCTCCGAGATTTGGAAAGCATCCTTCAGTCCAACCACTTTCGTCACTTGTATCCACACACAACTTAAATCATTTAAGCCGCAAAAGCATCAAGTAAAAAAAAAAAACACCGCCATGAAAACATAAAATACATAAGAATCAAGAGTATTCACACACTCGCACAGCTAGCACATGTATATATATATATTCATATAATTTTACTGCTAAAGAAACATAAAAGGTAACCTGAGATAGAAAGGTGAGTTGGAAAAATTATAGGTATCGTAATTGGTGATATCAGAAGTAGAGTTTAGGATAGCTACATCGAAACGATGCATTCTGCAGTTTAGATGTTCACTCTGTGAGTTGCTGAAAGTGGTTTGAAGAAGCAACGACAACGTTCGCCTTATATATATATATATATATATATATATATATATATATATATGTATATATATATATATATATATATTAATATATATATATATATATAAGGCGATAAGTTATGATTACAGAGGGATCCATCATGACAGGATCTTCAAATACATATCTTTTTCACTGTTTTTTTTTGTTCTCCTATAGCAGAAAAACTCGTATTGCTAAAAATGTTGACATGCGAAATATTGATGATTAAATATCAGAATTCCGTGTATATTTAAACAAAAATAAAGATAATATGGAATGATCGTATCAATATAATGTGGAGCTCGGGCCAAATCTACACACAAAAAATTTAACGTGCGATAAAAAAACCATTATCACCTTGTTATATATTATGAAAATTAGGAGACCTTGTCCGAGATAAATAAATTAAGTAAATGCTACTGCTAGTAAAGGCTCTATTATTTCAAAATCTTGTACTTTGTACCTCTGTCTGCGTGCGTGTGTGTGTGTGTGTTTTTTCCTATTTTAAAGTAGATTTCACAAAAACCAAGAAATTTATTGGAAAATCAATTATAGAAACAACTTCCAATTTTATTAGAGTTTAATGAATGCTTATAAAAATGGTTTTATCTTTTGATAGTTAGTTAATTACAAGACCACATATTAAATATTAATATATTAGGACAAATAATATATGAAATATTGATAAACATGGATACAGGAACAAATTAACGAAAAAGGGAAGATGTGAGACAGATGAAGTATGTGTTTTTAAATCAGAAATGAAGATGAATTTTATTTTATTTTTTTGAATTTTTGAAAATGAGATATATACACATCCTGTCGTGCTGACATTTTATGCGACCCACGTTAGGAGAATCAATGTATTGCGTGAGATCATATACACTTTTACTGGTGGGAAGCATGCATGAATGTCTTGGGTAGAATTGTACAAGCTTTTCTTACCTCTAATTTTTACTTTTCGGGACGTACCCCATTAATTACTGTAGTTATTATTTCGTGTTGTCGGATATATATAATTTCTTGTTTTTAATCTGATGAGTATTTATTACTGTGAATACTACTGTCGTTCTCTGTGGTATTTAATAAGACAGGCCTTGCAAATTTAAAATTCAGCAATAAATTAACTATTGATGCTTGTAATATATATGGTTTAAAAATGGGGAACATATTGATTGAATACAAGGACTGATTCTATATTAATCTTAATAAAAACCGTACATTATTGCCGATTATTTTATGTCACACCGTAAGTATTTCTTTTCCTGGTCAAGTATTATCCTCATTATTGGAAAGCAATCCAAATATGACTTTTATATAGTAATCACATGATTTATAAAAACGACTCTAGCTGGTTGGTTGGGACGAACCCGTTTTGCCACACACACACACATATATATTTTTGTGCGTGCAAAAAATAAAATTTTCCCATTGTGTGTATTTGAAGATTTTAAAATCATGACTTTGATACATTGTTCATCATAATTATATGTTTTGCGTATATAGTACAAGTAAACTCATTATCAAAAAGTTAAATATATATAACCTGCAAAGAGCACTTGGTTCTGCACAGGCGGTATAGTAGCTAAGCAATAGCATCGATCGATTGCCGTATCCGTCGGTGATTTCAGTTTTTTAAGTGAGGGCCTGACTAGCTCCTTAGCTGGTACGTGCGGCGGACTCAGCGGCCACGGCGTTGACCTAGAACTGCATATCGGTGGTCATTTGACCGTGGAAGATCGAGGAATAAGGAATTAATTAATGTTGGAAGTAACAAAATCGACAAATATATACATTAAACTGTTCACGATCGTGACGTGAGCATACGTTTAAATTCTTCACTTGCATCGCTTTGAAACATGAGGTTTGTTAGAAGCCATAGAAAGCATATACATAGTTTCATAGAATTTTTATTATAATTTGATAAATATCTTTTTTAGAAAAACGTTATCCAAGTATTTTTTAAAAATAGAAAATAGTTTTTGGACCATAACTTGTTCAATTTTATGTTTGATATATTTAATTTTAAAAATGTAGTTTCGGTACATTAAATTTTAATTTTCAGTTATTTTCGTCCAATTGGTGACTGAAAAATACCGATGTGACACAGTAAATGATGACATAGTATCGTAAAATGCTGACATTTCATCGAAAATAACCAACTTGTCAGATGTCACATCAACCATTAGAACAAAATAAACAAAATCATAAAATTAGAATATCAAAATCCAACCAAAACTTAATATAGATCAAAATCCAAATTAATAGACAAAAAAAATCACTTCTCGTAACATAGTTTATTTAGATGGGCCTATAATCTGTTTAAGACTAAGATCAGACCCAAGAGATTTGTGTTTGGATATCCATTGTTGTCAATATGCACCATGCGCCCATATGATTTTCAAAATTATAATAACATGAAAAATATGATTTAACATAGAAACATGAAAAAATAATATTTATAAGGTAAAAATTTGTATGAGACGTTCTCAAGGGTCGTATTTGTGAGACAAATCTCTTATTTGGGTCATGCATGAAAAAATATTACTTTTTATGCTAAGGGTATTAGCTTTTATTGTGAATATGAGTAGAGTTGACTCGTCTCATAGATTAAAATCCATGAGACGGTCTCACATGAGACTCACTCTATTTATAATTCAAAATATACGAGATCATCACTACTATATTGATGACCTCATAACGTTAATTATTGAGCTTTATCGAACGAACAAATAGTTCTAATTTTTCAAGAAACAAAGTTGACTTTTAAGCAAATAAATAAAAATGGCAAATATATACGCCCATTGGTGAAGTCACACCAACTTTCTCACCAACAAATAATAATTTTTGCTGTTTAAAAAAAAAATCATAAATTTTTAAACTTAGATATGCTCATGAGTCATATGCAAGAACGTGTTACATAATTTATGTCCCATCTCCTTGGAGTGTGACACAAATCCACATTAACACGAAGATTTAAGATAAAAATGAATCACATTCAATTCGGCCCCCTTTATAATAAATCATTAATCAATTTTTAAAATAATAAGAAGAAGAAAATGCAATCAAGGACCCTTTCACAACTTATCAAACACATGCCCTGCCCTTTCACATAGCAAAAGCCAATTTTCTTGTATCTCTTATATTTTATACCCTTTCACATAGCAAAAGCCAATTTTATTGTATCTCTTATATTTTCTAAAGAATATGAGAATATCATTTTTATACAATCTAAAAACACTCCTTCAATTAAATTATAAAATTAGGCTTGATTATTGTTACTTTTCAAAAAAATTATATAATCAGAAATTGTATATTTCAGAATCCAAAAAAAAAAAATCGGAAAACGATTAAGATTATGGCAGATTCCCAAGAGAAAAAAAAGAATAGTAACAAAGTATTTATTTTATTTGAATATATTAAGATTAATCATGCGCAAATATTAATTTATTCTATAAAATTAATTCTCACCATCCTAAATTTTTAAAAGTTTGTCAATTATAAGTCGATGCTACATGTGAGGCACTGTCCAACATGGTTTGGATGGACAAGAGTCACAAATATATGTGATTTTAAAAAAATTGTGGACCTCATGTATGTGTGGCTAAATTTGAACTCTTGATTCTATCACGGGATAGTGCCCGTAAGATGGAATCAACCCTAATATAACGTGATTGTTATATTGTTAAAAAATATAATTTTGTGGGCAATAATATCATTTAACCAATTCAATGATATTCTAAATATGAAAATAATATCGACCAATCAAACCTTCTTTTCGATTTTTTGTTTTGAACCAATAAAATCAATAATTTCGTTATTCAATCTCTTTCAGAAAAACGTCCAAACGAATGTCAAACAGGAAATTTTCAGAATTCTCGAGTTCATTCATTTAATTTTATTCCGCATCGTGCACGTGTAATCCACACCCCGCGTATTTATATCTCCACACACGCTGTTACCGCATAAACCAAGCTCTTCGATCTCTCCGCATTCAGGGTTCCTTTCGCTTTCACCATTTATTTGGTGAAAATGGATCTCTCAGTTGTTCAAGTATGATTATGCGCTTTTGGTGTTCCTTCTAGTTAATTTTTTCACTCAAATTCATCTGATTTTTACTTTGTTTATTGTGTAACTTATCTTTGTGGGTGGTTAATAGGGGTTCACAAAGTCACTCGCGATGACTGTGTTATCGGAGATAGGAGACAAGACGTTTTTTGCAGCTGCAGTAAGTTTACTTTTGTTCGAAAGTTTTTGATTCGGCGATAATTGTATTGAGATCAGATAAATTTATGCGAGGGGTTTAAGGATACTGATTTGCATCACTGTTATGTATTTAAGATAGATTGCTTAAATTAATGTGCGTTGATGCATCTATAGTTTGCTATCACGCTGTAATGAAGCAAACAATAGTTATATTCTTTGGAATCAAGGACGGGAAAAGTTAGTCGAGGACAATAATTACGCGAAAAATTTAACCATGTGGGCTTTAAGTTTAGGCTACTGCCATGCTCTCTCTCCGCCTTCACTTGAAATTCAGCCTTTTCTGATTTGTGTATCATAAATCAGAGTTTTATGTGTGTTCCAGACAAGGGCAGTGGCATGATTTAGATCCTGATGGCATTTTGATGTATCACAACAATATGGAAATGCCTTTTATTATTTTATCAGTCCATTTCAACTATCTTCTCTTATGTTATTCTATATATTGGAATCTGATTTTGTTTATTGGTTCTTTAATTTGATAATCACATTCTTTTACAAATGGAATCCATAACATAGGCAGGACAGGGTATCAATTCCTACTTTATAGTTTTCTTGTAGAAGACTATTAGTCTAATAATCAACTTTTTAGAGAATAAGTTCCTTCTCCTTTTGCCTTTCTCTTTTCTAGAATTATGTGGTATGAGAAATTATATTTTGATCTGTATCTTTTGACCCATCATATAAAGGTCTCCAAGCATACTTCAGAGACAACACTTGTGCTTATATATTTTTATTTAAATTTATCTGTGTTTAGCTGTTTACCAGCTGTTGTCTGTCGGATTGAACTGTCATTTGAAAATCTCGTTTTAGTTTGTACATCTCATTCAGCTTTGAAGTTGGATGGTGTTCAGCACCGAATGTCTAGATGTGGTCTGATTTTGGGCGAATATTGAAACATGCCTTTTGTTCCTCTAACGGACTGGAATTTAATTCTCTCTTTTGAAGAGAAATTGATCGGCTAAATCTATTTAATGACATATAAGATCTAAAGAGGTTTCACTCTCTGGCAATGTTTATGATCTCAAGATTCTTAACTATCACGTGGTTATTAATTGACCATTTACACAAGCAACGGGCTATACTTGTGTGTTTACAGGTTATCAATTTGGTGTTCGGTCATTAACATATAAATGGTTGTGTTTCTTTGATTTTTCAACTATTTATTTATAAAATTTTGTGCTTTTGTTACTTTATTTTATCGGATTTTTTTCTCTCTTCAATATTAGGATCTCTCCAACTCATTTCCATATATGGTAGCTCTTACATTTTGGCATCTCGTAAGATAGAAGTATATGAAATAATCAAGAATGTTTTATATTTCCTTGCCCTTTGAACAAAGTGCGTATCGACTTTTAATCTACATCCTTAGATTGTGTTTGAGGAATAAAAACGGTGACCATAGGCAAATCACTGCTTGTTTTCAGATCTTGGCGATGCGCCACCCTAGAAGACTTGTGTTGTCAGGATGCCTTGGAGCTTTGATTGTATAATTCTCATCTTTTCTTCATCTCATGTTTTAGATTTTGAATAATTTCTCAAGGCCCTCAATTTACGGCAAGTTTCTTATTTGTAGGTCATGACTATCTTATCAGCTGTAGTTGGATGGGCTGCTCCAAATATGGTAAATGGTCTCGATGGAACATTATGTTATGCTCCCTGGTCATATACCCCGTGGATATGATTTGAACATCTGGAATGTGTTTTAATTCATAGTTCTATACTATGTAAAAGTACCAACAAATAGTAAATGAAATGTTATTTTCCTTCTCCCAGTGGATCACATCTATCCTTGAAGTCCTTTTGGCTTATTCAATAATCTGTTCATAGTGATGATATTATCGACAAATACAGTGTTTATTATATTCTCATAATTCACAGAAGCCAGTTGATATTGTATGACTATATTAACTTCTACACGTTGTTTAATTGCCCAAATGGGTATTATTTCAATCTTGATGTTCTATGCACTTCCCCCTTTACCATAGGGGAATCTTGGGGTTAAGTTTGCCAGCAGAGTTATCTTCGGATGGCACCACGAGACTGAAGCCTAATTTTTTGAGTTTGTGGTCCACGAAGTATTTAAAACAGCGGAATAGGGCATACAGCAGTATTCATGGTCTTCACGACATGAATATGTTCTTGTTAGAATGCCATGACTGGCTTGTAAATTTATACAATTTTTCCTAGTGCAATAAGCTTGCTAGCCTGCAAGTATGACATGTCACAATTAAAGAATTTTGTCTCCATATTTGTGATATTGGTTTGCATCCTTCGTGGATTATTTGTCTGACAGCTATTTTGGTCCTTGATTTGTATCTGTGCAGATTTCCCGTAAGTGGACTCATCATGTCACGACATTATTGTTTCTGGGATTTGGTTTCTGGTCTTTGTGGGATGCGTTTAATGGAGGGTACTGAATTATAGTCGTATAATTTTAACTATTGTTTCTCTTATACTCAAGGATTGTCCTATTGCCATCCTTTTAAATCCAATTTGGATTCACTTTCCCTGACAGGGAAACTGAAGAATTGGCCGAAGTTGAAAAAGAGCTGGTGAGTTTCTTATGTGATATAAAATCCCTTGACGTGATGTCAAACTTCACTAATACCACATTTTTGGTACTACCAGAACGCTGATGTGAAAGTTAATGGTGGGGAAACTACTAAGAATGATAAGGTAATGCATAAGCCAACCTTCCATTGTAGCATTGTAACAGAACATATTACATAAATATTTTTATATTTCAAGTGGATCATTTTTCCATTTTAAAGCATAGGATCTCTTTCATGTATTCTAATAGCCTTTTGTGTTTGAGCATTTCTGAATGCCTATAAATTTTTTTCCTATTCATGCATTTTCAGGATTCAGATAAACTGAAAAAGCAGAGTCGCCCCTTTCTCGCTCAATTCTTCTCTCCAATCTTATTGAAGGTTCTCCACGTTATTTTCATCAAACATATTCAGCAAAAACCAGCAAGAAAATAATCTTTTGTTCTGTTTTTGCAGGCCTTTTCCATCACATTCTTTGGTGAATGGGGCGATAAGAGCCAAGTAAGCACGTTTATGAACCAGAAAAAGAAGTTTGATCAATTTTTTTTTTACTTTTGCAGTTTTGCCCCTTTCATTAACGATAAGAAAAATTTTCTGCTAGCTTGCCACAATTGGTTTGGCTGCAGATGAGAATCCTCTTGGTGTTGTTCTTGGAGGAATCCTGTAAGTTCATACGAACCCCTATTATTCGCTTTCTTATGAAGTGTGATCTTGATACAATTTTGTACATTCTTGTATGCGAGTTTTAAGATATCACCTTCATTCGGTGATCTAATAGGTTAAAAAAATGTTATTCTTACGCCACTCTTGTTTGATCTGCTTTGTGCATCTTTTAGTGGACAAGCTTTGTGTACTACTGCTGCTGTCCTAGGAGGAAAGAGCCTGGCAAAACAAATATCTGAGAAAATAGTAAGTTTCCGAAATTCGCTCTTCTTTTTCCCCTAATAACAAAAATAAAGCTCTGCTTTTCTCTTAATTTTAATTTAATTTTATACATGTAATACATCTTCGCTAAGCTAGTGGGCAGGCCACTATAAAGCATTGGTAGATGCAACAAGTAACAACAATACGATGTTTGATGTAGGTTGCGCTTTCTTCTGGAGTTCTTTTCATTGTTTTCGGAATTCAATCATTTCTTGCAACAGTGGAGCCATGATGATGACTCCTAAATTATCGAAGGTCGGTATTACACGACAGATACACGAGAAACTAATTCATCATCATTATAGTAGTTTTCTCGACAAAAAATATTTACCCTTTTCTTGTTGTCGAAATATATTGTTGTAAACATGATTAGACGTTGAATTAAATTGTAACGTCGAACAGATGTCGCATTTAAAATTTAGAACTATATTTTTATGTGAAGTGGGATGATGTCATGTCCGGTGAACTCGAGTTATTCTATCGTAGACCCATTTCCAACGTAACTTGCCTTTCCGAAGCATTATTTTCTCCTCATCTAAAGTTTCATAAAATTTACTCACCCGTGGTACCTTTTGAAGTGAAGAAACTTCACCTATTCTCATCAAGAAATTAAAAATTCAAACCCGTATTCCAAATCTCGAAACAGACCCATTTAAAAGCTCCACTTTAATTTGTCATTCTCATTAAATATAAAATTCAGATCAGAAATATTTCAATATCCGGTTCAGATGAACGGATGTATCCATCAGCATTATGGGGCTTCTGCTCAGTCAGGCCACCTTTATTGGGACTTCAATTTTGTTACCTTAAACGGAAAATTTTGGTCAGTGTAAAAGTGAGAGGTTATTGATAAGATTTGTGCCCAAACTGGGTTCTATTGTATTGTGTGTGACCTGACCGGATTTTTATTTTGGAGTAGCTCATTAATTAGCCCAGCGCAATCTAGCAGTATTCTTTCTGACACTTTTGGTATCGTTTAATATGTAATATCATTCGACTGGTTTGTATTAGTTTCAATCGACCAAATACCTCGCAAATATTTCGAAACGGTGTTACAGAACCTTGTATCTAACTCGGAAATATAACTCAAACCTACTTCAATTAGGAAAGGGAATAGTTTTACAAGGTGCTTATTTCCATCATGTAAAAGTTCATGAAAAATTTCCCCGGCGAATAATCGAATGTCGCAGAGCAAAAAGAGACTGTCATTTGTATGCATGCGGAACAAAGGTACAAGTGAATAGAGGTACACTTTAATATGGGTAACATCGAAAGGAATATTTTCTCAAAATTATATAGATAATCGTTTCTCCGAATATTTTTTAAAATAAGATTCGATCCCCAACAATATTGACCAATCAGGGCGTAGAACCCAAATAAAAGAGGCAGTTTAATTTGTAGTTGACAGTTGTTTTCAAGAAGACTCATGCCTGTACCAATCAATCACACCTCTCTAGTCTGTTCGGAAGTCAGTCACATCAGCTGATTTAGCTTTTCAAAATTGTTGTCCGATCACTATTACTTTTGACTAATCATGTGATCAAACCAAGGATCCAGTAGTTTTGAGTTGAATCAATTAAGGTAAATTAGAAACTAAGGTCGAGTCGAGTCCAGCTTTCATCAAATTATCCGGGATTAGTTATTTGTCCAAAATCAGTTCGAATTTACTATCTAGTAAGACATTCGATTCGACTAGTTTGATCATTGCGGCATTCAATTAAACATAGAAACCCAAAAAAATGTTAGAAAGGGAAGAGACAGAGAACTTAAATTAGACACTAACTAAGATGAAAATAATCTTGTGACAAAGTGATTAATGCACGGTGTAATTAATGTGTCGTGAAGCAAAAAAATATGGTAATATTCAATGCATCCTTCTTCCAACCCTTCCTTCTTCCCTATATTTTGTCTCCATATGCAAACACGCCAAAATCCAACATTCCACGTGCTATCACACACAAAATAAAATAAAAAAAATCTCAGTAAAAATTGAGCAATATTCTCACATCCCAAAATCTGATATTGTCACTCCATATTCAAGATTGTCTGTCTATTAATTAAACAAAGAATACAACAATATCACCATGCAATTTCGTACTCGTGAGGGTTTCTGTACTTCGGAACATGATGAAGAAGATGATCATGGCCACTCAACTGTACTTTCTCTCGGACCTCCGGGGCCAAAGTTCAACCCCAGCTTCGGTGAGTACAAGCTGCCACAGCAGGATTTCAAAAACCCCGGTGGTGGAAAAGCAGCAGGTGTCAGTACTGTCTTTTCTCATATCGGCTCACGGAATTCGGCTTCATCATCCTCAGTAGCCATTGCCGCAGAAAGCTTTAATGAAAAACAGTTCTGGATTCCAACTCCAGCTCAAATTCTTGTTGGCCCTACACAATATTCTTGTTCTGTCTGCAACAAGACTTTCAACAGATACAACAACATGCAGGTTCTAATTATCCTATTATATTTTTTCCTTTGAAAGAATTGTCAAGAATTCTAGAATTCTGAGTCAAGATTCAAATGAATTTTTTAAACTCGTCAAGTTTTCTGAATTTATTCTCAAAATCAGCATATATACACACACAGGCATAGATCTTCCTGATCAAGGAGCTCATGCAAGATCTAGCTAAATAATTCTTTACGTTAGTATAATAATATCACAGTCATCCAGTCGTGTGTACTTGCGCCAAGAAAATCTAGAAAAAGTGTCTAAAACTAAGATTGTAAATTAAAAGACATTTAGATTGTAAGATACATGCTACAAAATGTGGCTGGTAAGAAAATTATGCTCCATTTTCTCTTTCCCAAATGCTCCAAAAATATCAGATGTAACAGAAGTCGGTAGATCATACATTTTTTTTTTGCCCTAATTAATGTCTTTGTATATTCTTGCTCTTATCTAGATGCATATGTGGGGGCATGGCTCAGAATACAGAAAAGGGCATGAATCTTTGAAGGGAACAAAACCAGCTTCCTCAATTCTGAGACTCCCATGTTACTGCTGCGCAGAAGGCTGTAAGAACAACATAGAACATCCACGATCGAAGCCACTAAAGGATTTTCGAACGCTGCAAACACATTACAAGCGGAAACATGGCGCAAAGCCTTTCGGCTGTCGGAAATGTGGTAAGCCATTTGCTGTCCGAGGGGATTGGCGCACTCACGAAAAGAACTGCGGAAAGATTTGGTTTTGTATTTGTGGTTCCGATTTTAAACATAAAAGATCGCTAAAGGATCATGTACGTTCATTTGGGCGAGGCCATGCGCCGCAAAGTGAGAATTTTTACTCCTATTATTATAATACTGAGATTGAGGTGGATGCATATGAACAAGAGGAAGACGTGGTTTGAAATTAAGGAGTATAGACGAGGGATTTTGATCAAGGAGCAGTAAATGTATGTTTCCAAGTGTGATCTTTGCTATAAAAATCTTGAAGGTTTTTCAGTAGTGATCAGAATTTCCAACGATTTTCAATTTATTTACTGCTTCTATAAAAATGGAAAAGGTAACTTCAACCTAGGAATAAATCCTCACTTTTCTGCTTTGGAAAATTTTTAAACAAGGATTAGAAACTTAATTGTGTATAAAAGACGAGATCGAGGAGTACGTATAGATTTAGACGTACGTATACATGAAATGATATGAATATTTACCAAATTATAATTTCCAACATTGCATCCGTTTAATTAAGTCCTATATGTTGTGTGTATGGTTTGTTTGGAGACAGGAGACAACTACTTTGAAGTGGCAGTTCATTTACTGGGCAATTAACCAAATATCTTGTTGGTTTAGGAGCGGAAAAAAATATCAATTTTTCGGTATATCGAAATTATTGTATTGAAAAATATCGAATTTACATAAACTTTTGGTACGGTCTGATATCGATACTGAAATTTTCGATAAAATTACAATATTAAATTTGAAATTTATTTTCAGTATATATCGAAATAATATATATAAACTAAAAAATGTATAATATTTTTAAATAAAAAGTTAAATTTTTTAAAAATATTACTATTTTTTGAGTATAAAATTGTATTTATCCACATGGTATTGAAATTTTGGTATACTTCGATATAATAGATATGATAATTATATATACTTAAAATTTGGATGTATCGAAATATGTCATTCAATATAATATAAATATCTTTTATAATATATATTTTTCGGTGCAGTGTGGAACAATACAGTACAACTAATCTGATTTGAATGTATCTTTTTTGTGGGAAAATACTGGACACACACACATATATATACATACATATATATACATACATACATATATATATATTTATATAAAATTTTTTTTTCACCGCAAATTGGTCAAGAGAAACAATGGCAGAACTCGCAGATAATGTCAGAGATGTGGTACAGTTTCTGAATTTACGTACTGTTCAGTAAGCAAACTACAAGACTTTCACCACTTGCCAAAATTAATATTTTAACAGACTATTATCAATAATTCAATTTCCACAAGGTCACGAATAACCTAATTTAATTTTCGAACAGAAATATATAATTATTAGCTAATTAGTGAATTAAATTAAATGCATTTAAAACTTCAACACTTTGTGTCAGGCGGTAAGAATGGACCACTGCTTGTTGGCATTAAATTCACCAGACCAAAAGTATTTAACTTTTATCTTTTCAGACAAAAAAAAAACACGTATCTTACATAAATTATCTCACACTCACTGCGCCTACTTTCTTTAAATATTCTTTATTTATTTTCTGTTCATTGCTTACTCACTACATACTAGTACATAGTGTCTTGGATCATACACATCGAGGCCTTTTCGGCTGTTTTTGTTAGATGTCTTAGATCTACTTAATAAAGTTTTAAAATTTTAAATTTGCATATGTAGATTTAATAATCATCTTTCACTTGAGCTAAATTGAATTATCAAATTTCAATTTTAATTTTACATCTTCTAGATTTGGTAATTTTTTAAAAAAAAAATTACAAAATTTATTTCTTTGCATTTATTGGATCATTTGACTCGATCTATTTTCTATAAAGAGTTTACATCTCTGTGGTGATAGATAGATATCCATCCTCTAGTTGTTTTCTCCATTAGCATCGTGATTCACATGCTAGCCGTTTTTTTTTCTGTTAATTATCTCCTCTATTTTTGAATGTTTTCTGCAACTTGTTTCTTGGTCATTGATGTACATTTGTGTATTGTGGCTTCTAGTCCAGTGATGTCTGCAGTAGTTATAATCTGGTAATTTTGAGTATTTGATTCGTCCATTTCTACGATGAGCTGCATATGTGCTCGATATTTTTGCTACCAAATTTGAGCTTTCCCATCAGTTGTCTCGGTTTATATTCATTGCACTGCAATTCATTATTATGAAAAAAAAAAAAAAAAGTGGAACATGGTTGTAGTGAAAAATAACATTATACATAAACATTATGGAATGCAATTCATGATGTTCAAATCTTCCAGGGTTCTGATGCCAACATAGAAATCGTACCCCAAGTACTGAAGAATCTGCTCTACTTCAAATCTATTGTCAATATGTACTGTAATGGTTCAAAGAATGCTTCTTGAAGTGACAGTAGCATGTAGAGACCACCCTTCTTCTTGATCAGGTTGCTTGATCAAGTCCACGGGAAATAAAATAATTCGGAAAAACCGAGTTCGTTGTTTCTATGTTCAAGGACAAGCCCCCCAAAAACAATTGGGTCCTTCAACATTTAGTTAGAATTTCAGGGCCGGTTTTCGTGATGAGTATAGTATGCTCAAACTGTGCTGCAGCGCTGCCATCTGCTGTTAATGTAGTCCATTTGTCTGGCCACGTTATGCAATCTGTTGTTCCCAACGTAAGAATCGGTTCTGCAGCAACAAATCATGGAGTTCATTTCCAAAAATGCTCGAAAAAATAAAAATAAAAAAACAATATCAAACCGCTGCTGCTGGAAAAAGGGAATCTGGCCAAATCATGGAGTTCATTTCCAAAAATGCTCGAAAAAATAGAAATAAAAAAACAATATCCGCGATGAAATCCATTGGCAAAGTTCAGTACGTTCTACAGGAAACAAGAGTGCCTTCTTAATTAATTCAAATAATACCAAAAAATACCAAACTCACCGATTGTAAACGTTTGTCCTTCAACCATGTTGCCCGGCTTGTCGTTACCTATTATAGAAATTGAATATACAAAAACGGATAACTAGGCTATTAGGAATAAAAGGAAAACATAGAGATGGGCTAATGAAATAAGCAAGCATAGATGCATCAACTTTTACTGTGTATCAACACTAGCTTGATTGATTTGCTGAAGGTTATGTGATCCAACCTTAGAGCAAATATGCATGGGTGCCATCTTTAGCGGGAATGAACGTTACTTATCCAAAGTTCAGACTTCTCAATCTTGAAGGATATTTTTATTAATCATATTGAATTTCTTCCATCTGAATTCATTATTGTCTAATTGATAAGCAAGTTAAATGACAACTTTCAATGAATTGCTCACGTTGGTGAAATATGAGAGGTTCAGAGTGAAAAATTTTCCCAATGCCATGTCCAACAAACCGGTCCACCACGCCATAGCCATATTTTTCAGCATGCTCACTGAGGAAACAAACAATAGCAAACAAGAGCTTGAGAACCCAAAAGTAGCATTCAATGAAAATAGTCGTGCATCATTAGTTTAAAGCAAAGTAAAATTGTTTGGCAAAGTCTATTCTGACTAAGTGCAAGGCCAATCATGATTGACGTATCCTAAGGCCTAAGCCCTCTTGAAGTACCAACTTTTTTCGGTGTGCTTTTGGCCCGAAAGGAAAAAAAGAAAAATGGGCCGCCCAACTAGCATTGAATGCACTAAATCCCACCAAATAAGCATGAAAAGGTAGCCTCAAGTACCTGATCATCTGCCCAATAATCTTGAAAGGGGCACCGTGCTTGCAAACATCTATAGCTCTATGCATGCATTCTTCTGTCACCTGACATCAAATAGGAATGTAAATCAGGAGCTCGTTTTACTGTAACGATTATATAATTACTTAGTCACCAAAAATAAAGGACAGAAGCATCATAAAAGACTTCTTGGAACAATATAAAAAGAAAGTTACCTTGACAAGTTGTTTCATTGCATCATTCACGTTACCGCACAAAAAGGTCTTGGATGTATCTCCATGATAACCCTGGAAAGAACAGAAATTAATAGGAAATAAATCAACTAAGAGCAAAGACTAGAATGCATATAGTCGTGCAGAAAGTTTCTTGTAATAAGAAAATAAATATTATGTATGATAACATTTCAATTTAGAGGGAAAGTAGACAATGGTATTTTGCCAGTTTATAATAATAAAAAACATACATTTAAGTAGACCGTTACATCAATATTTATTATATCACCATCCTGCATAACAAAAAAAATTTTTAGTCGCAAAAAATTGAATATCTGCAGGTAGAGGATGCCAAATAAACCACATAGAACCTGTAATTGGCGAGAATCGGGTATTCCATGACACATACACTCATTAACTGAAGTGCAAACGCTCTTTGGAAAGCCCCCGTATCCTAGAGGTGAAGGATAGGCACCCGCATCAATGATCATTTTGTGAACAGCTACATCAATTTCATTGGTGTTTATTGATGGCTGAAATGAAATTTGATGATAAGTAAATTTCCTTGAACAGGAAAAGGTACAACTTCCATCATGTACATATACGATCTTAGGAATCTATTCAAAAAATAAGTTTCTTTTCACTAATTCTGTCATACTACGAGCTTTTCGAGTCAAACCCGATGAAATTTGGATAAAATGTTCCAATTATCCTAAATAATTTAAATATGTTGGTCTTTTTGGTATTCAAATAACTTGTGCCAGAAAGTCCGGAAACCCAAAAAAAAACAGATCATGAGAATTCTCACCCGTACTAATGATCCAGCGTAGTCCAGCACCCGAGCAGCAAGCTCACATGCAGCCTTCATGCGAGCAATTCCTTCAGGATCATGAATTTGATGTTCACTGGAAATTTCGGGCAACAATTTTGAACTAACATAAGGAGGCTTTGGAATATTATCAGGCACAGAAAGTCTAGGATATGTTTTTCCACGCCTCAAAGCAGGTCTTCTATCAGATTTTGATGATGTTTGAAGCTCACGTTGCCTATGCATCAGTAGAAAATGAAATTTAATATTTTGTAACAATTCACCATTATCACTCTCTCTTTAAAATCTACATGGAAATACACTGGGAAGGAACATGTTTTGCGAAAGGATGTAGACCCCGGAAACAATTTATCAATCATACGGAAGTTGGAAGGTAGCAGAGAAAATTTCTATTCAAGCGGCTCAAAACAGAAAATTCACCTTGAGAAAACACATTAAAGATGGTACTTTAGAAAGAAAAAAAAATCAGAATTCAGCCCATACTTTATTTTGCTGACAACATTGATAAATAATTGAACTAATCCGCATGAACCAAAATAGAAACCAACAGATGCATACTTTACCTCCTAATTCTGATTGCCTCCTCCAAACCAGATATCCTTTTTGATTCAATTACAAGCCGCTTGGTTAATTTTGAACCTTCATGTCCTGTC
Organism: Primulina eburnea; assembly: GCF_022965805.1. Classification (NCBI taxonomy): domain Eukaryota; kingdom Viridiplantae; phylum Streptophyta; class Magnoliopsida; order Lamiales; family Gesneriaceae; genus Primulina; species Primulina eburnea. The sequence goes on from NC_133113.1 coordinate 35,005,928, forward strand.
AAAAAATGTATCCAAGAAAATTGGAGCGAATAAGGTCACAAGAAAACACTTTTCGCGGACACAATGGGCAATTTTACCCATAAAAACATCAAATCGTATTTCTTCCAGAATTAATGCATCATCCCAATACACCAAATTCACCCATTTAAACTTTGGTTCACCATCACTTCATAATTCTAAAGAGAAGTGAATTCAAGATACCAAGATAGTAACATTCTACTTCTCGATCAAGCCACCACCACCCAACCCCCCGCGCGTATCATAGAAAACCCACTTCAAATTCCCAGTAGTAAGTAACTGCACACAGACAAGGTAGAAAGAAGGGACGTACCATAGAGATGTAAAGTTCGACAAGAGGAGATTGGGGATCCCATGAAAAGAGTGGAAGACCCTGAAAAACTGGCGTCGCCATTGAATGGGAGTTGTCGAGCGGCAGCTGTGCCAAGTGAAAATGAAGTATTTGCAGACGCCATTCCTATGTTAGCTCGTTCATTAGCGTTCGATGACAATTCCCAAGGGATAACGAGAAAAAATATTTAATTAGTAAATTTCGTAACATTCTGGGCTTGCTATTCACAACCCAAACGTTGCCCTCAAATTTGCCCAAACATCGCAGTACGAATCAAATATGTAGGCCCAACCCAAAGGACTAAATTTTGCCCAATTATCTCAGTACAAGTATACTCTTTTGGGCCACCACAGGCCCAAATTCTAAAGCCCAACAATATTTTTTTTTATTTATAGAAGAGGGATCAGTGTTAAAGAGTCGGGTGGCAATGCCAATTATTATTACAAGAGTTTGCAGTGTATATATATATATATATATATATATAACAATTGCATGAAAAACCTAGTCGTTTGTGAATATGAATAGTTTGGTTATTAATGAAAAAAACACCATGACAACATTGCTACTTTAAATCGACCGACGTTAATAATACAGGGTAGATATACTATAATACTATAAAACCATATCATAAATTTTATAAGATGAAATGTCGAGACAAGGGGGAGCCATGGCTATGTCAAACCACGAGACCTTCACGTGTGACCTGACTTTATTTCTGACTGTACAACACCTAATGAATTTTAAATTCCAGTATGGGACACTACAAAAACAGACTTAGATTATCGTGTAATTTTTTTTTTAATTAATCTCTAATGCTCTTCCTGTCTTCCGTGATTATCGAAATTGAATTTTTTGTCATATATCTTCATTCCGTATATACGGCACGTAATTTTATGTAGCTGACGACTAGCAGATATTTCATAGCAGTTGAGTCGAATATAATTATGTGAAAATATGACAAGTTTTAAATTTGATTTATTCTTTATTATTTTATTTTATTAAATCATTTCTTTATATACTTGAGAGAATAACATGGGCCCGCTAAAAGTTTAAGCATGGGAGGAGCACGAGAACAAGCAAGTGGGTTGCTTTGTTTGTTTTTGTTTTTGTTTTTTTAATTTAAAAAATTAGATTAAAAACAAATTTTTTTATTAAAAATGTACGAACAAACCTGCACAATGAATACTATATATTAATGTGGACACATTTTAAATTGGTCACACCCTAGAAACCTCTGTTCCTTGGGTTCATAACCCACTCAATAAATAATAATAACAACTAAATAAATATATACGTTGGAGGGGAATATGGCACGGCTATTTGTGGGACTTTGACTGTTGATATATAATTAAATGTGTTAATAAAATTAAATTAACAATTATAGCATCCCCAATTTTAATAACAGCTAGGAACAAACAAATAAATGTATAGGGATTTAACCTCAAATATATATACATATATATATTTAAGCGCAAATTGTGGTAATGATGCTATAAAATAAAAAGTAATTATGACAAAGGCCACGATGAATTATTTTACGTAATTACTATGGTCGAATCAAACTCATTCCTGTAAATTAATAATATATAGTTAAAAATATTACTCATAGTAGAATAGGTCCAATTAATCCCATAGTTGTAACCTTTTCATCAGCATATATGAATGTATGACAGTTGAGTATAAAACTATGGAGAGATCAAATATGTTTCCTATTGTGCAATATTCATAATCAATATATGTGGTAAATTTATATTGATGATATACAGAAGACAAAAACTTGTATGAGATGATCTCATATATCATATTTTTGTGCTAAGGATATTACTTTTTATTATGAATATTGGTAGCGTCAGACCGTCTCACAGATAAAGATTCGTCAGACCGTCTCACAAGAGATCTACCCTACACAAATCGTCAGATAAAAAAAGTCACACTTTGAAAGTATATTTATTTATCTACATACAGGCAATCACACAAGTATATAAAATAAGTTTTACCATAATGGCGAGGAGAACAATATTGTAAACAAGTTGTATTATCTTATTCGAAGGAAAAATGATATTTACTTAGATTATTAATAATTAGTATTCTTACTGTGTTATAATAATAACAATAATACCTAAATGGGAAAGGTTAAGGTGTGGGGTACGGTTTCCGCAAGTGAGGTGGGGGGGCCTCTTTAAGAACCTAAAGGCCACCACAGTTGCCTCTTTAATCGACCAATGCACACATAGATCTCTCCCCTATAAGAACCCCACTTCTTCCATCAAAAATCTCAAGAATTTTCTCCATTTTTTCGCAAGAAGAAGACTTTATCTGATTCTGCGTTGATTCAGATCAGAAGGAAATTAAAGGGTCATTTTCAATCATCATAAAATGAACATGACGACGAAGAGTCGTAGCAGCAAGAGGGGCATTTCGAGTAGGGGGCTTGGAAGAGTGCTTAGGGAGCAAAGGGCTAAGCTCTACATTATCAGGAGATGTGTGGTTATGCTTCTTTGTTACCATGATTGAACTTTAATGGCTCATCCATCCCTTTTTCTTTTCTGTTTTCTTTTCTTTGCACGATTTTTTTCTTGTTTTTTTTCCTGGCTTCGTTAGAGTGTACATATGTGCGGCGGGTGGCCAGTGTTAGCCTAGATCTTGACAATTTTGTACTATTTTTGCCTTTCATGTGGCTTCTTGTGTAAATCCGGTAGCTTGAATTGGAATGATGATTATTATCATTTAATTTCCTTGAAAAGTTCTGTTTTTTTCTCCGATGCTCCTTTAATAATTTCTCATCTAGAGCGTATAATAACGGACGAATATTTAATGTAAATACAAACTCAATTTCTAGATGAATTTCTAATAATATATTTGTATATATGTACATAAACATAATGTTTTATGGACCCTACTTAAAACATTATGTTTTCAGGGTATTTTTCTTTGCATTAAAGCCAACTGGGGGATTCTTTTTTCTCACAAGTCAAAACCAGTTATTAATTTTGATGAATGCACAATTAATTCAAACACCGATCTCAACCAGTCAAACTATATATCCAATCGACAACTCGTAACTACTCCAAGGGCACGGGGATTTAGTAATATCAAATCCTTTATAATCAACAAGATATTAATAATAACTCTTTGAAAATAATTGAAAATTTATGAGATAATTAGAGGATATTTATATATTTTTTAAAAAGCATTGAAAATTCATGATATTAATTTATGTTTTTTGTGTAAACCAAAAAAAATAAATAAACGCAAATATATGAGTCGTATAAACGTGTCCATTTTTGTTCATCAAATTTATTAGTTTTCAGCAATTATTGGGTTGCCTAAAGTTCAAAACTATTTTACTAATGCCTAAGATAATCTTGTTTATTTTGCTTGTCGTTAACCAAACAGCATACTGTTAAGTTATGACCATTAACAATTTAATTGAATCTCTCAAAAAGATAAGCAAATTACTATATGTGGTGATGTCCCAAAAGAGGGGGTTATCCTTAGACTCGGGCAGAATAAGAAAGAACAGGAAGCCAATGGAGGCCGAGTCAAGAACCGGCTCAGGTGGAGAAAATGCTCTTATATAAACAATATATGGATATGCAACAGTTAGGGAAACTAATTAGACCAGCACATGTAAAAACAAACTCGGGCCTCCAGCTTAGCATGAGCGGTATAAAAAGACTGGGATAATGGATCAGATATTTGTCTGTGTCCTCATATCATGACTACTATCCAAGCATCTCGGGATAGATATCGATTTTGGGCCCACAGGTATGGATCACTCTGCCTCGAAATAATTAGTATGTCAGTCAGCGCATGTAGGGGCGATGTAACAAGACTGGAAACAATATGAGTTGTCAATAGTGATAGTGTCATGTACACAAAGAATGGACAATTGTTTGATCACGAGGAGTAGCCGGACACTGAAAACAAATTCCTCATTACCTTTTTCTTTATAAATACTTGGGTTCGGTCGATCATTTAAGACATTCACTTAACATTCTTTACAAGCACTCACTATATACTCTCTATACAGAACTTTCCTCTGCGTAAATATGACTGACTAGAGCGTCGGAGTAACTTCTCTATTTAACATTATTTGCTTTCCCAATGGGCAGTATACTCATCCCATGATCCATCTACCTGGTTTCAAGCACTCCCAAGAAAGAAACATAACTTTTTATCCGGGCATATCATATATATTATGAAATTAAATCTTTGGTCAAGCTATAAAAACAAGTTTTGTGGGTCAAGTGATTTTAATTATGACCTTTTTGAAATCCTAAAAGATATAAATGGTATTACTCAATGCATGATATAGCACAAACTTAATTATTTCAAATGTATTTTATAATATATTATGATTGTAATATTTTGCACTTTTCGCTTTGTACTATATATCCCTGATTCAAACTGAATATTATATATATTCTGTGAACATTATTTTCATTTTCTCTTATCGCTTAAAATATAATTAAATGTCTATTTTTTTCCATCACATTGTCAGGTGCTAAGAGAAATCACGGGACCTTTTATTGCCAGAAGTTCTATTTCTATTAACTTTCAAATGTTTCATACTTTATCAAATCCACGTGACGATGCCACATGAAAAAGTGCATCGCAACTGGAAAATCTTCTAAATGTTGCACAAATATCTCTTTCTTGTCCATTCTTTGTTGGTTTCTTTTGAATGCAAAAATATTTCAAACAAGATAAATAATTATCACTATTTCGAACGGATTACAACTTACAAGATATGTCGATATATGAAGGTCCAAATGAAATAAAATTTAAATTAAATGAGTATTCGACGGGAAAAATCCTGAGTTTTTGCGTTCAAATGATAGATTATAGATTTTATATATTTTTTGATCTCGTGAGCTCGATTCCGTAATTCGTACTACTTTTTAAATTTAACCTTGAACAAATTAAAACGATATTACAAATTGGTGTGTAGAAATAAAATTAAAACCCCAAATAAATATTTTGGCGAGTAAGGTATAAGGCGTCAGCCATGATGTCGATCGGATGTATAAAAAATCCAAAAAGAAATCTCCTTGTCCCCCACAGACTGTTCCCATCCAAACCAAAGTGTTAAAAATTGAGATTTAGATATAATCCAATTTTAAAAGTTAGCTCAAGTGGAAAGATTGTCTAAGTTCATATATGCAACTCTCATCATGAATTATATTTAATCGATGTAGAACAACTAATTAAGATACCCCTCAACCACTTTTTTTACAAGTTATAGTTATTTTTCATCAAAGTGCTGAATTGATATTGGACAAACTGAAAATATTCAATAAAATGACAATATTTTTTGGTGTCATGTTACTGTTCAGGTAGAAAATGACTTAAAAAAAATTACTAGTTATTGTAATAAAATTATAAAACTCTGCATTGATTGATAATATAAGAAAAATAAAAAATTTAACTTACAGAACCAAAAATGTTATTCTCCTTGAAAGAAAATATTTAGGATTAAATTTCGAAAAACAATATAGATTTGGCTTTATTCTAAATTTTTTTAAAAAAACCTCTTGTCTCAGTGTATATTTTTGACTAATATGGATTTGAATTTGTATCGCAACCTTATCTTCTTACTCTCTTCACCTTTTCTACCACTGCTTAACTTGCATTGTCTTCAATTCGCCACCAAACAAGAATAATTGCTACCACCGGCTTTCATACCTGCATGAGTTAAATTAGGAACTTTTACTACACAAATTTTTATGCAAATTACGACATATTTTGTCGAATCCAAATACATCGGTGTATCGTTCGATCACCGAGCAATAATTTTATCTAATATTGTTGTTTGTATGTTTTAATTAAACGGCTGAAGCCGCATATATTATTTGTCAACCTCGCACAAGCTAAGGTCTACTTCATAATTTTTTTTTTAAAAAAAATATACATAAACTTATGTTTATAATTACTGTATCCAGATTAATCGTATCCCTCGTGTACTAGAATCCTGGATTCATAATAAGTGCCCTTTATTCTGTGGTTCAGAACCCAAGAAAACACGTCTGTACTTTCAGAATTTCTGGGGTACGAGTTAAAATTATGAACACATTCCAACAAAATCACATGCATGCAACTGTATCATACGCTTGCATATTTCTATATTCGCTCAAATAAATATGTGCGCACACACACATGCATGTGTGTGTATAGCAAATATGGCCTCTTAAATAAAAATGTTACAGTGCATGTATAATTTTTTCTTTCGTCGATAGTTTTCATTTAATATAGACCTAATTTACACTATAACTTAGAATGGTTGTTAATAAATAATAAAAAAAGAAGAAGAATGGATTGGCTGTTAATCCATAGGAAACACACACACAGCCTATAATAAAAAGAAGAAGAATGGATTGGCCGTTAATCCATAGGAAACACACACACACAGCATATAGATATGGTGTGTCATTGAGATCGAGCATTAGCTCCCATGGTCTCACCCTACTTTCCTCGTGTAAGACTCGCGTTCGAGTCGTTCGAGTCCTCCCACCCCTATAGACTAGTATTAAAAAAAGAAAAAAGATTTAGTGTCATTCAATGAACTGAATTTTGGATCCCTGAAATAATTTTCAGGCCTGGCCCAGATATAGTCTCTATTTGGCCCATCAATGAACGAAGTATGTTGGGTTCGACAGCACCAGTTGTACATGTAACCAATCCCTTTTCACTACTGTGACCGAATACTGTTCTATACTGTCGGGTGAAAATAAAATATCTGAACTGTGATAATTGTAATTTTTTTAGAAACAAAATATTCATTACTCAAGAAATTAATGTTTTTCATTGATAAAGTTGTTAAAAATACATATTGTTATTAACTTAAAGAGATGTATCGTAACTTAAGAGATCTATTAATTCAAAAGACTTGTTTAGTATAATATTTCTGATTTTGTAAACTATTCTTTTTAGTTTTAATTATGTTCAATATAATAGATTTATAACATAATGTTGCATGCCAAGAAATATTAGAAATCACAGACTTGCTAGTTAAGGTGATCGGCCTCGATATAGTTTTGAAAATCGAAGTATCCGAACAAAAAAATTTGTCAATCATTAGCATAACTACAGGGAAAAACTCGTGTGAGACGGTTTCACGGATCGTATTTTGTGAGACGTATATCATATTTGGATAATCCAAGAAAAAATATTATTTTTTATGCTAAGAGTATTATTTTTTATTGTGAATATCAGTAGTGTTGACATGTTTCACAGAAAAAGATAAAAACAATAGCAACTTAAGACGAATACGAATCATCAATTCAATTATGTTTTTGCTAGAAGTGCAATAAAAAATTTCGCACTTTTGTACGTATTCCACTCAATACATATATGTTTCGTGATGGCCAGTCATAAGAAAATTCCCAGTACATGTACTCCATCACATCTTTCGACTCTAATAATATAAGAAATTAATCCATCCTCACCAAGAGACATGTCGGCGGGGCAGGCGGTGGTTGTTGAGTTGGCGGAGGAGACGTATACCGAAAAAATAATATCGTCACCTTTTCTTGAAAACCTAATGTCACTCGCTATATATGTGACGTAAGGAGGGTAGAATTTTGTTTTCCAGATGAAAATCAGGGAAAAAGAAACAAGCCCAAATCGAATCAAGAAACCTCTGATCAGTTTCTTTGTTTGGTTCTGATCTAAGGTTACCCTAAACACGAAAAAGATTTCTTTCTCACTTTGATTCTCACCATTTCAACTACAATCCCAATCGCAGCATGCACAAACCAAATTAGTAGCTAAAAACAACACAAATAATTTAACCACGCGAAAGATTTTTTAAAAAGGAAAATTTGAAGGGACCTTTTCAAGAAAATTGATAGTTTGTTCTTTGCCTCTTAACGCTCCCTGAACCAGAATCATCTCCGTTATACTTCTCCATTACTGCTTTAAGAGCTTCCTGTATAGAATCTATACAGTACTGCTGGTGTTGCTGCTCCTCGTGATCATCGTCGTTACTACTACTCTCTGATAAATCTTGATCGTCTTCAGTGATGAAAAGCACATTCTTTACTCGTCCCCCGAGTGTCGTAATTTCGGCTTTAAGTGTCCTCAACTTCAAAGACTTGAGGGTTTGGATTAGGTCTGATAAGAGATCTGGCCTGTCTTCGCAGCAGATTGAAGCTTTGATCAAGAGTTTACCTTCTTCATCTAATGAGTTATCCACTGTTAATTCGTTTATCTCTGTTGGGACTTGATTTGTTTCTGATATTTGAGAAGTTTGGCGCCTTAGGTCCTTCAAATGTTGGATTACTTCTGCTAGCAATGAAGCTTTATCTGTCTGCAGAATAACAAAATATATGTATTTAATACAAAGTCAATTCCGCCACCCTCTAATCTAAATTCATTCTTTGATATACAAAATTCAAGAACTTGCTCGTTTTCATGCACTGAAAGAAGGAAATCCCCGCTTAAGTCACACCGTTTTTCCTGACTAAAAGTATCGTTTTCCATCTAAGCAATTGATTTTAAAAAATAATTAAAGAATTTTGAAAATACTACAAATTTAACTCACAAGTGCGAGCTAATTTCCTAGCTTCACAGCTAGTCTAAATTAAGATTCTAGGCGCTGGCTTAGTAGAATGTGAAAGGAGCCAAATGGCTGACAAAAATGCTTCTTTGTCTGTCTTTTTAAATATATTTTGTGAACCCTACTGCTTATTTTGACTGCAAATTCCGGCAATTTTTTTCCATGGAAGCTTTTAACTGTTTTATTGTTTCTCTTTATTATATCAAATTCAGCGATATTAACGCTCGAACTTCTACAAACATGATCAAATTGACTTGTATTCAACAACTAAAAAACAAACTAAAAGATAGTGATTGAAAAAAAAAAGGTCATATAATGGATCTGATTCTTGAAGTTTCAAAGAAGGATATTTAGCTAGATCCTTGAACACATAAAAAATTATGCAAAACCAAACTTAGAGATTAATATTTTATGCATTTGGATAAACATGAAGATGTTGTATACCACATCATAATGATTAATGGAATATTCAATTTGATTTTACTTACTTTAGTTGTACTTGGGAGTAAACTTCTAAGCTTAGCAAGATGAGCATTGATTCTTTCTCTGCGTCTCCTCTCAGCTTCACTGTGTGCCTTGGAAGCTGCAAGAGCCTTGGCATCCATTATTTCTTGAGCTGTGAGTTTCTGGAGCTCCGCGTGGAGTCCAAACGGGTCGGATCTTGAGTGCATCACCTGCCCTAAAGGGTCACAAATTAGCCTTAAGTTGTGGTCTGAAAGTGGCTCCTCGTACCCAAATTGTAAGCCAGAAGGCCTCCTATTGAAGAAACCTCCATAACATGGTACTGGTGTTGGAGGGAGTACGAATGGGTCGCAGTCACGGGTTGAGAAATGGGTCGGGTTGAACGAGTGATTCCACGGCAGGATTTGCGATACTTCAGGAAAAGTAAGTGTTGGCGCCCCTCCATCCACGAGTCCTCCAGTACTGTATGCCTCAGTAGTGTTTTGTTGCTGCATCTGTTTCATCACAATCCCTCAATTTTAATAGTCGGATAGATTAAAGCAACACTTAGTGTTATATAAAGCTAGAGAGAAAAACAACTTTAGGGTTGTGGCAAAAATCATTTTCATGATCATTTTTTTTTCACATAAAGATTGAAAAGGTAAGAATGTGTGAAAAGACAAGTATCAAGAACTTGGATTCTACTTCTCCAAGAGAAAAAAGGCCGGAATTAAATGGTAAATCAATATGATCCTCGAGCACACTAACTTCTTATTATATATATCTAGCCAGGGTACCGAAATTTTATAATTATATTTTCCATATTATTGTTGGAGGCCTTGATGAATGAAGAAAGAAAATGGGAAAGAAGTCGAAAGTCATACCTTGATAGAGATATCTGCTCGGGCACCTCAGTTCTCTCTTCCTCTTCTTCTTCTTCTTCTTCTTTTCTTCTACTTGTGCCAAAGAAGCTTTAAACTTCTTTTTATATTGTGGTTTGTTTGTAGGTTTTGGTTCCCCACCATATAAAATGGTATAAATCCCGTCATCTTGAGACCTAACATATATAGAGCATGATACTGTATGTGTTGATCTTGTTTGCTTTCTTCTTACGGCACTCCGTTAATTTCTCTCTCTCACTACGCATATATATTACTATTAGCGTAGCCATCAGAGGAGAACTTTTGAGAGCATGTACATTCACTCATGTGCCATACATTATAATATGGCATAATGCTTAGTGATTGGTTCAAAGGCTATAATTGCACTCCCTCAGTGCGCAGAAAGAAAAAAAGAAAGAAAACAAAACATACTTATTGTCGTGTGAGAGTCCATCCATCAAATACGCAAATATATATATATATATATATATATATATATATATATATATATATATATATATATATATATGCACAGACACTACAAGTTAATTCAAAGTGACTCGATTTTTTAGATTTGCCAACAACCCTGATCGTGCAAATTGTAGTACTCTATAAAGTTTATGTAAAGAAATATTTATGACTAATTCAAGGCTGAATTACCCAGACAGCAACATCGATTTTTTATCGAACTGAAAAACTTTAACCGCGGTACTTCGTGCTAAGTATATACTCACAGATGTAGATTATTATACTTAACTGGTTAAATTGAATTCTGATATATATGATATAATTTATGAAGTTGAGTTGAGTTGAGTTTGTAGATGAGTTGAGTTTCCCGTGGTCAAGCTTCCACGTTGTTTATGCACTATCATTTTCAAGATGTAAGCATGTACGTAACCACGCGAAACCTTTGTGCTTCCCCCAACACCCGTGCATAAAATCATTGTGTCTTGCAACACACTTCTCCCCACTTTATTCTCTTTATTTATACCTTTTTACCTTCATACAGTTTCTGTCCCAGTTTTTGAGCTCCTCGGACTAATAAAAAATTCAATTTTCAATTTATACCAGTTCATTAATTAGAAACACAAAATATATATATTGAGATACATAAGTATGAAGTGCTATGTATATTTTTCGCAGTATCAATGTATATATATTTGACGCATCCAAAAATGAGTGATTGCAGATATATTTTGGAGAAAATTGCACTTTTTTTTTCATTTTTGGTCATGTTAACAATTTTTTTATTTTTGTCTTGATACAGTGGATTTTCATTTTTATTATCGTAAATTGTATGTTTTTTAATCTTTGGTCCTTTTTTATCGGAGTCCGTTGTGCATGTCGGTAAGAAAAAGACCAAAAATAGAAACAAAAATACAAGATCAAAAATGAAAAAAAAATATGCATGTTACATGAATAAAATTGAAAATTCAGCGTAACATAATGAAAAATAGAAAAAACATACAAATTACATGATTAGAAATATAAATTCAATATTTTAATTGTTACACTTTTCTCTAACGACCCATGCAACTTTATTGATAAAATAGTTGTATTTTACAACTACAAATTATGGAATTTATTTTTTATATGGGATTTTAGTAATAGAAAAAATGACATTTAATTAATCTGTAATGGATATTTAAAACTATAAATTTATTTTTTAATGCTTTTAAAAATAAAAGAAATGTCATCATTGGTATTACATAACTTTAAAAATTACAAATATATTCACAGATGAAAAATATGAAATTTTTTATATTAAATATATTATTATTATTATATATTATTATTACTCAATAGATTGAGTAGTTGAATAATTAACTCAATCCTTCACGTTTTATATTCATCTCCATAGTATTCACACGGTGATGGACTAAATATTATTTTTATTAGATATTTATATAACTTTAATAAATTGTATTTAAGTAATTGATAAAAAGTGCAACAGCCACTACCAAAATAGTCCAAGAAGACCCCTTTGTATGTTGGGTTAACGATATGACACTAGTCTTACGCATTCATGACGAATGTTCCTCACCACAATTAATAGTGTATTTCTTACATGATTAACTTCCATTTAATAAAACGTGGCATAATCATAATTAATGGTGTTCGATTACCGTTTTAGCTTTTAAGTCATTTATATTTAATATTTTCCTACTCAAAATTTCTTTTAAGACGGATCTAAGATCGACTCAACTTACGAAAAAAATCATTTTAATTTATACGAAAAATATTACATTTCATGATTAAGTATGGATCAAGTCAATATGTTTTACGGATAAAATATATGAATTCGTCTCGCAACCGACCTACCTTTTTTCAAGCATAGTTATACTTTGAAAAATGGCGAGAAGTACGGCAGGTCAGCAAAGGTTTGTAATTAAATTATAGCGTTTAGTTATATTTTAAGTTGTCGCATTAATAAATCCAGTGCCTCGCACATGAAAACTCATGGAAGTCGTAAAGTCTAATTAACTAAAACACTTATATTTTGATGAATCTTCATTAAAATAAAATAACAAATACAATAAACCTGATCACTCCGCGATCTCTTTTCATGATCTATCTATATATATATATATTGTGATATAATTATTGTATATATATATATATATTGTGATATAATTATTGTACAAGTAACAGCTCATTTCTTGGTTATATCTTAATTGTTCATCATTAAGTTTTTAAGGAAAAACAAACATGAGTCAAATTCGTGAAATTTATATGAATTATTGCAGTGTGCGAGATGGTCCACAAGTGAGAAAAGTGGAAAGGTGGCGTGCGATTTTCGAGTTGAAAAAATAAACAATTCAATCCTTTTAGAAGTTCTGACGACTCCATAAAGTTAAGAATTTCACGACTGAGACACTTCACAATATCGTTAGTGGACCATGGAAAAATCTAAATCCGATCATCTCAATCAAATATTTAATCAACTAGCTAGTTAATTACTTTTATTTGTTGGAAAGTGAGTAATGGTACGTACTAAGATATATGGTCACACTCATACACATATATAAGAAAATTTACACACTGATTAAATTCCATCGACATGCATGTACTCAAACAAGATTGAGCCCGCAACTATAAAATCACAGAGGGTTGAGTTCGATTTGATTTGAAAGGTATATGTGAAATGATACGTATTTTAGAAGTATTTTAAATTCAGCACGATTATGACATACTTGTATATATTTATATAGATTTGTTGAGTAAATGTTGGGTGTCTCTCAAAGACATGCTGCACTATAAGTCAATGGGAGTTTAAAACATTGATTTGGACCAACAGGTTATATTCTGTTAGGGGAGTTGAGAGCCGTTACTCAAGGGGGAGTTGGGATAAGCTGTGGGATAACAGAAACAGAGGCCAGCTCGTTCTCGGTTTTTTACGGCAACTCTCTGCTGATAGAGGGGAGGGAATACACTGGAAAAGAAAAGAGGCATATGCACATCAGAAATGGAAGAGATCAAGGAGAAAAAGGCTTGATAGAAATCTTCTGTAGTGCTATGGATAATCATTGTATTTGTAATTACTCCCTGGTGATTCAATAAAGAATTCAGTCTTCTTTCTTCCCGTGGATGTAGGTCATTCAAGGCCGAACCACGTAAATCCTTTGTTTGTCTCATGCAATTTTACTTTCCTGTGTTTGTGCTTCGTGAGCTTGTGCGGGGAGTAATTAGAGAGTTCGTCCAGAATCGATAAGCTAAGTCTGTGAATTTGGGCAAGACTTATAACAAGTGGCGCCGTCTGTGGGAATCCAATCCACGATTGATCGACAAATCAAGAAGATGGGATCAATGAAATACGACATTGAAAAATTCACAGGAAACAATGATTTTGGGTTATGGAGAATCAAGATGCGTGCCATCCTGATTCAGCAAGGACTTCTCGAATCTTTGATGGAAGAAGAATCATCACAAGAAGACTCGAAGGAGAGGATGATCAATGCAGCCAAGGCACAAAGTGCTATATCTCTGTGTTTGGGTGATAAACCCATTCGTGAGGTCTCAAAAGAAACCACAGCTGCTGCCATGTGGGGAAAACTCGAGAAGTTGTATATGACCAAGTCTCTAGCTAATAGGCTGTATCTGAAACAAAGATTGTATTCATACAAAATCGAAGAAGGCAAGAGAATCTCTGATCAGATGGATGACTTCATCAAGATTCTTGATGATCTTGAAAATATCGAAGTAAAGCTGGAAGAAGAGGATAAGGCCCTCATATTGTTGAACTCCCTTCCGAGCTCTTATGAACATTTTAGAGATGCCTTATTGTATGGAAGGGAACAATCAATCACCCTTGAAGAGGTACAATCTGCTATCAAAGCCAAAGAATTACAGAAGAGAATTCAGTCACAGGGACACACTCAAACTGGACACGCTCATGGGGAGAGTCTGAACACTCGGGGAAGGACTGAAAGAAAATACTATAAGGACAAAAGAGGCAGATCGAGATCCAAGAGCAACACAAGATTTAAGTGCTACATATGCCACAAGGAAGGACATTTTAAACGAGACTGTCCAGAAAGGAAGAAAAAGGGCCAAGAAAGAACCAATGATGATGGTGAAGCATCTGTGGCCTCTGAAGGATATGGATCGGCTGAAGCCCTTACAATTTCAGATCAAGATACAATGAACGAGTGGATACTAGACTCAGGGTGCACATTCCACATGTGCTCTTCAAAGTCCTGGTTTGAATCCTTAGGAGAATCAGACTTAGGACTGGTTATCATGAGGAATAATAAGTCATGCAGAGTGAAGGGTATTGGAAATGTAAGGCTTAGGATGCATGATGGAGTGGACAGAGTATTACAACAAGTGAGGTATGTCCCTGAACTCAAAAAGAACCTCATATCATTAGGCACACTTGAGTCCAATGGATATTCCTTCAAATCCGAAAATGGAAAATTGAAAGTCCTCAAAGGGTCTCTTGTGGTAATGAGAGCGGCAAGAAAGAACTCTCTGTACATCCTCTTAGGGAATACAGTCCTAGGTGGAGCAGCTAACATTGAAAAGCAGGACATCAGGTCTAAACTTTGGCACTTAAGACTTGGTCACATAAGTGAAACAGGGCTAATTGAATTGTCAAGACAAAACCTTCTCTGTGGAGACAAAATTCATGGTCTGGAAACATGTGAGTACTGCATCCTTGGGAAAGCAAAGTGAGTAAGTTTTGGGGTAGGAAGTCACACTACATCCAGACCATTTGAGTATGTACACTCAGATGTGTGGGGACCCTCAAGGACAGTCACACATGGAGGTGGAAGGTATTTTATGACAATATTGGATGACTACTCGAGAAGGCTATGGGTTTTTGTACTGAAGTCAAAGGATGAAGCATTCTTAAAGTTTAAAGAATGGGTAATAGTGACTGAAAACCAGTTAGATAAAAAGCTAAAACAGTTAAGGACAGACAATGGCCTTGAGTACTGCTCTGAACAATTCAATCAGTTCTGTCAACAGAAGGGCATTGTAAGGCACAAGACTGCTCCTGGAACTCCACAGCAAAATGGTTTGGCAGAACGAATGAATAGAACTCTGCTTGAAAGGGTAAGGTCCATGATTTTAAATGCTGATCTACCAAAAGCTTTCTGGGGAGAGGCAGTAGCCACTGCTTGTTACTTGATCAATAGAAGCCCATCTAGTGCTTTGAAGTTTAAAACACCTATGGAGTACTGGTATGGTAAACCAGCAGATTACACGAACCTAAAAGTATTTGGGTGCTTGGCATATGCACATGTCAAGCAAGATAAACTAGAAGCAAGAGCTCTCAGATGTATCTTCATAGGCTATCCCCCGGGAGTTAAAGGATACAAGTTGTGGAACCTAGAACAAGCTGGCCCAAGGTGTATTATCACAAGAGATGCTACTTTTGATGAAACCAAGATGGGATATTCACATATCAGAGGCAGCACTACTACAACCGAAAATCTCACCTCCAATTCCCAAGTTGAGGTGGAGAATGTCGGGGAGTCTGGGAGACCACCTCAGGGCCAAACTGATACAGATCAAATAGTATCAGATCTGGAACAAAAACCTGAATCTGAGGTAGATGAAAACCAATACATGTTAGCAAGAGACAGACAAAGGAGACAGATCAAACTACCTTTGAGATTTTCCCAAGCCGATATGATATCATATGCACTTACAATAGCTGAGCAGGTGGATGCCATTGAACCTGCAACATACAATGAAGCCATGAAGAGTAAAGACAGAAATAAATGGCTGGAAGCAATGGAGGAGGAAATGGAATCTCTGATCAAAAACAAAACTTGGGAACTTATTGATAGACCAAAAGGGCAGAGAGTGGTAGGCTGTAAATGGATTTTTAAGGTGAAAGAAGGCGGTCCAGACAATTCTAATGCAAGATATAAGGCGAGACTAGTGGCAAAGGGCTATACGCAACTAGAAGGAATTGATTTCCAAGAAATCTTCTCTCCAGTTGTTAAACATGGTTCCATTAGACTCATGTTAGCCCTTGTCAATCATTTGGACTTAGAATTGGAACAACTTGATGTTAAAACTGCCTTCCTCCATGGTGAACTTGAGGAAACTATATTCATGGACCAACCTGAAGGTTACTCAACGAAAATAAACAAAGTGTGCTTGTTGAAGAAGTCCCTATATGGTCTCAAGCAGAGTCCGAGACAATGGTACAGAAGGTTTGATGAGTTTATGTCACATATACATTTCACAAGAAGCAAATTTGATAGCTGCCTATACATGAATGAAGATGGTCCTCATCCACATACATTCTTGTTAATATACGTTGATGACATGTTAATAGCAAGCAAGAAAAGAGAAGAACTGGAATATCTAAAAAGGCTGTTGAGTTCTGAGTTTGATATGAAAGAACTGGGTGAAGCAAAGAAAATGCTTGGGATGGAAATAAGCAGGGATCGAGAAAAGGGAACACTATTTCTCAGTCAAAACTTGTATATCAAGAAGGTTCTACAACGGTTTAGAATGCATGAAGCCAAGAAAGTCAATACTCCCTTAGGACAACATTTCAAATTGTCCAGTGATCAATGTCCCACAGACAATGAAGAAAAGAAGCTCATGGAAAGTGTGCCCTATTCTAGTGGGGTGGGGAGTTTGATGTATGGAATGGTTTGTACTAGACCGGATCTGTCATATGCCATGAGTGTGGTTTCAAGGTTCATGTCAAATCCAGGGAACACACATTGGGAAGCCTTGAAGTGGATTATAAGATACTTAAAGGGAATGCCAGATATAGGACTGTTGTTCAAGAAAAGAACTGATTTAACTCAGCCTTTGGTCGGATACGTGGACTCTAACTACGCTGGAAACTTGGATACAAGGAAGTCCATGACTGGATTCATCTTCACACTATATGGAACTGCCATAAGCTGGAAAGCATCCCTTCAGTCTGTGGTGGCTTTGTCCACTACCGAAGCTGAATATATAGCCTTAACTGAGGGAATAAAGGAAGCAATGTGGCTCAGGGGAATTCTGATAGAGCTTGGAGTTAAACAAGACAGTGTATCAGTGCATTGTGATAGCCAAAGTGCAATTCACCTAACCAAACATCTCGTATATCATGAACGGTGTAAACATATTGATGTAAAGTTACATTTTATACGGGATGTCATTGCTGAGGGGAATATCAAGGTGGAGAAGATTTCAACACATGATAATCCAGCTGATATGTTAACAAAAAGGCTGCCACAAGCAAAGTTCAAGCAATGCTTGGACTTTGTAAGTGTGTGACAGTGAACTAATCATATAGGGAAGTTGGAAGGAAGAAAACGAGTTCTTTGTGAGACAAGGTGGAGATTGTTGAGTAAATGTTGGGTGTCTCTCAAAGACATGCTGCACTATAAGTCAATGGGAGTTTAAAACATTGATTTGGACCAACAGGTTATATTCTGTTAGGGGAGTTGAGAGCCGTTACTCAAGGGGGAGTTGGGATAAGCTGTGGGATAACAGAAACAGAGGCCAGCTCGTTCTCGGTTTTTTTACGGCAACTCCCTGCTGATAGAGAGGAGGGAATACACTGGAAA
The DNA here is from genome assembly GCF_022965805.1 of Primulina eburnea. Classification (NCBI taxonomy): domain Eukaryota; kingdom Viridiplantae; phylum Streptophyta; class Magnoliopsida; order Lamiales; family Gesneriaceae; genus Primulina; species Primulina eburnea. The sequence continues at coordinate 35,024,192 of NC_133113.1, forward strand.
AGAAAAGAGGCATATGCACATCAGAAATGGAAGAGATCAAGGAGAAAAAGGCTTGATAGAAATCTTCTGTAGTGCTATGGATAATCATTGTATTTGTAATTACTCCCTGGTGATTCAATAAAGAATTCAGTCTTCTTTCTTCCCGTGGATGTAGGTCATTCAAGGCCGAACCACGTAAATCCTTTGTTTGTCTCATGCAATTTTACTTTCCTGTGTTTGTGCTTCGTGAGCTTGTGCGGGGAGTAAATAGAGAGTTCGTCCAGAATCGATAAGCTAAGTCTGTGAATTTGGGCAAGACTTATAACAAGATTAGCAAGAGATAAATAAATTTATTCAAATATATTTAAAATCTATTGATTTGAATCATCCCGTCCTAAACACGAGCTAAAAAGCTAAATTAATCCGAACTAATTTGCGGAGTCAAATCACTAAAATCTACAAAGAAAAAGTAGGTTGTCACTGAGAACAGTATATTAGACCAACAAATGTGAACAGTTTAATTCACTCTCGAAAATAATAATTTAAAAAGCATTTATGCTCTGATTGTGTCACATTGGCCGCCCAGCCAGCCGAAAGCAGTTATAAGTGGCGGCCATTGATATTGTTCAGAGCGCATTGGATATTTTAATTAAATTATTCATTAGGTTTTCCAACTGAGGCATTCGGTATAAATACAATTTAAAAAATTAAAATTTCCAATAATTTATGATTTTTGTTAACCGTCTTAAGTATTTTGATTTACTAAATAACCTAATTTCGAGTTAGGTTTTTCTGATATTTAAAAACAATATGATATTGACGATCTTATATAATAAAACAATAAGAATTCTGATGTGCTACATTTTTTTATCATATAATTTTTTTTTTCACTTTTGGTCATGCTAACTGTAAACTTGTATTTTTAGACTTATAACTACATAATTTTTTTGATCATGTTATAGTGAATTTTCAATTTTAGTCATATAACATGTACTTTTTTTTTCATTTTTGGTCTTGTATTTTATTTTTATTTTGGTCATTTTTACAGACAAATACACTATACTCCAATGAAAAAAAATAAAATAAAAATAAAAGTTACACGAGTAAAACCAAAAAAATAAAAAAAGAAAAAAAATTAGGGATATGGCCCGACTCATAACATAATGGTTATCTTTAAGAGTAGCTGAAGACGTTTGTACATTTTATTTAATTGCATGAAACAATCCAAACATGGAATAATGATAAACCATAGTTCATATATAAAACAAAAAATACTGAGTTCAGCCAACCTACTTTCCTCCTTAATTTGTGTTCGGTGGTAATTTAATGAGGTAGTAAACTTTTCTTACATATTTATAAGAATCAAATAGAAATATAACACAAGTTTCAATATGCTATAACAGCAATAAAAATAACATATCGTAATATGTTACATTAATTATTCAGAATTCTAAAGTTAATATATCTCATCAATATTTTGTGTAGCACTTACTCCCACGTACCTAAATAGAATCTTACAATTGATCTTTTATAAGCCAAGATGAACTCATACTACCATACCAAAGTTACATTATTCAGATGAACATATCGAGTAAAACGCCGTCCTTCATTAAACTTATTTTCGAGCCGAATCTGCATTGTGCAGTGGACCCAAATTCCAGTACACTGATCGTTATTCAAGACTCTAATTAAACGGTTGCTTTTTCATTAATATTTCCGAAAATTTGAACATGCAATACAATATGATAAATTTAATGTAAAATAACAATATGATGCAATACTCAAAATGGAATTGTAGAAAATTGACTGTAAATAAAAAGGTAAAATGTCAAACGTCTATATATAGAAAAATAGCAAACCTCACCTTTCAAGCTTGTTTTGTGGCTGGCTTCATTACTCCAAATATCTTGAAAATTTCCTCGTTGCTGATTTTCTGGGTAAATTCCAGCAGGTGTTCTTCAAATTTGTTGAATTTTCTTTCTGGTGAATTTGGGTTTTGATTTTTAGACACTTCCTTTACAGAAAGTTTTCTAGATAATAAAGGAGTGGTATGAAATTTTTTGAATGAAAGAACTGAGGGTGGGTTTTGGTGAATTTTTTTCTCTATTTCGCCATAGGAGCCCTCCCAAGCTAACCTTTTCAAACTCCTATCACACGAAATTGTGATCATTCTGACTACTTTGCAGTGTTTAAATATATCTCTTTGCATGTTTTAGAGCCTCCATTTGATGCCAAGTGTGTTCCTCTCAAATAGCATTTTATCTATATTTTAATATTATCATCATTTTATTTTTAGTGATTTATATATATTTATTTAGTTATTTATTATTTATATTTATTTTTTTTAATTGACTTAGTCTCCATCTTATGGCAGTACTAAAATATATTCTAATTTATTTATGGCATATGCGTTCCTTTGACTTCCGATATTACAAGGAGATTAAAAATACAAATTCTTTATTAGTATGACCAAAAGGAAAAAGAGTTAAAATTTCAGGATAAAAAATGTAATTTGCCCTGAGTTTTTATATTATATGTAATTTGAGTTTGACTTAGAATATGCTTCTTATCTTATGTCGAGTAATTTTAACGTTGAAATGGTTCGGCTTGTGTATATATAAATAGAGTTATTGTTATATACAGTAGGTTTTTACCAAAAATTTCATGCTAAAAAGAAATAAATGTGAGTTAATATTATATTTAATAATACTTCAATTTCCAATATTATTAATTAATTTTTTTAATAAAAATATTCTTAATTATTTCTCATATATTTATTTAAATGTATTGATTTTGAAATAGTATTAAACAAAAATATATTAATATATTTATATATATGATTAAAGTAATAATTTACATTTAAAAATAAGATTATAAATTATTATTATTTTACAAAAGACAAATTTATTCGAGAAACATAAATATAGAATAACACATAATAATTACAAATTATACAAGCAAATTTTTTTAATTCATTAAATTAAATTAAATAAATATCTTATTTGAAAAAAAAAAACTTTCCATATAATTTTGAAGAAAAAATACTAACAATATTATAATAATATGTTACGATGTTTTAAAAAAATATTTAGAATCAATAGCATAATTAAATTATTTATCAAAGTATTTACAAAAATTATTCAAGATAGAAAAAATAAATTTACATAAATTAGTTTGAGAAATATCCTATGAGACGATATCAAAGATATAAATTCATTGGACTAATCGACTCAATCTATATATTGAATGAAAAATAATAATTTTGACATAAGATAATATTTTTTATATATTGAATGTTGATACATCGATATTATTATAATTATTATTTTATTTATTATTATTTAATTAGAAATTTAGTATAAATATTTTAAAAATATTTCCAAAATAATTAAATATTTAATCAAAAATTTATCTAATAAATTATTATTTTTTATTTTTTAAAAATATTTATTTATTCTTTAAAATTTTGATAGATAAGTAATATATAATTTGCTATATATTTTTATATTATTTTTATCAGTAACAGTTCTACTCAATCAATATATCGAATGCAATGATAAATAAATTCAATTTTATATATATATTTTTATTAGCTTTTCTTGGTATATAAGTCTACGTTCATTTTAACTGTATAATTATCAATATATATTAATATTGGTATATGTAGAAATCGATGAACATAAGGCTTTGACTTGGCATGTTTGTTTCTTGAATTTCAAGGAACATTTATTACGTTCCTCTCTCCCACAGCGCAGTTTCGTTCTCTCCATTCATATACATATAATATATATTTAACTTAGCTATCCAAGCCAACTTATATACCTCGTCCTTCGCATTTACTTATTACATTGCTCTATGCTTCCCCTTCAAACCCTCCTCTTTCACAGAATCTGTCAATGAAAATTCTTCGACTATGCCTTTTTTGCTTCCTCCTATTCTACATCTCAAAGTACATCCATAGCACCACCTATGTTCCGTCGGAAACATCTGTAGTAGGGCACCACTCTATCATCATCAACCATAGAAAAGCGTTGGATAGCAAGTTTGATTTCACCCCGTTCCTCAATCGCCGCCACGGCCAACACCACCAGGAGCATCCACCAGACGACCGCGAGCATGCATCTGGGCATCACAGTGAAGGTGAAATCGAACGACTTTACGGAGTTGAGGCACGCCTTGTTCCCACCGGTCCAAACCCTTTGCACCACTAGTCATTAGCTAGGCTTTAGAAGCAAGATACGAAATGATGCATGGTAAGATAGATATGATTTAATTTGATTGATTAATTAATTGTCGCGATTTTCAGCTCACAATGTATTGTTTTGAAGATCATGAAATGATGATATTGTTGAGTTTAGCAATATGGAAAGAAGAGATGCATGCAATTTCCAATAGTTACCATAAGATTCATTCATTTTTCTTCTTGTTGATTAGTAGCATGGAATCCGAAATATATTGAAATTTAAAGAATAAGATATATTTACATTTACTATATTACATTTGAAGATTATAAAATTACAAAAAGAAATCAAGAGAGATCAGATGCAACATGCACAGCCCTCATTTCCCTTCCATCAGTATTTATCTTTTTAATTAGGCAGAGTAACTGTGAAAAAGAATGAAACTTGAAGTTTCAACGGGGCGTGATGCCTGGAAACTTGTCTAACAATTCAGTGATATTAGTCAAAATCATGGATTAAATTTTCAGAAAGCGTATGGTGCACGTGAGAATCTGGTTTCTAATCAGGCAAAATCCTTGTTTCCTGCTACGTGCTACATTAACTTCTTCCATAATTCTTGCATAAACAATCTTAAATAAGAATTGGTCCGACTCCAACCTTTTTACAAGTGGGCCTGGTCCTTTGTCTAGTGTGATATTTAGCCAGAAATTAACCAGCCGCGTAAGCACTACTACATGTATTACCAAACAAACCCAGAATCATAAAATAAATAATTCATTATACTATTATTACAATATTAGGCAAATGAAGATGAAAAGTTACATGCTAACTTTCACTTCTAAAATTGCCTTCTCTTTTCCTGAGCAATAACACCAGTTTTTAGTACAAAATGCAAGAAATTATACCACCGAGTGTTTTCGATTACTCTTGAGTTTTGACTGATATATCATCTTCGTATCCTATGCTTCTTTTTAGCTGAAGGGTCGATTTTACAGGATTCATATGTATTTGAAATTTAACGAGGCAAAAAAATACGAGTCCTCAAGCTCCCATTTTGTTGTCCCCTCCTGTTTGTGCATGAGCTTTGCTTCTTAATTCTTCAAAAGCCTTCATGCTTTCTGCATCAAAGCCTCCAGCAAACTGAAACAAATTTCAATTATGTAGTTAAGCTAATGTAGCTAGCAAGCATCTTTGAGGGTAAATAAGCATTTTGTAATGGTCATCTTTCAAAATAATCTCTCTTTGTGAAACAAAAACCGGGCTGAATACTATTGGTATTGTCATGTTTGGGTTTAAGCTCGGGATGACACGTAGACTCTAGAATGTTACCTGATGCACACGGAAAGCGAACCGAACCCCTTGCAGAATCAAGAACTCTCTGTTAGGCTCCTTCTCAGGTTCACCCATAGCATCAAGCTCAGTCGCGACACGTTTCATGTATTTCCTAGCCAATTGTACTGATGACAGCTTGATCTGCAAATATGTAATCCATTTACATGTGATCACTCACCGTTCATGCATGCAGTAGAATTGTGACTTTTTCCCAATAACCACCAAAATGTTGGCCTCATTCCATCATAAATACACATGAAATAAAAAGCATACCTTTCCTACTACACCCGTGTCGAGCAACCAATCAACAGGAATTCCAAATTCCTTGTACCGAGACATGGCCATGTCCCGTGTGCGCAAAAGGGCGTACACACTTTGTTCCACCCTGTACACATGAGAGAGAGTATGCCATAAATATGAGCCAAACCGTAATAAAAGGTACTGAAAGACCAAAGTAGAAGACCTATTGGCCTTGTCTAAAAATGTAAGTTCCCTTTAAAGAATCATACTGTCAGTCAACATGGGAGCACTTACTTCTCGAGTAACTTGTACATCTTCTTCAAAGCAGCTTCACAAGAAAGAGTAGAATCATCGGTAAATGATGTCACTTGCTTCTCCAATTTCATCAGGTCTTGATACTCAAACGCTGCCTCTCTTAAAGCATCAGCTTTCCCTTCCGGCCAATCAAAATGCTTGAGAACTGCTCGTTCATCGACCTAGAATGAAGATTTGAATGATAAAAACAGTAGGAGAATTTTGCAATATATTTCTAAAAGTTGTTGTTAAATCAGCTTAATGGTAGTGGCGAAGGGGTGTACTAGGAAGGAGAGTTCCTCATCTAGCCAGTTCACAAAAGCCACCAATTCGTCTACATTGGTAAAGGAAGCAGCACGAACTTCAGCTGCCAGCGACTCGACAAAATCGCCTTGAGTCTCCACATCAGCTTTAACCTGATTCAATAAACATTTCATTCTTAATATCAAGAAACCAGTATTTGTACCAGCGGTGATAGAAGATGGAACTTCAGCTTACAGCCATTAGGAATGAAGATCTGTTCTCTATCTCCCCAATCATGTTACTCCTCGCTTCTGAGGTGTTTGATGTTGTAGAAATCAATGAAGAATTGTCTTTCTTTGCTTCACGTTTCATCAATGACTGGTAGAATTCAACTAGTTCAGGAGCTCGGTGAACTTTGTCACCACCTCCACCTGCTCTTGAGAGACTTCCTGGAGGAGGTGGTGGGCGAGGAGGCCCACCAGGCGGTGGTGGGGGTGGAGGTGCTCCTGGTGGAGGTGGTGGTGGTGGCGGTGCACCTGGTGGTCCACTAGAGACTGGTTTATTTACACCAGTAGAAGCCTCACCAGATGCTTTAGGAGGAGGTCTAGGAACCCTTGGTGCTCTCTTTTCGATATTTGTAAGTTTCATTCTGCTCACAACAGGAGAATCCTCTTTGTTATCATTAGACTGATCAACTGATTCTCCAAATACAACCAGTTTCTCCTTTATATGTCCGAGCTTCGGGGGAAGGGAAACCGATTTATTCAAATCTCCTCCACCAAATTTTGCTGTTCTTGCTTGTTGAGCCTTTTCCTTCAGCTGTTTCTCCCTCTCTAAAGCCAGTTTGTGGCGGTCTTTATATGCCGGATATTTCTCATCTAGAACTCCTTCAACAGATTTCGACATCAAATGAAACGACGATGCCACAGAATTGAGCGAATCAGGAGGTAATTCTTGAGTTTCAGGGGAGTTAATCTCATCTTGTTCCGCCATCCCAAATGTCGTAATTGCCATGCTGTCACCAGCATTTCTAAGCATTAGGGATTCTAAAGGACCTCTTGGCCGAGTACTAATGCTACTCCTGCTCGGAGACCCTCCACCAAAAGATCGTGCCGGAGAAGAAACCATGCTAGAATCATCTTTACTTCGACCCCATCTCTTCAATTTTTGGATCAAGCTTGGTTTTTTACTCAAACTACTCAATCTGCTAGTTGAACTATCAACAGAAGCATTGTCAAAATCTTCACTATCGACTGACATGTTATCGAAGTTGCTTTCCATATCTGTGTCTCCTCCTCCACGTTCTGAGTCAGCATACTCCAACATCAGCTGTTTAGCTCTCTCCTGAGATCTTGGACTCAGACTTTTACTAAGATCGCGGGCCGAAATTTTTCCAGAAGGCATTTGGTAGTTGCGAAGCTCAAATCTTAGGCAGGCATTCACCCAACGAAGATAAACAAGCTCTTCGACTTCACTGAATCTATTCATCTGGAGCCCTTCAACTTGTTTAAGGAGGTCCTCATTCGTATGCCTCAAGTTATTCACTTCTTCCCTCACATTGGCAACCATTTCACTCTGCAGCAACAAAAAAAACAGGCCATGACATGAATAAAAGGCGAATTTTGAACATGATTTGTGTCGATTCAATCAAAGTTTCTACCTCTGTCAAGCTGGAAAGTGTTTTAACTCTGCCTTCTGCAGCATCCAATTTCACCGTCAACTCCCTCTTCTCAATTTGAAGTTCTTTATTCTTTCTCTTAAGCTCCATAATCTCCACCTCCATTTCCTTCAAAAACTTTAACTTTTTCTCAACATCTGTGTTTTTCTTGACAGCTTCCTCCTCTTTTGCTTGAAGGCCAGTAACCTGTTGCTTCAGCAACAAAAGGTGGGCTTTTGTCTGATTAGCTTCAAGCTGAATTTGCCTCTGCAAATCATACAACTTCTTTTTAGTCATTTCGAGTTCTTTCCTAACAGTTGCTCCTTGAGAAACCTCTTCTTGAAGCTTTTTCCTCTCTGCCTGCAAAGTATTTATAGTAACATTTAACATATCAATTTCAACAGTCTTAATCTTGAGCTGCTTCTGTAACTCGTCCACACCCGATTCTTGCTCCTTCAAGCCATAGTATTCAAGCAACTCTCCTTCAAGTTTCACCTCTCTCTCTTCCAATTCCTTAACTAATATCCTCAATCTTTCGAGTTCTCTAGCATGATTTGCCATTTCACTTTCATACATCCTTTCTTTCTCTGCCATAGAATTGGCTGATGTATCATATTTATCAGTAGGCAAAGGTATATAAATTTCTCCTGATAAAAGACTTTCGAATTCCGGCAAAAACTCATCTGCGAAGTCCGAGGTGATGCTCGTTCGGGGATTTATTATGCTATTTATTAACTTAACTTCTTCCTTCTCCTCTTCCTCCTCAGGCTGTAATATTCAAGAAAACATAGTGTAAATTCATGAAATAATCGACTTATACTTATCTGTACTTGAACGAGACTTGGTTACAGCGTAAGAACGAAAAATTGAAAAGTACCTCATTGAGGCCATCCTTAGAGCAGGTGAGATGCTCTTCATCTTCCCGTGCAATCAAAGATTTCTCATAGGATTCTTCACCGTTTTCTGAAGGAAAAATCATTAGTTAAACGACAAGCAAATTGAACAATAAAATCAATCCACCAACAGACTACTCATCGGTACACTTTTTCCAAACCAAATCATTCTAAAACATTACAAAAAAAAAAAGCAAAAAACTGAGTACCAGTTGGCTTAGCCTGTGAAGCGGCCTTAGCCCTTTTCTGATTAACTACATAAGCTGCAACTGTAGCTGCAACAAGGAAGCCAACCCTGACAATCATGTATGAATTATGGATGAAAGATATGTAAAATTTCCACTCATTTACAGACAAATGGCCCTTAAACAGGTCTTCTTCAATTCAACTCCATAGCTTACGCTCTATAGCAGCATATAAAAGACAGCAAGAAACTGAACTTTTTTCTGCAGATTTCTTGAAAATTTCTTTGATGAAATAAGTTTCAAAGTACCAAAACAAAATAATAACTATAATGATAGCATTATCTTTGTTATAAGGTTAAAGACGCTTCAAAGAAATCACAGTTCTGTGCCTTTGAGTTTCCTGATAAATACAAATCCAACACAACTGTCACACGAGACATGCAGGAGCCACCAATTTTTAATGGCCACTCTTTTTTCAAGATAATAGATTGAATTTGTAGAGATGGGTCTCACTTGCTAAAATCTTTATTTTAGATTAATGAATCAAAGAAAGCGATTATATTGGCTGAAAATGACAAATGTAGACTATAATTCTGAAAAAGAGTTCAGCGCCAGCGACCTTTTATTTATGCAATCTAGTTTCTTCTATTATCCAGAGTTCTACTTGCGTCTGTCAACAAGAAAAATAGGTAAATTAGGATAATAATATATTTCCATGCATTGCTATTTTTTTTAAAACAAAAAATTTCGATTGATTTTTTGAGATAGATCTCGTACTCGACTCAGTTGATCTCTAAAAAAATATTACTTTTTATACTAAAAATATTATATTTTTACTCCAAATATATATCAGATCAATTTATCTCACGAATATGGAAACTGTCTCAATTCCTCTTCTATTTTTAAGTGGTATACACCAAATTTGAGATTAGAAAAAATGGTTTACGCGGATAAAATTTGACACGGTTAAGTTGGGTTGATTAACTAGGCGGAAGACAATTTAGTGGAGCTTATGACTGAACAATTTTCATTACGTCCCAGCTATCAGATGAATTCGGATTTTTTAGGTATAAAACATACAAAAAATATATTTTACGTACTTTTGAATGGCAATAAATGTTTAGTATAGGCATAGCTAGTTGGTTTGTAAAAGGTAAATTTGACATTTATTTCCTGGCTTTGCTTAAATGGATTGGTTCGACAGATAATGTTGGCCACAAGATTGCATGAATGGTCCAACTTCGTTAATCATTTGGTGGGGGGTTTTTCTTTGCCATTGGCACATTTATTTTTTGGAATTTTCATGCCCAAAATGAAGGGCTGCGCCTTATCTCTTGCTTCATGTGGGACCAGAAGAATACGAGATAAAAAGCAGTGATAGGCATTTAGTGTTATGAAGATTAGTAAGACCATGTTAAGAGTTATTGAAGCACAAGAAAACAATAGTGTAATCTGAGCTCTGATATATATTATATATATTAAGATTACGACTTGAATTTAAGTCAACTTCAAAATTAGCTCAAAGAAAAAAAAATTATTTAAGTTCATTCAATCAATGTAGACAACTAACATACTCAATTAAGTTTGCTTTGAAAGTGTGTTTATCTGTTTGCATGATTTTATTTGGGCGTAGCTCTTCCAAAGTGGAATATGAAAGATGAAAATGTGGCCTTGAAACAGAGTATGGACCAGCCCAACACAAACGTTGGAGTTTTTAATTAATAAGGCCCAATTAAAATATTTGTTTCTTAACCGTTTATTTATAGAAAACACGATAAACAAATTTACAAATTTGGAAAATCAAAAAGCTTCTTTATTATCTATACTATCTATACTATATTATTAAATGTAAGTATATTATGATAATAACTATTTAACGAGGATACCAACTTTTTTTCTCAGTTTTACCCTTATATGATATTAATATTACACTTTCGTTTTTTGTTATTTTTAAAAATTCCAACACACACTTTTATTTTTATTTTTTTTATTTCAACCATTCAAATATCAATTTATTCCCTCCATAATTTTTCAAATTTCACTTTAGTCCATCGAGAATAATAAAAAAGATTGTACACACACGCAATGCGTGTGTAGAGTAATCAGTTCTCAATAATATTAAGGACCACTTTGAAAAATTATTCGTATATATAAATTTATATTCAATACTATTTTATAAGTCAAACAATATGCTAAAATAAAATCAATAAATTTTAAAAATTATAATGATAAGTAAAGAAATTAGAATATAATATTTGAAGCAATTTGTTAAGAGAATGTGTGAAAATGAACACCGATAGTAGGCTGAGGTTTTTCCATTGAATCGACGGAAATACCAATAATTATTCCTCCCCTAAACTTTGCTTCGGAAAATATAAAACTACTGGCTCACATTTCCACCTAATTTTGTTGAAATCTCTCCACGAACAACACATTTTTCAAGATCCCAATTTCAAATAGCTACGTCACAAAATATATAATCCGAATATCTAATTTCACATTTAATATTCAAACTTATAACATAATAACAAATACCAAGTGACATGTAAATATTGATCATAGATTAATTGCTCTATATATATATACACGTGTATAAAGCATGATTCATCAATTTCCTCGAATAATTATAATTCACATTCCTTTGTATGAATGCTCAAACCATTGATGCAATCGACAACTTTTTCTATTAAATGTAATAATTGAGGGCTTTGATTCTAAATCGACCGACTATATTATCTTCTCAACAACTTAATGGACACATAAAAACGAATTAATTATCATATATTTAATATATCTCCTACTTTTTTATTAAGTGTGTGCATTCACGGTCTTTTTTTTTAATTTTAATATTTATTATTTTAAAATCACAGGTTAGTCATTCACTAATTTTCACAATTATGTTATGTCATCCATTTAAATATAACCAATTCAAATTGTAATATGTAGTCATTTCAAACTGGAGTGAAATATGATCTGTCGTTGATTTTTACAATTACGATATTAAATATAAATCAAATTAATTATAAAAATGATTATATAAATAGGCAACACATATCGAGGATGATTAATTACATAACTGTTTTGGTGTGGTAAATCATATCATACATTTATGTCCATTTTGTCCTAATGTCATTTGGATAGGAAAAAAATATTCAATCTCGGACATATAATATATATGCGTCTCTCCCAATTCTCTTCTTAATTTAATTTAGGTTTCTTCCTTTAAATAACAGAATTTTAGAAACTAAACCTCTTCAAAATTTAATAATCGAAAATTTACTACAACTTCTAAGTTCTACCTGTCACGTTCTGATCCCGGATCCGCGTATGCATAACTACATAATGGATTTCTATAGCAACTACTTCGTATTCGTCATTATTTTACGAAAATGATTAACCTAAGTTGTTATAAAAGTCCATTATAGTTCATTTTAAACTCATTTTAAATCTATAATTTTTATCATGTGAGACAAGAGATATCACAATTACATATCTTCTCAATTCAATGGTTTATATTTAAATACAGTTAATATTCATATATGACATTACACACGCAATGTGTATGCCGTAAATGTATAAATTAATTATAATATTATATTTAAGTCTTATAAGTAATCCTTATATTCAAATGTCGGCCTTTTTTCTGTCATGCTTTATGTCTGCATCTCCGATTAATTTTTGCTAGTCAAAAAACAAAAAATAATAATTAAAACTAAAATTTTCAAGATTTTGTTGTTAGGTAATATGTTGACTTTGGATCTAAATTCTAATATTTTTACATATATAACTACGGCCTTTAGTGTACACTTGTCTAGCATGTTGCTTGCCTTGTGAACATTGCCATTAGGTACAACCCATTACTTTTGGCTCCAAATGTTGACTATATTATATACTATCCCAAGAATTCTCATTAACCATCTCAATTTAAATAATAATAAAATTTGATAAATTTCACAGAGATTCCACTTACAATTAGACATTTTTTTGTTGCGGTCTACAATTTTACTACTCGATCTACAATGTATTAATATATATAGTGAGATAAGTGATTCGTGTTATTAAATTTTCGTGCTCGGAAATTAACTTTATATTTAATCGACCAACAACACAACACCGCGTCACTTGACTTCACGCAAGTTTACAGGCATCGATGTTTGTCGGTGCAAAATTATTATTATTATTGTTTTAAAAAAGATGCTATTTCAATCACCACAATCATAAAAAAATTGTGTTCGTTTCTCCATGTTAGTAGTGCATGAAAGTTTAACTTAATATTATTGATCAAAAGACAATTAGTTCAATATTGTTATTTTGGAAATATGTATTTTTCGGTTATATATATTTATTTATTTTTTTGTGATTTTGATCATTTATGTTATCAGATTCTAGATAATATTATTATTATTATTTTGTGTGTGTGTGTACAGTTCTAGTTATTTCTCCGACATGACAATGATGTAACTCCGAGATCCTACTAACGTGTGCATCATATCAACATTCTCAATAAAAAACTAAAAATACCATAAAAATAAAGATATATGACAAAATCTAGAATTTGGGGATAACTAAAAACAAAATCACAAAAGGATAAATATATGACAAAAATACAGTTTTTCCTTAATATGTATTAAGGTTTTGCACGATGTTTTTTTTTTAATTTAAAAAAAAACAGCTTTTTTCTTTAAAAAAAAAAAACAAAACAGGACAGACGGTGCAATTAAGAAAACCCGAATAATTTCGATCGAGAAAATATTTAGTTTTTAGGGTTCAACACGACCAAACTTGAAAACAGTAAAAATATTTTATAAATAAAGAGAAATAGCATTAATTGAGGAGCAAATTAAACGACTTACGTACGTAGGAAGATTCAAGGAAACCCTACGGTCGTCTTGCCTTGACTGTGGATTAATTCAAATTTATCGAAAATACACGGCGGCCACCCAACTAATTCATATATAGTCAATCGTTGACATTGAAAATTCAACACTCGTTGCTTGTAAATTACTCCCAAACTCATCTTATTAATTTCTCCGCCCATATTTTCCTATATATATTTCCCCATGCCAGCAACACAAGTGTACAAACATATTGTAAATCAAAAACACCCCCCCGGCCCCATAATTAATTAGCTTCTCCAAATATGGATTGTTCTTCGAATAGAAAGAGTACTCGACTGATTCCTTTAGTATGTATCGTCCTTTCGTTGTTTTTGGTGAATTATTGCGATGCGACTAGGCCGGGAAGAATGCTGATGATCAAAGGCGGTGAGGTTGATTATTCAATGGCTTTAAAGCATTTACAAGAAAATGGAAGGATATACGATGAGAGATTGTTCTTTGTTAAGCTTCCTAAAGGTGTTCCGATTCCTCCATCAGCCCCCTCGAAGAGGCACAATTCGGCACCTCTAAATTAATCAAATCTTTCAGATACCCAATTCGATTTATTAAAAGATCGAACAAGAACCCATATTTTTTTATTAATTTTTGGTACGAAACTGTTTTCTGCTGATTGGTACGTTTTGTGAATACTCATTCCAAGATTTTGCTGCAATTATAGATGCATGTGTTTACACAGAAGCCAAACATTAAATCATGTTTAGCTGCTACATATATATACATACATTTCTTTTTGTAATTTTTACCTCTTCAATCACCCTGTATAGTAAAAAAATATTTGCTGTTTTGTTTTTATATTATTTTTCTTCATATATAACTGCATGTTCTAAATTTACTATTTCCTTTTATGATATGTATGCGGATTCAAAAAAGTTAATTGTAAGAAAATCATCAGTCAAATAAATTTTTTTTCTCCCCCGGGGAACTAATATACAAAACTTAAAAGTTAAATTTGATGTCCGTGAAAATATTTGAATAATATTAGGGTAAATTAAATTGTTCCAGCAGTACCAGAGTTTTAATAATAATAATAAAAGTTTCAAAAAATAAAAAAAATAAATAATAATAATAATAATAATAATAATAATAATAATAATAATAATAATAATAATAATAATAATAATTGTCCAAATCAGCAATAGAGTTGGTTGACTTTGGGGGAGGAAATTGCGTCAAAGCTTCAACTCCCCGTCCAGTTGTCAATGGCATGATCCACACGGAAGAAAATAATGCCAACCCCATCGACTTTTTAATCCAATGTTTTTATTTTTCAAACATTCAAACAAAAATGATTAAATTAATTAGAAAAACAACGATTCATCCATCGGTTTTGTCCAAAAACGTTGGTGGTATAAATGACAAAATTTAATTGGTAAAATGAATCTACATACTTTTGAGTAGACCATTTAGGATTTTATTTTCTTGACTCTAATTTCGAAGTAATGAAAATTTAATAAATTCAATAATAAACTAATTAAAAATCCTTAAAAAGATGTAACGTTACTTTTCCCATTTGGAAATACGATCAACCAACTCTCGTTCTTGTTTCTATAATAAATAGATATCTAAATTCGAAATTTTTGTAGTTTATAGCAGGACGAGCATAAAAAATAAGTCATTTATATGAGAGTGTTTGCAAAATATTATATTTTTGGAGATTGATTAAATCTATAAAAGTGAAGAGTTGAGAAAAATTGGAATTGAGTAGTATTTTGAAATAATTTAATAAAATACTAAAAATACATGTATCGAAGTGTTTGCAAAAGTTAAAAATTTGATGATATATTTGTAAATGTAATTTTGGAGTAGACAAATATATTGAGGGTAAAAGTGGCTAGAAAAATTTTCAATATTTACCAAAATACACGTAATTACTTTTGAAGAATAATCACTTGAATTAAACGGTGAAGAAATGGAGACAAATTTGAGGTTAAGAAATAAATAAATAAACTGATATCCTTGCCGTTGGCAATTTTAGAAAAAATAATCCAACAGTTGACTTGACTCCACCTTTTATTGATATTTTAACCAAATTGTCATTTCCAAAATTACATCCCACGTAATTTTTCCTGCACGACAATTGCAATTCTCCACACTCGTACGTATATATATAAAATTTAGATATTACATATACTAATTTTTGGGCCTGATCTTCCTGCCCAGTGCCCACCCTTCCCTAGTTCATGCTCTCATCAAAAGGGTACAGTTATTTGCCCAGCTTTTATTTTTGGGCTTAATTAATCAAGAGGTGGCTACCTCGTACGTATTTATAGTTGTCCTAATATAATATATATATATATATATATATATATATATATATATATATATATATATATATATATATATATATACATATATTATAGTCTTTTTATTGAGATTGTTTTTGCAGGCATCGGGTGCCAAATCCGGTGCAGAGAAGTGATTTGGGTTAAGTAATTTTACAGGGGAGAGCGAGCAGCTGCCGAGTTGTGGGTGCTTGTGATTTTAGTTAAGAATGTTATGGAATTGCGTGGGTACGTAGTATTTCTGTAACCTTAACTTCTTGGCCTTAATAAAAGCATTATATTATTAAGAAACCATTAGTTTTTATTTACTTGTTTTGAATTATTATTCTAATCTTTTTTTTAGATCGATATCAACTTAATTTTGGGATGATCAAGTATTAAATATAGGTTTAATTACATTGAAATTTTATAAAATGCTCTGAACAAGATAAAATGAGTAGAATACTATGGCAATTTTTTTTTGAAACACCGTCAAAATAGTGAACGTTTCTTTATAATAATTATTATTATTTAAAAAAAAACTAAGATTGCAGTATCCGCCGCTAGGGACCATGGCGAACACTGTAATGGGATTTAATATTTATTATATTAAATAACATATGAATAGACCAAATTAATCGTGATAAAAAAAAAACCCAAGCCAATTTGTCTGAAAAGGTAAATTAGGAGTTTTATTTAAAAAATAACTGAATTTATTAAAAAATAAATTTATTTAGTTTGACTAATTTCTTTATATGAGCAAATTCATGCATATTGAATTAATAAACAATTTTTTAGAAAATAAAATCGAACCAAATTTTCAAATCAAATCCGTTCGATTGGTAATTGTTTCAGTTTAATAGAAATTGTATTGATTTTTAATTTCGTTAATATTATTTTCTTCTTGTTGTTAATTTTGTAATATAGTTTACTATTAATATTAATATTTTTTTATTTTTTATTATTTGTAAATTTTATTCCTTATTGATAACCATGCTGTAATTTATATAAATTAATAGTATTTTTAAAATAATTAAAGTTCATATATTTTACTAAGAATAATAAAAATAATAGTAATGAAAGAAAAATTATAATTTAGGAGATTAAAGAAAACAAACAAACAAAATTTAATAGGAGAAACTCGTTCTCCGGTGATTCAGAGTTCTAACTGTGCTAACCATTGGCCGCCACGAACTGCTGCCACCCTCCTGGCCTTCGTTCGCCTCTCAAGACCCACTATCCGGTCATTTCTCGATTCTTCAAACCCAATTTCTATCCCAATTCTGGACACTTTACACCTTCCAGCTCAACTTTCTTCAACCCACGATTTATCATTTTGTCGCATGTTAATTTTTTTTCCCTGAGTTATAATTATTGGAAAAAGCTTTTGTATCTGACGTGATAATTGTTGAGAAAAAGATTCAGTCTTTATGTATTATATACTTGTTTTTATCCTCTTTTATTGTTTTAATTTGTTTGCGCAACTATAAATTGCAGGTTGAGAATTTCTTACCGCGAAAAGAAGGCATTTGAACAATGCCATCGGGAGCCAATAATTTCGTGTTTAGTCCAAGATTGTTCCGAAGCATACCCAGAGCCATTACTATCTTCTGTTTCAAAGAATGGTCAAGAGGTTTATAATTCTTTTCTATGCTTATTTCTGTTTTTCAAAAAGATGGAGTTAATAGAGACGGTCTTGTACTTTCACGATGTTTATCTCCATTGTTGCGGTTTTATGCTTTTTAACTTATGTTTAGCTTTGTGCATTGTACCTATGCGGTTTTCAATATTAAGCTTTTGCGTAAATCCAGCTTTCTGGCTCTAAGTTGAAGGAAGTGGTCGACAAGAATGCCAAATGCATGTTTTTTGTGTTTGGCTCATTAAATTAGTGTATAACTTGGAGTTATTGGGGCATTAACTTGATGTTCCACCATCGAGAGAAAAGAGCTTTAACAACTTAAGAAGTTGCAAGTATTCAACAATCAGTGACACTCTCTTTTAGGAGCACTTTGTCAAACATGGATGCTCGAAGTGCCATCCAGTAGATCTTATATGTATTAGGTATAAGGAGGCTTCATTTTTCTGATACGTAGGTAATTGAGGAATTATGCTTCTTGAAGTGTTGCTTTGCTCAGCATTTTGCTTGATAATGAGATGCTAAGATGCAATTTTGTTATTATTATTTTTTTCTTGATAAAATGTAGAAGTGATTGCTCTCCTGCTACTTATTATGTTCTCTAGTGAGATTGTTTTGTTCTGGAAGAGTAAAATAAAGTTTGTTGCGCTTCCAACCTTCAATTTTTCGGTTAATTGTACATACTTATAGTTCAATTCCATAGTTTTAGTTGCTAGTTCTTGTACCTTGAAATATCTGAATCTACGAAGTTATTCTATAGGTGGCTTTAAAAATTATAGGTAATAACTGGTTATTCATGGTACATTCCCGATCTTTAAATTTTTGTACCTTTTCGAGGAAAAATGCTCGGGTTAGCTCCTTGATTTCTTGCTTGCAGGAAGCTTCTATTAACCTAAATCTTCCAAGAAGAAGTTTGTTGGTAACCTTTTCTTGTAATGCTTGTGGTGCACGATCACAGAGATTAATAAACAGATTAGCTTATGAACGTGGACTAGTCTACGTACAGGTAATTTTGTTTCGAGGATTTCATATGTGCATTAGTTTACATAAATATTCAAAAATCATTTGCTTCTTTTCTTTCGTCTAGAACATTTTTACCTGTATCAAGGTAGTAAATTTTTACTATTACAGTTATTATTAAATAGGGCATAACTATCCACTGGGCAGGCAGGCAGACAATTTTTGAAGTGATATAATTTTACCGATAGTTTTTTTCTTTTTTGTTGCCAAAAAATAAAAACAAGAAGAACATTATTTAAATTTGTGACCGTCTGATTCTGAACTCCTGCTGAATCACGACCTGTTATTAAAGTCAGAGCAACAGATGTGGAGAGGCCTCTTGATGTATATGATAATACGGCTGCATGATCTTTTTCTACTGAATATTTAGAGCCTTCCTAATTCAAATATCACTGTCTTATAATTTTCTTTTGCTCGTTGTAAGTTTTATTTTTTCTTCCGTCAACTGGGTGTTTTTTCAGTGTTCAGGATGTTCCCAGTATCACAAGTTAGTTGACAATCTTGGACTTGTGGTCGAGCACAACTTGCAGGAGGTAGTAGATAGTGATAAAAGTACAGGACAAGTCTAGAACTCGCTTCTCATAATTCACAAGTAAATGAAGACAGATAATCTAGTGGAGTGAAAACATTTAAATGAATGTCATATTGTATTATAGCTGATATTACAATGTTTGTTGCAAACATATTATGATCGCGTGGCTAGAAATTTAGAATTGATGCTCTGATCGACTTCTGCGTTTCCAGTAAAGATTTCTCAAAGTCCTGTAAAGTCTTATCACCTGAAGCTTGTGACTGCGAACAAGGTGGCCATGTCTAACCCTGTTGCTGGGATTCTAAATCTTCTTACCTGCTGACTAACTGATATTCCTCCATTCTGTAATCAAACATTATGATGTTTAGATATTTTCTCAGCAATTTAAATACAGTTTGTTACCTATATGGGAGAAAGACTCGTACTGAATTATGGCCCCGTGCTGTTGCAAATCAAATTATTCCTTGATATTTGAACGAGAATTAAAATATTACAGAAATCTTAAATCAGAAACTTTTTATTATTGTTGGAGCTACAATTTTGTGTTTTTTTCTAGGCCTCCTCGAAGTCAAAATCTTGATGTAATGAACCTTATAATCCGGACTTGGTTATGCCCATATTTTATGGACTGATGGTAAAACTACAAAATACTACAACTCACCTTATAATCTCTACTTTTAATTACGATGAACAAAATTATCCATGTTCTTATTCAGTAAAATTTATTAAAAGAATCTATTTTAATAAATTATTTACTTTAAACATCTAAATAATTTATTAATTAAGAATCTATGAACACCCTCTACCTAATTATTAATAGGCGACAAAATTATTTTTGACTAATTAATTAGTTAGTTTTGCCGCGCTGGTATACAGGGATAGGTAGTTTTCGTTTATTTTTCTCCAGGATTTCCTCATATTTACCTGAGGCAGTCACAATTTGAATATACTGTGAGAATTTTCTGAATTTTGTGTGATGAAATAATTTCGAAAAAGATTTCTTGCACGATTGTTGTTTGATTTGTTTTGTTTGCAGGAAGTTACTGCTAGTTGAGCTTCCACGTTGAGAATATCTGCGAAAAGGCTGAATATTCACGTAAGTACGATTCTGCTTATCATGATATTTGATATTAGTTTAGCAATGGTATTCCTTTTTTGTGCATCTGAAATTTGGCGATGGTTTTTCTGTCCAAAATTATGGCTGTTTGATAGGTTAATCTGTCATATGCAATGTGTTAAACAGAGGCTTTTGCTCTTAACTTTTATTTTTCTTGTAAACTTGATTGGAAACTCTACGAAATAAAGGTGTATGTTTGCAGTCAAATTTAAAGGTATATGTATGTGCATGAGCCTGTGTACGCATTTTCGTGGTTAGAAAATCCTGTTTTCTTGGTGCATACATGACCAAAGACTTGTAATTTTCTAATGATTTAAAGTCTTTTCTTTCTTTTCTTCACTTCTTATTTACATGATTTGGGTTTTTTGATTATGTTCTGCGATATGCTTTTGTGTTTGTACATGATTTGTCTGATTTCTTCCAGAGTTTAGAATCCAGACTTCTTAATGGAGAATGTGTTAGGAAACCTTATTTTTTTCTCTTTCGCGGTAGTACCCTGGGATTTAACCGTGTTTTATTTATAGTCATGCACACGAGGCATTTTCTGCTGTTTTTAGTGATGACTCTCGGGTTTCAACCGATCTGGTTTGACACACTTCATTTTTCTTTATCTGCAGTCAAGAGTTTATGATCTAATAGAGTCCAAAGGCGTTAGAAAAAGCCTACCGGTAAATCTGTATTCTACGAAGCTCCCCTTGGTTACAGCATTGAAGACGTTCGACCAGACGGTGGCATCAAGAAGTTCAGATCTGCTGCATACTCCAACGTATGTTCCTATATGTTAACTGTGCCTAGGTTTGGTGATTTGTTACTTCTAAGTTATATACATCATCACACTACTGACTTTAAATTATTTTCTTCCAATCTCAGTGTGCACGCAAGCCGTCCTGATACTCCTAAGCTGGTTTATCAATCACGTCCGTGACATGATCAAAGAAAGCTATCAATCAGTGTAGTTTTTATTTTATTCCAGCACACGCTACTTTTCTTCACTGCTTGGCCACCTTCTTCTCTGCATCCTTTGCCGTTAGCCATTTTTGTTTCTAGAAATGGCTTTGCCTGTATCTGCTATAGTTTTCGAAGGATTTGAAAAAAGGCTTGAACTTTCCTTTTTCGAGCCATACATCTTTACTGATCCAGAGGGAAAGGGTCTTCGTTGTCTTTTCAAAGCACAGTTGGATGATATTTTAGAACCCGCTGAATGCACCATAGTTGCTTCACTGTCAAATGAATATGTTGACTCATATCTCCCCTCTGAGTCAAGCCTTTTCGTCTATGCTTACAAAATTATCACCAAAACTTGTGGAACAACCAAATTGCTTCTGTCCATCCCACCCATACTGAAAGTTAACCCAGTTCCTTTCTCTTTCAGTTCAAACTGTAAGATACACCCATGGAAGTTTTATTTCCCTGGGTCTCGGTCATACCCTCATCGAAATTTCTCTGAAGTAGTAGTTGTTCTGGATAGCTTTTTTGGAAATCTTGGTCTGGATGGAAGCAAGGCATTTGTTATGGGCGCCTCTGACGAACATCTGAAATGTCATGTTTATTCTGCAAGTGCAAGCTCTGTGGAATCTTCTAACCCTGTGCGCACACTAGAGATGTGTATGACTGGCATGGACAGGGAAATGGCATCTGTTTTCTACAAAAGTGGTTCGCGCTTCGCAAACCACCCTGATGACCAACAATTCTGGAATAAGAAAAATTCTCCCAGAGTCAGACATGTGATTTTGAGTTCAAGCCGTGTGGATATTCCGTGAATTCCTTTGAAGGAGCTGCACTATCTACGATCATGTTACCCCAGAAGACGGGTTTAGTTTTGCAAGCTTTGAGATCGCTGGGTACGATTTTAATGTGGTAAATCTACGCCTAATGACCGGGAGGTTTTGGTTCCAAGCTATCTCATCAAAGTTACACTGGATATGAAAGCTTACTCTGTCACCGAGAAAACCCATGAAGAACTAGGAATGAGTAGATCTGTTATTTTCCAGAATTTTGTTAGGACTGCCTCCTGTGGATCTCCTAGGTCTATTCTTAAAGGCCGTGGAGAAGAGGAGGAAAAGAGTAAAGTTTACTGTATATTTTTATCTGCTTTAATAAAAAATGGCGCTGCCTGTATCCGCCGTCTTCTAGTGCTTTGCATTTTGGCTTTTGGTGGATCTACCTTTGTTGACTGAATTCTGGACTTTGTATCAGCCGCAATATGATTATTTTGGTTTTTTTGTTTAATCATATTGCCCAGTCTGGTATATGTATCTTCTACATTGAAAGATGTATTAAGGATAATAAGTTTTAAGTTGATACTGATTCGCTGTGGAAATCTAGTTCAGAAATTCACTTTATGCTTCCTCGATAGATACTAAATACACAACCTCGAA
The DNA here is from genome assembly GCF_022965805.1 of Primulina eburnea. Classification (NCBI taxonomy): domain Eukaryota; kingdom Viridiplantae; phylum Streptophyta; class Magnoliopsida; order Lamiales; family Gesneriaceae; genus Primulina; species Primulina eburnea. Next base: position 35,047,038 of record NC_133113.1, read on the forward strand.
AAAGGACCAAATTTATACGTTTAAATTATGATTCTTGTATGCGTCAGTATATTTCACGAATACAAAATGAATAGAATAAAGGATTTAAACTTCGAGTCACGCAGTTCCATGAGTTGAAACGCATTCTCATGTATTTATAAACCTGCAATTCTTCCTTACTTCTCCATTTGTATAAGTTTCACTGTTCGTGATATTCCCCAATTTCACCATTGATTCGGCGAACTGCTCGAAGAATGCTATCGGGTTTTCAGCATATTTTGCCACAATCTTCTTGGTTTGAATGGCTAAAATACTAGAATATAGTTCTTGGTCTGAATTTAACAACCCCTCTCCCCGTACCAAGATTTGAAAGTAAGAATTGTCGAATAAATTCGGTGTGACATAATCCATGTCCGATTCATTATTATTGGCTTTGGAGTTTCGAGGAGGGCAGATGGATTTCAATTTGTCCAGGTTGGCTTGTGAGAGTTGATTCTTCCCTGAAGTTGTGGAAAAATCTCCGTAGATTCTGTTCCTGAAATTTACGCAACGTGCCTTGCCTATGGTATGAGCACCTGAAACGTGACCATATTATTAAACTCTGCACGACCAACATGCATGTAGATTGAGCAAGGATGTATAAAAATTTGTTGAATCCATCTAACCGACCAATCAAGTTAGCTTAGTATTTCAATAATTCTACCATCTTTGCGTACCTAGAATGTAGTTTATATATAAATATGTACACTCTGAAGTACATGTACATTGTGATTATTTCGATTCGAAAAGGGTTTCAGCGGAAATTGTCCCACCCATCTGTCAGGTCAGATTTAACCGACGGTTGCGACAATATCTTGTAGTCAGTCGTAAGGTGCTTACCAGAAAGTGCTACCATATCGGTAACCGATAGGCCCTGATATATAAACTTTGAAATGATGGAGATAAGCCCTTCATCTGCTGTGGGGATATTTGTCTCAGTAAGTGCATATCCTGCAGTTTTGGAGTCTTTCCTACCGACAGGGACATCCCAATACGGTCCACCAACCTACAACATGTTCACAAACAAAAATTAAAAAATGTACCAAATAAAATAAACAAACCTTTGATCTCCAAATATTTAAATAAAAATCTCTTTTTATATGTAATACCAAAACAACAGCATCCCTTGCAGCAATGGTTAGAATATCAGCACAAGAAACGGATCCAGGGCACTCAGATTCAAGCCGGTTCTTGATCCTATCAATGATTCTGAATCCTTTCAAAGCATGCAGATTGTTGGGAGCTCTCTTTTCTCCTTGAAGTGTGATTGTGTCATCCAGCAGAACCGATCCATCACATCCCTGTAACGTAAAATCTCGCAGAAAAGTACATGCATGTTTTCATGAATATAAATGGAGCTGATCAAAAAAGTTGTGATTGATTTTGAACTATAATTACCTGAACGAAGCAATCATGAAAATGTAATCTCAAAATCAAGGCTGCATTACGTGGATCAGAGAGCACGGCGCATTCCATTTCTTTCCTAACGATTTCGAGCACTGTCGGGCATGTAGTTTTGTAGTAATCTAATGTTAAAGGGGGCTCATCAGCAAGCAAACTTGAAGAGGAAATTCCAAGAACTAATGCTAAAAGAAGAAGCCCTTTTGAGTTATAAAAAAGTTCCATCTTTTTGGTGGTTTTTTTAGTAGTTCTAAAAGGAGGATTAATTGTGAGAAATGATGAAAGTATGGTTTAAATAAGTGAAATTTGTAGGTTAATTGTTTTCTTGAAATTGTTTCGGTTTTATTTATTTACATTTTATTTTTTAGTCAAAAGAAGATGCAACAACTTTTAGCCAGGTTGGTGGATTTCCCAAACCTAAATTTTGATGTGGAAAGAAAGTAAGATCAGAACCTTGTAATGCGTTGAGCAAATACTTGTAATTTGGGCAAGCAACAAGACGTAAGTGTGACTATCTCCTTTTACCCATTCAACTTTGATAGAACTCTGTACACATATAAGCTTAATTTATTAATAATAATGACTCGAAAAGGATGCTGCATGTTTTCATTGCAGTGTGGACTAATAGAGACAGTCGTCCATATAAAAAAATAAATACATAGAGCTCAATCTTATTTGAGGTCATTCCTATTACTGCAGTCCTGTTTTGATAACCAAAAAATTAGACTACTTTCGATCTTAAATAAACAATAAAATATATAGTCGAGTATGTCCTCAAATCCACATTTCATCGCCAAGGACCTCTGTCCTCTTGGTCTGGTTATAACACTGTCCCGATAAAAGGAAAAAACCTTGAGTTCGAGCATTTTTGTAAACACTCAACCCCTAAAAATAAAAATCTACATTTTCATCGGTATCTATTTTTATTTTTTATTTCATAAAACTGGCAAGAGATTTGCATGTCGAGCTGAAACATAAAAGTACACGGGTATTTATTCAACTGTCCCAGACCATTATATGTTTTATATACTGATATACAATTGCTGTCTTTAGTCAATGGAAATAAACAAAAAACAAGAAGATTTTGGGAAATTTGGCGGACGTGAGACAAAGGGTGGTTCCACTGCACCACGTGAAGATGTTCACAAAAAAAGATGCAACTAAAGCACGTACATGTCAACATCGATCCTCCTCACCCTATATATGCTGCCATATTCAAGGTGACTAAAAACACACACATCCAACCCCAACAACAAATCCCCCAGCTAAGAGAATGTTGCCCCATTGAGAATTATCAACATTGATAGACAAATCACCACTAGGGGTAAAAGAATCGAGTTGATTCGAGAGCTTTTCAATTCGAAATATATTTGATTGTATTCGAATTCATCGATTTCGAGCCGAACATATTCGAATTTTTTATAATCGAGCTCAAAATATATTGTTCGATAGTTTGTAAGCTTTAATATTTTATTAATATAAATATATATTAAATAAATTGAATAAAAGTTTTTGGAACAATAGTTCAAATAACTTGTGAACATTTTCGAATCTTTCGAGTCGAACTTTAACAAAATAATTTATTTTTTTTGAGTTTCAAATAGAGCTCGAACTCGATTGCGAAAAGAGCCAATTCTATTCATTTATGCCCCCTGAACACCACCCAAAATACTCATTCATTTATACGTGTACTTTGTAGGGATATCCTCCAGCACACATGTTTACGTATTTCGCGTGTTCTAGATCAATATGGTGAAGACAGACAACTATCGGGTTAATTAAAAGGTTAGACTATTCAACAGACAAGACGAATGCAAGGGACCTTTCTTGTCCAAATCCGAACAGATAATAAGCCAAAGAAATGAAAACTCTAGTCGGCCAATGTATATATTGTCTGACCACTTTATCCCTTTCGGATCGGAGTGCAAATTTCCAACCAACACTCTTAACAAAGTGGATAACTTCAAATAATTTTCCATGAAAATGGATATGGTGCTAAACTTTCATAAATTTCCAGTGCAAGAATTGAACGGCTTGTATTGTATTTCTTGACGAGTTCATTTATTACAGGATATACGACTTTTAGTGACGAAACATATTGCAATCAGACAAAAGGGTTTGTCAAATCATTCAAGGCTATCGTTTGAAGTCGTGGAAGATCTAACTTAATTTGTTGTACTGTATAACATAGCATGTCTAGTATTTCTGGTGATACAAAGAGAGAAAAGATAGTGAACCAGCCTACCTATTGCAGCGGGTAAATTATTGTTATCTTTAAAAAAAAAAAAAAGAAACAAGACAATATAATTTGGATTGGATCTCAACTACAAACAGAACACTTTAATAGTACCGAAAGCTCTTAATGATGCCCCAAAAGGATGAACTGGCTGAAAGAGAGAAGAGTAGATAAATTTTTTTCATGATTCGTCACACTAAATAGAGACACTGTATTTACATTATATTCAATCTCTATCAGATATGGGCTCTCATTTATTCAATAACAATCAGAGTTCATATCTAATGCGCAAACATTAAGGGAGGCATGCCATAAACCCCAAAAAATAGTCCAACAAGGAGAAAGACACCATGTTGTGTCGCAAAATGAACCATATTACATACCAATTCTTTCATCCAATTTAACCCCGTACAAAATGCCAAAAACGTAGTTGGATTCACTGCATGATTCACATGAAGGGCTGCTACTAGCTGATGACAAGACAGAGAATTAACGCTATGCATATTTAAATGAGCTCTGAATAAGGTCTCCTCTAGCTAGTTGAAATCATTGATCCTTCTACATTCTTTTGTCGTTTTGTAGCGTGGGCCTTCTCTGTATTTTGCCATTTCGTAAGCAGCTATATATTTATGAAGTAGAGAGCGGAGTTAGTAAAAGAAAGAGGGTTTCAATGTCTGTTTGCTTTGTGTTCTTACATGTAAATTATTGTGCAGATACAGCTGATGAGTGATTTCTCTTTAAAAATGAACGTTTTCTATGCTAGAACGAACCGAATAGATGAGAAGGGCATTTAATCTTTATCTGTTCAAAGAAGATTGCAGATTTTGCTGATTGCATAGCAGCAAATGAGTAATTCATGCTTTCTTGAAAGATATTACAAACATCTTTATTTTGAACTTTCTTTTTCGTTTTTGACAAATGAGTTGTTCTGATATTGTTTAAGGCGCTGAAGAATGTAGCAGCAATGAATCCGGATGGACCGCATACATAGCTTCTTCACCGGACAAAGAAGACGATCCCACTCAACATGAAGACGATGAATGCGGTTCCAGCATGGATGAAGGAGTAAATCAACAAGAACCGGAAGATGATGCTGAAAATATGGATACGGATGACTCCATGGCTTCTGATGCCTCCTCCGGACCTAGTGATCGAAAACGTTTGAGCAATACAGGGAAGAAAAATGAAACAAAATTATGTGGTGGTGAGAAATGTCATAAAAAGGAGGATAGGAAGAAAAGCGGTGAGAAGATGAAGGTTGAAGAGGAGAAGTCTGAAACTAAAGGAAACAGTGGCGAAATATCGAAGTCTGAAACTAAAGGAAACAGTCGCGAAATATCAGACAAAAAATTATAGGTGTTACTTATCAGTTGCATCCGAAGATTATACATGGGAATTGATCCTGTTTTAGGTCGGTACACAAATTTTGTAGTTTATGATTCATGTTTCATGCGATTTCAAGAGTCAAAAGATCAGCCATTTAGGCAGCTCGTGCAGGTGGTTCGGAAGAAGCCTTTATTATTATTATTTAATAAACTCCCTTTCTAGTTTGTGACGTTTAAACAGACGTGTGGCATAGATTGAATGTTTCCCATTGATCTTACATCTGTCGGTACACACATTGAATGTTGTATCTCGACTTTATGTTCATTATAATTCCATAATTTGTCCGAAGTTGTAAACTACATCAACGCATACAGCTGGTATCATTCTTTCTTAATTTCTCAAGGAAATACATAGGCCTGTGTGTAACTGGACCATTGTGGACAAAAGTTTTAATGATTCCGCATTCAAATATTTCGAATTTAAAAACAAATGGAATCGCTCTTCCCGGTGCTAATAGTTGTAGGGTAGATTTTTGTTATTTTCCGGGTGAGAGGTGTAATATACTTTTCCTTGTTTGTTTTGTTCTATAGGGTGGGAGTTCGATAACCAGGCATAAACGGTTTTTGTTGGGAAAAAAAGAAAGAAAAAGAAAAGGATTGTCATTTGTATGCATAGAACGCAAGACATGATTCTTACATATTTATTGTATCATATGTGTTTGAACCAAACAAACTTTATAATAGAATGCAAGACATGTATTCTTACATATTTATTGCATCATAGGTGTTTGAACCAAACTCAAACATGATGAAATGCAAAATCTCCTAACCAGCACAAATATTATCTCGACAATTTGCATCTTGTGCAGTCTCCAAATAACAAGCCATTTCGACGAGGACAACCATTTTATTCTCAAGAAGTCGATACAGAAGTAGCTAAATCCTAGGGGAACACATATGAAGCAACTCTTATCAATTTCTAACCTGCAATTTCGTTCAGAAATCATTACCATAACAAATAAGAAGAGAGAAAATCTATCAATAGTCGAAGACAAATGGCAATGGCAAAAAGAGTCTATGTGAATGCATTTCTTTTCTTTTTCGTGTCTTGCTACTAACGGTATTTTCCTCGGTTTCATGGACAGTACTTCTTGAAAAGAAACATGCGGATCATTTTTACTTAATGTTTTCCTAATGTAAAAGCAAATGATCCCCCTTAGCTTACTCTAAAAATCATAGAACAACGCCTAGCATAGGTGTCATGCAAAATGCGATTTCAATGAAATCGCGAGAGTTCATGAATAAATATCTTTTGAAATCCAAACGTACTGTGTAGATAGTATCTGAAACTAATCACTAACATGAAAGATTTTGTTCTTCGGAAAGCATGTGTCACAGCTATATGTATTTCTTCTGCTCTAACTGGTATACACCAATTCTTAATTGTGTGTTTTAATTCCGACTGTCTGATTGTTTTAGCAGAAAGTATCACTAGAGAATGTGGTTCCTTCACAAGATACTATGCAAACATATCTAAATGCAAGTCATTTCCCAATGTTAACAAGGAATACCAGAAAGCACAAAGAAAATACATTCACTTATATACTTCAAATGAGAATCGGGAAAAAGTTTCAGGTGGAACAATCGAGATGATGTATCAATTGTATCATAACACCAATTAGGCATACAAAGAAGAACGCAGCTGTAGAAACGTGGAATTGATACAAAAGGACAAATAATATCCTCTCCAAGAGCTCCAAATTACAGCCACTTCAATTGAAATATCCCTTACATCCAGGAAATATAAAAATTTCAGATTTTATGACTATTTTTTCTAAAAATATGTTATTATCCATGTCAGCTACATTCTTAAGAGCCTATACAAAACCCGTAAATTTTACTTGTCTTCCAAAATTTTGCTTCCAAACTCAAAATTATGATAACAAAGACTTCAAAACTGCAGAGATACATATTTAAACTATTTATATATTCTTGCAAACTCTGTAAATCAGGTACATCAGTTGCACTAACCAAAACTGGTAATTATTGTGGAACGAGGTCAGTACAAAAACAAAATGAACACGGTAAAAAACACAGTTAAATTGGGATCAAGACCCACAAATTAGACAATCATGAACGAATAATTAAAATCAAACAGAATGAAAAGAGAGAAACATCCACTGCCAATACTCACTAAAACCCACGATCTTGAACATCAAGAAATCTCTTTGGCGTTTTGAATGAAAGCAGCAGAGCAAAGAATAGAAGCGACGAATGCAAAAAAACCCAACCCAAGCATCAGCGAAACTCCAGCCACCATAAAGTCCAGCACGCATTGCACACTTAATCCCATCATCAAGAAAACCATTTCGCCCCCTTACTTTCTTGAATCAATTGTACGATTCTTTATTCGAGTCAAGGGGCTCTGGGTTTATCTTGTAGCACGATAATGCAAACAGGTAGAGATACGTTATATAGATGAGGATGAGGATTTGGGTTTCTGCAAGGGAAAGTTTTCGTCTTGGGAAGGTCGACACATAGCCAGGCAGCTGACACAGCCGCAGTTCTTGCGGTCCAACCAAATACCGTGAGCTCCGAAAATAAACGTTCCACGTTTTTTTGCCATTTTTTGTGTAAACGAGGTTACGGCAGGTTTTTTTTATTATATATTTTAAGTAAATAATACATTATTTATGCTGTATCACCACTAATTTATTTTAGATTTTATAATACACTGGTATTTTTTCAAAATATTTAAATTTACCAAGAGGTTTCAAAATAATTTAAATTAGTTTTTTCTCCATTCAGCTCGCTTCCTGAAAAATCATCATCTGGAAAATGGAGAATTTTATATAATCTATTTTATAAAAAAATAATAATTCATCGCTGTATCCTTCTCTTGGTCTTGGGGTTCGCATTTCATTACTAAAATAATACATTTTGGCTGCGTTTGGTTGGAAGGATAGGATAAACTAATGATTAGTACGTAAATGATTTTGGTAAGATTGTAATATATGGTGTAAAATAATATTATGTTTGGTAAGATTTTTAAGTGTAGGATAATTTTGAATTTTTGGATGAAAAGACGAAATTGCCCTTCCCCTACGCGACGGCGGCGGCCGGGCGGAAATGGTGGCTAGTTTCCGGAAAAATAGCGACGGATTTTAAAAACCGTCGCTATTAGCGACGGTTTTAATAGCGACGGTTTTTGAGAAACCGTCGCCGATCTGGGTTTGAATTATTTTAGTTACTAAAAAATTTGACATTTAGCGACCGTTTGAAAACAAACCGTCGCTATTTGCGACGGTTTTTTACAAACCGTCGCTAAACAATGGACGGCCGGTGCCTCGGCTGCGGTTGGCGGTCCGTCGGCGGTCGACCGTTGGTCGGCCGCGGCGGTTGTGGAGGCGGCAGTCGGTGGCGGGAAGTGGCGGTAAGTTTGATTTTAGGCGGGAAGTGGTGGTGAGTTTGAATTTAGGAGAAGGGCAAAATTGGAAAAATAGGTGGTATTAAGAGAGGGATAAATAATCCTAGGGGTGAGGATGTATTATTTTAACCTAACTAATATAACCTAATCATTCATAAGAGGGATTGACTTGGTTAAATAATCACCCAACCAAACGCCGGATAGAGTAGGATAAAATTATCTATCCTACCCAATCACCCCAACCAAACGTTACCTTTGAGTAGATTTTGAGTTTGTCGGCAGTAGACACAGCGTTTAGACAAAAACTTGTGTTAGACGATCTCATGAATCATATTTTGTGAGATAAATCTTTTATTGAGTCATGAATGAAAAAAATTACTTTTTATGCTAAAAGTATTATTTTTTATTGTGAATATCGATAAGGTTTACTCGTTTGACATAGAAAAATTTGTGAAAGCCGTCTCATAAATAACCTAAATATGACTGCTCGTATATTTGTTACCGTCGCCCATTCTTGCATTAGTTCTCGTGTTTTTTACGACTGCTTCTGTTTTTATCATTGTACCCTATTTTATTTTAATGAAGGCTTTGAGTTGGTTTCAAAAAAATAAATTACGTCAAATTCGGAAAGGTGACCTCTTTATCGTCCCACCTGTATTCTATGCTATATCGAATCAACCGAGTTAATTTGATCATATATGCCACGCCAGTATTTACAATTACACTGATGCAGCTGCTATACAAGATATATCAATAATCCTTTCTTCACAGATCAGCAGCATCATATTGTTAAAGACGGCCAGAAAAATGAAGATCATCCCCTTCCTTCAAACATGCTAAATGCTAACCGGTCCAACGCCTAAATGATCAAGAAAACTCGAACTCATTCACGACACATGATAAGGAAGCATCTCTTTAGCTAAACTCAAATGATGCAGAAACGAAACATGTCTGTTACCAGATGTTGGCATTGGTTTCCTGATATGTCTGGAAACAGGATCCTTAATTTCAATGACAACTGCATCCGATGTCAAAAACGTCTTAGCCACAGAGGATGCATGCTCCAAGCAACAACGAACAACCTGTTTTGGCATACAAAAGATCCTCACGGGTCAGCTCTAAGTGATATTTGAAAAGAAAAAGAAAAAAACCTCAGTTTCACCTTAGTAGGATCCAAGATTCCAGCAGCCATCAAGTCCTCGTATCTGCCTTTTGCAGCATTATATCCATACCTTAAGTCACCTGATGACAGAATCTGCACCCGGAACTTCCAAAATGTTACATAACGAAGCTTTTTTCATCGGTTCATACTACACAAAATTTTACTTGAATTGTATTTAGAGCACCAGATTCGACGACTGTCTCCAATGTACCCAGACGAGTCTTTGGACAATTTTGAGATGGGTGACTCCCGGCAAATTTTCTAAGGTGCATGCGAGTAAGGACATAAGCACTCTAGAAAGACTCGTCTTGATACAGTAGAATAGTCGTCGAATCTAGAACGTTACGTTGCAGACTTATAATAGATTAAAGCGGAGAGACCTTTTCAATAACAGTGTTCCCATTTACACCAGCATTTTTTGCAATCTGCCTTGCAGGGTATGTCAAAGCTCTTTTTAATATATCTGCTCCAATCTGAACACACATTATCAGGCCAACGTCACCAGGTCATGAATTAATAAGTACACGCAAATAGTACATACTTTAATGGAAACCCCAACCACCGAAACGAGCAAGTACACAAAATAGTAATATATTTTGATGGAAAATCCAACTAAGGAAGTAGCTATTATATGAATATTGCATTAAAAAAAAATTCCAACTCATGAAGAAAAAAAAACTTAGAAAGTACTTTTTGCTCTTCATTATCCAACTGTTCTCTAATACTGTCAATCTTCGTGGACAGCCTTAGTAGGCAACAACCACCGCCAACTACTACTCCTTCCTCAATTGCAGCCTAGTGAAAAGAGGAGGCAGGCATTTAGTAAAAGAACAGCTACTTGATATCCATGAAGTGATTAAGAATAAGTAGCTAGCTACCTTAGTTGCATTTAGAGCATCTTCAACTCTAAGTTGTTTATCCTTTAACTCGACAACAGTTTGTGCTCCCACCTGAAGAATTGCTATACCACTTGACAACCTCGCTATCCGTTCATTCAATATTTTCTTCTGAAATTTTTCCGCAGTATTCTGTAAAAGGAAGCCTTAGTTATTAGCTCTGAATTTAAGGTCCCCCTGTCCAGATTCAAGAAATTGGAAAAGGGTTGTAAAGCAGGCAATTTTTGAGGATTTCTTGAAAGAATGTGTTGGTTGTTTGATTGATGAATTTAAGAATGTGTTTGATTGATGAATTTAAGAAAGTAAACATATAGTTATCACACCTCGACAAGCCTTTGAATCTGAGAAACTCTCTCTTTCACAGCATCTTGAGTGCTTCCATCTGTCACTATTAACGTCGAGTCTTTTGTTATTGCGACTTTAGAAGCAGACCCCAACATATCTCTATGTGCATTTTCAAGTGTCAATCCCATATCATCCCTGATTACCGTTCCTGTCGGCAAAATAAATAAATGACAGCATTAATGTAGGACAAAATGATGCACCCAATTAATATGTATGTTGAATTTTCGGATGAAAGATGGAAGAAATCTTCAGACGAAAGATATATTTTTTAAATGTGCACCACTTTGATCTTAAGGATTCATTCTTTGTTGAATCAAAATATACTTGTCTCAATACCTCCTGTCAAAATAGCAATATCATCCAGATAATGGCTCTTCCGCACGCCAAAGGCCGGAGCTTTAATGGCAGCTACCTTCAAAACTCCCCTCAGTTTGTTCCGAATTACAGGTGCCAGAGCTTCTTGCTCGATTCCCTCTGCTACTATGACAATTGGGTATTTTTCTTTGACGGCATCATCCAATATCTTGAACAACTCTCTTGGATTTACAATCTTTCTGTCAACCAAAAGCAACTGCATCCACATATATTAGATCCCACACTACTTACTTTGAACGAATAAGAGAGAGGTAAACAAAAAAGATTTGCACTTTGCAATCGTGAAACTCCACAGCCATCTTCTGGCGGTCAGTGACGAAATAAGGAGATAAGTATCCTCGGTCAAACTGCATTCCTTCAACAATTTCTAGATTATTTTCAGCATAATTCCCTTTCTCAATTGTTATAAAACCGCTTCTTCCTACTCGTCGAAGAGCATTAGAAATCATATTTCCCACTGTATAATCGTTTCCTGCACTAACGGCAGCAACATCAGCAAGTTCATGGTCCTCAACCTGAAAATATTAGAGAAACGTGGACTTAATTCGTTATGTTTGAAAATCCCTTCGTTAAATAATTAATACAGAGAGGGGTTTCTCGTTATTACAAATAATCTGGAAAAATGAACAGCGATCCTCAAAACTCCATACCTCTTTGGACATCAATTTGAGTTCAGGTATGAGGGCTCTAGCCGTTTTCTCAATTCCTCGTGAGATTTGAACTGGGTTCACACCCGCTGCAATAACCTACAGATTGTCATATATTAGTTCTACAAGGCTTTCATTACACGAATGGAAGGATTATTAGTCATGACATGGTCGAACTCTCAATGCTGTACCTTCACACCCTCGGCGATAAGACCACGAGCAAGCACTATAGATGTAGTGCAGCCGTCACCGGCAAGATCATTTGTCCTAGCTCCAGCTTGTCTCACCAGTTTTACACCAACATTTTCTAGAGGATCTTCCAGCTCAATCTTTACTAGTAACCATAATATATTTAAGAGATAAAAAGAAAACCATCAATCTAAATGCAACAATGAAAATGGAGAATGGTCATTAAATGGTAGTTGAGCATGTATACTAACTATTACAACACCTGAATCAATGTGCGAGTTTATTCCAACAAAAGAAATAAACAAGATTCTTAAAAGGCGTCCAACCAATTTATTACATCATGCTCTCCAAAAGTTTATCTCATTGGTCCATAAAACCAATTAAAACACGGTAAAGATAGAATACATCAATGTAGTACGGTCGTACCTCTTTAAGAACAGTTTCCCCATCATTTACTATCTTTGGAGGTCCATACTTGTTCTGCAGCACCACATTCCTTCCCTTTGGACCCATCGTTACCCCAATCAGCTCTGCCACTTTATCCACCCCTGCCTACACAACAAACTATTGTTAACCAAACTGGAGCTGAGAAAATAAAATGCTAAAAGTTCAATGACTATCATACAATGTTAATGTTTACAAAAAACTCAAGCGAGTCGCCGACCTCCTTTTACTCGCTCTCTCTCGGCCACTGCACAGAGCAGGGATTGTAGAGCGGTAACACGGACGAACCCATATTTTTATCACATTTCCCCAAAGAATACATGCAAATTTGATTTTTTTTTATTCGCCGCTAGTATGCGGCAACCTTCGACTGAAAATCTGTCAACCGCAGCGATTTTCACCTCTATTTTTTTCTAAAAGTTATCTTACGAGCCACCCAAGTGAAAATCTTGATACCGCATTCAAAATTAAGCAACATCAATGCAGTAATTACCAGGAGTTTCCTTGTGGCTGAACCATCATGATTAAAGTAGACATGTTTTGCCGAAGCAGTTGCAGTCAACATGGAAATATGAGGTTTCCTTATAACTGTATTGGGTATCCGCGACTGACATGCGAAGCCAACTGCTGGCAATGGCCTGAGGAAACTTCCCATTCTTGAAATCTGACCGTTCAAAGAATGGGATAGTTTTTGCGGTGACGAGGATAAGAAGTGACGAGATATCAGATTTTAGTGCATGGAGACGCCGTTAAATAGGGGTTTCTAATTAAATCATACAAAAATAAATAAATTTATCAAACCCCGGCCCTTGGATTTTTTACAATTTTAGTATTTTTATTTATTTTGATAAATATAATATTTTTACATATTTAAATAAAAAATCATATATTAATATTGATAAAAAGAATGACAATAAATCATATGAAATACATTAATAATAATGATATTAAAATTAACAAAATAAAAAATAACAATTTATTGTTATTTATCGTTTTTGTTTTTTAAAAAACATATAACTATAATTTGTTTATATAATATAATATATCGGTTTTCCAGTCCGATTGTCGCTGATCGGTTGAATTGTTTTTCCAGATAAACCAGCTTGATTCCCTGTCCGCTTAAAAACATTGCTTGAAGCTTGATATTCACGTCGTCACACTTCATGTTTTCGGATCGGTTGAACCAATTTTCAAAATAAACCGATCCAATTCTTGATCTGATTATGAAAACTTCGTTTGAAACTTGATACTAACGTCGTCACATTTTACTTATTTAAAAACCTTGGAGTAATACACCTTTGAAAAGGAAAAGATGTAGCAGTATCTATTACCATACTGTGTTAGAAGGCTTGAAATTTGATATTTAGGTCGTCACATCCATTTTTAAAACCTTGGAAAAATACCCCATTGAAAAGGAAAAGATGTAGCATTATCTATTTAATATACTATGTTATAAGGCTTTTGATTCCAATACTTTGCCACCCTTTTTCTAATTTATTTAGGTAGATTTAATTTTCTCCTTGTAATTTCTTTGACCGAGATAAACAAGTCTTAAATCCACAGCTCAAGTACCTTCAATAATACGGATATTTGCATTATATATTTGTAGTCTGAAACAATATCATAGTTATACTCTCAATAAAAAAAAATACAAATTCAAAGGGCTGAAAAATAAATTGATGAGGAAGATGCACTTCCAAAGATGTCAAAAAAAAAAGTTATACTCTATTCTAACAAATATATACAAATAGGATAGGTATTTTGGAAGAAGCTTGAGTGCCGTGATGAGAGATACTTGCTACTCAAAACATTAGTAAAAAAATCTTCGAAAATTTATATCTACGTGAAAAATGGCTCAATATAGTTGAATCAATTTTTTAATATGAAATAAAGTCCTGGTGTCATAAATTATGAATTAATCACCAAGAATTACAAAAAACCAACAAGGGCTTCACCATCCTCCATTAGACTTTCATGCACAGCTTCTCAGTCCAACGCCATACTTCAAATTGAATCCAAAAAAATTCCCACAGTAAACAACACATTCTTAAACATATGATCTAATCAAGCTTTGGTTCAAAACGAATGTTCAAGAAACAAATTAATATGACGTAATCTTCATAATTCCAAGATTCTAACCACTTGGTCAAAATATCACAATGGGCAGTGGTTGAAGAATATGTCAATATTGCACCATGCTTGTATAATCTGGGCAGAAGGTTACACCCGAATATGTATTATGGTGCTAAAACTTTCTAGGCAAACTTCATATTGATGTTTTAGTGTTAAAAATTTAATCAAACGACTTATGAAACATAATGGCATGTCATCAAGCAAGATATGAAGAAAATGGGGGCAGTAGATGCCCTTGAGTTAACTTCATATATTGCAACCAACTAATCTGATGTGCACACACAGACATACCAAACAGAATACAAAGATTAAAATGTATTCTAGTGTGGGTGTTGAAGAAGACGAAACGCATCTGAAATGAAGTCAACAGTGTTGTAGTTTTAAAATAAGCAGAAGTTTCAAATGAATTTGAGTAGTGTATTAGTATAAAAATAGCAAATAATTCTTTAGCTACACTGGAGAATGCCAAAATTTCCAAAGGTTCCATTTCATGTCTACTATACAAAGAGCTCCATAAGTGATGACTGATGAGGACCAATCTGCAAAGCAATCAGAGAACTTTGAAGACCATTTATGCATCTGATTCAACAAATGAAATTCAGATTAAACTATCTCATCATTTTGCTCTGCTCTTTGGCCGATTTCCCTCAACCAAAATATCACGAGGATTCACAAGTCACAACCAGAACAAGATAGCATCTTTCAGGCTACTAACCAAAACAAACCGACATTAACATGTGCATAAAAAATCATGTATCTCATTTAAAAAAGATGGGAGCCTGATTTCAGTTTTGGTCATCCGTTATCATATCCCAATAGAATTTCAATGCGAATGCCAAAAATGGAGAAAGGAATAAAAGCCCATATTTTTTGGGGAAAAAAAACATCAAAGTCATTCCACTTTTTCTTTTAAAAAAGTGGATACCATAAAATACATCAAATCGAGTAATAAGTCTATCAGAAAACAATCCAGAGATACTGCAAATTAAGCAGCAAATCAATCAGAGAACTTTGAAGACCGGTGTTAGATTTACAAACTCCACATCGGGATTCAGTTAACTGATTCTCATCATTTTGGTTTGCACTTCAATAACCAAAAATAATTCTACTGAATCTTCGTTTTAGAGATTTCTTTTGGCAAAACAAAAGTTGAATTAACATTCAAATATGAACCCAACCCTATATTTTCCCAAAAGATTGAGTCTTTAGCACCGAATATACCTTTATCTCGAATTTTCTTCGCAACGGCTGACTCATAATTGCGCAGGGCCAATTGGTGCAATAAAAAAAAACAAATGGAACAATAACACGAAATATTTCGCGAGGAATCTATACAACTATTACGAAAGAAACCGATTTTAAACCTAAAATAAATCATTAATACTTATAATTAATTTGTAAAAGGATGACTCTTGAGCTCCTGCTAGGTTTTCAGGAACTTGTACCCTTTTATCGTACGGGTGAGTACTAGATTAGGGTTCTGATGAAGCATAATTCAACGGCCAGCACTAAAAAACGTTTCCGCTCGCTCGAGACAAACACGTTTCTTGTAAACACAACGACTCTTCGTTTATTCGTGATGAAACCACCTTCCCTCATGAATGTAACTGTAAGCACTTTAGCCCAAAAAAACTACTCTAATTAAGCGTTACGTGCAAAGGCCTCTTCTATAATTTTTATCTTTTACAAATTAAATTCTGATAAACAAAAATAATAATAACATCCTTGTCCATCAACATAATTTATCAAAAATAGTTGTTTTTTAATAGTTTTTAAAATCATTTTTCAATGTCATTATTTAACCCAATAAAATAAGTTTAATTATTAATTGATATCCATTAAGGCCTATCACAATTCAAGATTAAAGCCCAACTAAATTTCTTAAGCCCACACAAAGGGTCTAAGTCCGCAGAGCCTTTCAATCCTCAGTTGCAAGTAAGTTTTCATTTTGCCTATTCAGTATTCAAGCTCTCGGACCTTTTCCGGTATCGTTGACTTGAGCATTCGAGGCTTCGTTGGAGCGACGTCTACGTGCACGAGAGTCCAACGTTTCAATGTCTCCCTTAATTCTAATTTAGACGACGATTTTATTTGGATATATCAAATTTAACGATATTCTTGCCAATCAAGCTTTACTTTTTTGTTCAATACATACTAATTTTTTTTTTTTTGGGAAAACAAATACACACAGTGTGTGTGACCTTTAAAAACATGTCCCGTAAAAAAAATTCTACATAAACTAAAAAATATACAAGGAAAGAAATAATGCACCTTTTTTTCACTCTACATCAACGGTTAGAATCTTATCAAATACTCAATTCGCAATATACTCAAAAAGTAGAAGAAAATGTGTGAGTCCACTATGTTTAATCATCAATTGGTCATATATATGATGAAAAATAATGGATAATCAATCATACATTAGGTAGCCAAATTGAAAGAGTGATCAACTATTTAACTAATTTGTGTCGCCTATTATATTCATTTCGGGATAATTTGACAGAACCATCTTGAAATATTGGGATATTGCGACAAACATGGAAATATGGATAAGTTGTGATGTTGTATATAATTTAAAGTTTCTAACTCGTGATATTAATAATTTAAATTGTTTGAAATATGTATTTTTTTTATTCACGAACACTCATGTAAGTAGGTTTCACTTGTCAATTTTGTGTGACAGATATTCTATTTGAGTCACTCACGAAAAAATATTATTTGTTATGTCAAAAAAAATTATTTTTTTATTGTAGATATGAACATGATTGATCTCTATCAAGAAGAAAGATATGTTAAACCGTATCATAAGAGATCTACGACATGATCCCATCTAAATTTAAATTTTTGCAAAAATCTTCGGTGTTGTTATTATCGTTACTCCAAAGTATGGTCAATATATTTTGTTCATCTTGATGTTTGACCACCAAACTTTTATTCGCATGCTATTAAAAAAAAAAAAATTAAGTCTCCATGTTATCTTAAATTAATACCGATTGATTTCATTTCGTACGCAGTATATTTCTAAACCTTCGTGCAAATACAATAATGGGTTTGACATAATTATTCAAACCTGAAAACGTGCTTTCGCTCTTATTGATTAAGGCTCGAGACCAATTCCACTTTTCTTTTTGTTAAGTACCTAACCCATTTTTTAGTTCCATGCATCCACCCGTTGTTATATAAATAGAAATAAATTGTTAGAGAGAAACAAGCCATTTTCAGCTATTAAAAAAATGTTAATTACTTACCAAAAAATTTGGGTTACATGATTACCTTCCTAAAAAGGGCGATCATCTTGAGTATAATTTGGACATTGTAATTATGATCGTACTATGTCGTGAAAATTCATGGCCTTTGTAATCATCACAATTTGCATGAAAAACATTTAAAATCACATTGATTTAGTTTTATCGTCTTTCGATTTGTACTATTTTCTTGAAGATTTTTGTTGATGTTTTCTTCTATATATATATATTTATATATATATATATATATATATTTATTAACTAATAAACAAGTAAAATAATCATTACAAACTCTTAGTAAAGCCGACACAAATAATTTCATTTCTCGAATTTACTCGGTCGTTTTATGAATTTAATTTACAAAGCAAATTTGCGAAGATTCCTTGATTCTATATATGAATTAATTAATTCGTATTTCAAGTTCCGAGGTTAACAAATAATGACACATCAGAAAAAGAAAGAAAGAAAGAAAAAGGGACAGTCCATTAACAGCTTGACAAAGCTTTTTTAATTTAATTCAATAATTTAGATAATTAATACGTAAAAATAAACTTTGAGAAATAAATAATCTAATCTGAATGTTCCAATTAAAAATATATAGTACTATATCCAGCGTATAAGCTTGGAAGTTTGAACCAATCAGAAAGCTTCGAATAAAGCAGCTGTCCTCTTGTATGATAATTAAATAATATTTTTTTTAATAATATTATTTTTTAAAAATAATTTTATTCTTTTCGAATTGTCAATATCAAGGAAATTTTAAATGCTAGTAATATCGCTGAGTAGGTCATTCGTCACAATCAATTTTCTTTCTCATAATTTATTTTCAGGAAAAGTGAATTTATTACATTATAACCGTATAAGTCTATATAGACTTTTGAGTGAGTCTCATGTGAGACCGTCTCACGGGTCATAATCCGTGAGACGGGTCAATCCTACCCATATTCACAATAAAAAGTAATACTTTTAGCATCAAAAGTAATACTTTTTCATGGGTG
This sequence comes from Primulina eburnea, assembly GCF_022965805.1. Lineage (NCBI taxonomy): Eukaryota > Viridiplantae > Streptophyta > Magnoliopsida > Lamiales > Gesneriaceae > Primulina > Primulina eburnea. Next base: position 35,065,879 of record NC_133113.1, read on the forward strand.
ACCTAAATAAGAGATCCGTCTCACAAATACGACCCGTGAGACCGTCTCACACAAGTTTTTGCCTAGACTTTTTATATATATAAAAAAAAATCTCACACTCTTTTATGTTTATTACTACTTATTTGTGCCATTATTATGGTAAATAAAAAATTGCTACATCATTATTATCTGGGAGAATAAAAACCTTAACTCCAACTTAATTGAAGAATGTATAATGGAAAGCCACAAATATGACAAAGGAATATGTAAAACTTTAAAAGTTGTGCATATAATTTAATATAAAAACCACACGCACAACTCAACCTAAGTAACCTTCGATAAGTCGACGTCCAATGAAGCAAAATCATATGAGGCGGTATATTGATCAATTTTGTGGGATATATATTTTATTTACATCATTTCAAAAATAATATTTTTTATTATAAATATGAATATAATTGATTTATCTCACAAACAAATATATGCACGTATTGTATGTTTGGAACAAGGTAAATACAATACCAATAGGGTAATTTAGTTGATAAAACTATAGTACAAAGGGGCATTGCACATTCCAACTCACTCTCCTATTCTTTTTCTTTATTTCTCACCATTTAATTAATCAATTTTTTTATTATTTATAAATGGTTAATATTTTCTTGAAAAATGGTTAATAAATTGGAAGTGAATCAATCATCTGAAAGCAACAAGCTACTAGAGGTTGGACTTGACCAAACAAACCCTTAAAAAATCGGAAGCTAGCTCTATTTCCAATGGCCAAGGGAAAGAGAATAATATTGTAAAGCTAATATTAAATATGAAAAAGAGAGGGGGTGTCAGATCAGAGGTGATATATATTATCATAATATTATCTCTATAATTTAAATGCATACACACAGTAAAAAATCACAATAAAGCTGTTAACTTCGTTTACATGCATGCCTTCAAAGTACGAATCATGAATCTTACAAGTAAAGTTTGGATAACACAAGGTTAAAAATTGCTATTATAATATAGTTAACCACATTGTTTTACAACATGTACCGCAGTAATACCTTCTACCTGCTGGGAAATATAATAATTAAGGGTATTAAAAATATGGTCATTTTATTTTATTATTAATTATAATTCTCAAATATGGGAAGACGAAATTGCGTTTGGATTTCTATTTATATCAACAAAAAAAAAATTTAAATCTTAAGAGGACCGACATCCGCCAAACTAACTCCGACTCGAGACTTTAGGGAAAAAAGTTATGTTATTGTATTTTGAGAATCATATTTGAACATTTTAAAAAGTTACAAATAAAATTGCGTTGTCCTTGAATTATATTGTTATGGTTTGTGTGAGAGTTAAAACAAAATTGAATTTTCTACTAATGCTATTTGATTATCTACTTTTACGATCAAACATTTATCATTTACAAAATTTTTTTTTTTAACAAAATCAAAATTTTTGAATCTCAATATAGTTCAAACATCGCATTTCACTCATGATTGTATTGTGGGTTGTGACAAACACGATTTCGTTTAGAAATAATTTACAATCTTTTGACATTGCTTGAGAAACTTTTCAAATTAGTCTATTTTTTGACGCTTATGGTATCAACATAGTTGTAACCACTCGCACAACCGAAGGAAGTCAACTTAGACATTCATTCAAATTTTAAATCAGTCATATCTCGTAGTACTCACTCTCAGTACAAGATTTTGATCTTCCTTAAAGACAAAAACAATACCCATTTTTTTTATATGCAAAAATACATAAATTTAAACACACTTTCACCCCAGAGATATTTCAATTTTTAACGCAAGAGAGATGGGGGTTGTTACTGGTTAAATCATCAAGAACTCTCTTTGAGTAATGGGTATAAATGCAGCATCTTTCTTATTAAGCTTTCCTTTTCACATTCTTTAAATACCAATTTTTCTCTTTCATCTTCATTTACTAGCTACGATTCTTGATCTTGTTCCCCCGCCCCCTCCTCTCTCTCTTTATTTATTGTTTTGTTGAATGAATGCTCGCTGTCAGTGTGTATTATTACATAACAGCCTGAGCTTTAAACAGTGGTACGGTCAAGAATTCAACAAAAAGAAAAAGGTCTTTCTTTCTTGGTGGAAAAGAAGGGCTCTTCAAATAATTACAGAAGTGTTCAAAAGGACGGAATGCAATCCTAAAAATGGTATCTTGCATCTTTTTTTTTTTTTACCTTTTCCCACTTTTAGTTCTGTGCTTCATGGTACTTGCTTACTGGGTTGCCTTTTTCTGAATGAATGAATGAGTGTGGTGCTAGTATTTATGATGCTGAAACCAATGCGTCCACTGCTTCGATTGACTGGTTTCTGAATGCTTTCTTGATCTCTTTATTGAACTGCGCTGTTTTTTCCGGCATCAATGGTATTAAATTGCTTAAATTTTTTTGAAAGGTTGCTTTAATTTCTGTGAAAAGCTCTGGAAATAGTTGAAGCAGTTGTTTTATTATGGTGGCTCGTGATAAAATCGTTTCTCTTTATGGTGTTTTTCAGCTATTCATGAGTTATAAAATTGTGGAGGCGGCACTATTTTTTACCTCTTTTTAGATGTTTTCGAAAGACTAGTTTGAATGTTGAATTCTACTCTTGAAACATGTCTAGGAAAATAATCAAGCAATGCTTTCTAAATCTTTTACTTTCTGTCTATCTTTATACCCCTTATATCTTCTTTAACCATTTTGATTCAAATTAAAGCTGTTCATTCTAATACAGGGAGCTGATTATTATTCTTGTTTTTCCGGGGACTCTTTTCTTAGTGTGTTTGCCTATTTTTACCCTTTTTCCAGGTCATATTTTGAGTCAGTAGGCCTAAGAAGAGGTGTAATTAATACTATCTCGGAGTATCTTAAAGTTTTGAGCGGAAGAAATGGATATGGTTGCCGCCATTGAGTCGGAGAAGGAGACTGAAAATCCTGGAAACTATCTTGCATGTAATTTATCCTCGAACTGGCAAGTGAATGGAAACAGTCTGACAAATACATCTGTTGAAATGATTCCAATGAACAATTCAACGGTAGAGCCTTCTGCTTGCTCCGCTGCCTCAATGGTTGATTCTTTTTGCCCTCAGAATTGGGACCAGCAAGCAAATAGTGAAACTTTGAGTAATCTTGATTCGGTACGAGCTAATCTTGGTTGGAACCCAAATCAAATCCTTAGAAGCGGTGTCTTTCTACCTGCTGTTCCGGGGATGATTCATCAGAGCTTGCCTCACTTTCCAGCGGATTCAGCTTTTATCGAACGAGCAGCGAGGTTTTCGAGCTTCAGTGGAGGGAATTTTGGGGAAATGATGAATTCCTTCACCATTCCAGATCCTCTGAATCCATATTCTCACACTTTTGCTTCAATGCAAGGGCCACATGAGATTTTTCGAGGTAATGGATATGAAATGAACTTGGCTGAAGCTTCTAAAGAGGCTTCATTTCCTGTCGAGCATGGCACGGAAATGAGCCCACTCCAGAATGAGAAAAAGTGTGGAAATTTTCTTCGGTCTCGAGATGAAGTGAAAAATGCAGTTGATATATTGCGTAATGAGTCTGGTATGGATGAATTTAATAATCGTGATCCAATAGAGAAGTTTGAAGGTGCAGCCGTGGAGGATTCTGGTCAAGGGCTTGGCTCCAAGAAAAGGAAGAGAATTGCTCAGGTAGAATGAACATGTTTAGCGCCATTCATTGGATAGACATCTATAGCTTTCATTATTTTAATACTCCCACACATCTTAACTTCATCAGCATCCTTAATTTGTTGATTTAATTTGTGTTTGTGTTCCAGAATGAAAAAAAGGAAGCCCCAAAGCCATGTGTTGAAACAGAAAAGGACCATGTTGAAAGTAAACCAAAGGGCGATCAAGACCCAGCTTCGAGCAGTAAACCTGTTGGCAAACAAGGTAAGCAGGGATCCCAAGGATCAGATATACCCAAGGAAGAATATATACATGTTAGAGCACGAAGAGGTCAGGCCACAAACAGCCACAGTCTTGCTGAAAGGGTAATGGCTTTACAAAGTTCATCTGTTGTGCTATGGTAAAATGAACTGAATTGAGGGGAACGTTACTCATAGTTTTGTATCAAGATACAGATCAAAGTTTTTTAGCCACCTTAAATCTTGATTAGAAGTTTGAAAATTGAACTTTTATGGGATTGAATTTGAGCTTTATTCATTTGGTTCAAATTTAATTACAAATCTTATTCAAATTATGGCTCGAGTTCCCCTTGTTCGAGTTCGACCCAATAACTTCAAATTCAAATCAAATACCCCTAGTTGTAATGAATTTCGTTTATTGGAAGTCTGTGGACTATGCCGATTTAGTGAGAAATGTCATTTGGTTTTGACATTAGATTTACTGTTTTCCGATGTAGGTGAGGAGGGAAAAGATCAGTGAAAGGATGAAGTACCTTCAGGATCTCGTTCCTGGTTGCAGCAAGGTTAGTACTCAGTAGTGTTGATCAAGTCTTATTGCCATTTGGACGTTATGTGTACAATACCTACGCGTCTTCCCTGGCAGGTTACAGGAAAAGCAGTTATGCTGGATGAGATCATCAATTATGTGCAATCACTGCAGCGACAGGTGGAGGTATGTGATGGTTACTCTCAAATTCTTCTTGTTATGCAATTATTGTACAATATCATTCATGAGTTTCTAAAAGTGCTTAGCATTTTTATCGTGGAGAGTTTCAATGATAGAGCTTTGGCAAAGAGACTCTCTCAACGCAGTATTTTAACTATCAAGAAAATATTAACAAACTTTTCCCACAAAAAAAGACTTGGTTCACACTGGGAAATCAGTAAGTTTTGTGAATCAGTAAGTTTTGTGAATATGATGAGGTCCATATTTCAATATTCACTGAAAATGCTAATATTAATGACTGTAGTTTACCCCTTTAACCCAAAAACTCGAGCTCATGGAGGTGGCCTGACAATAATTTTAAAATTGAATGCACATCCCTATACTTGTAAGCCACAGATCATGAAATATACGTCCAGAAATAATGAAAAAGATGCATACATGCATCAAGACCAGTTTGTCAACAATGGCCTGGAAATAAGCATTCAATACCAATTCAGTGGAAAGTAACAGGGATTACATTATAAACTTGTCATCTCCTGGCATCATTACCATTTCAGTTACACCTTATCCCAAAAAAGCAAGTTCACAGGAGGTGGTTCACCAACAGTTCTATACTTTTAACAGTAAATTCTTGTTGTGTATGAATTGAAAGTTTAAAGATCGTTAATGGTAGTGCGTTCATGTTTCTTTTCATCAATACCATTTCAGTTACACCTTATCCCAAAAAAGCAAGTTCACAGGAGGTGGTTCACCAACAGTTCTATACTTTTAACAGTAAATTCTTGTTGTGTATGAATTGAAAGTTTAAAGATCGTTAATGGTAGTGCGTTCATGTTTCTTTTCAGTTCCTGTCCATGAAGCTTGCGACAGTTAATCCACGGCTCGAATTCAACATCGAAGCATTCCTAGCTAAAGATGTAAGCATATGACTGTCGTATCCCACCCACTTTGCAATTGACTACCTAATTTCCTGTGTATCTAATACAAGTAATAATCAATAACAGGTCCTTCAACCTAGAACTGGTCTGCCGTCTTCATTAACTTTTCCTCCTGATATGAATGTGCTTTATCCTCCTCTACATCCATCACAACCCACACTAATTCAATCAGGCATTCCTGGTTTAGGAAACTCTTCAGACGCCCTTCGAAGAGCAATTAATCTTCGATCAACTGCTGTTGGTGAAAAGTTCAAAGAACCTTCATCACAAGTAAAGCTCTAATTGATTATTCCCTCAAGTAGTGTAATACGGCGGAAGAATTAGCATGTTGCCTTCCAAAATAAGCTTATTTTGAGGGCATATAGAAGGAATTTATTTTATGATATTCTGGTGTCATCATCAGCAGGTTCCCAACGCCTGGGAAGATGAGCTTCACAACGTTGTTCAAATGGGCTTCAACTCAAGTCCAACTATTGATGAACAAGATTTAAGTGGTATTTTGCATATCCTCAAATCTAGCTTCATTAATAGATTAAGATGTTAATCTGACTTCAGTTTTCTTTGTTCCGCCGTCAGATTCTCCACCACTCGTACACATGAAAGCTGAAACCTGATTCATATTTCAGTATTTCAGTTGTGGCCCTCCCTTACTCCTTGTCGAATGTGAATAGCTGAGCAAATTATTGTATTCCTTCTGTTAGATCTGGGATCACCTATTCCTTATCCCTGACCTTATACCCCGGCACTAAATGAATCAAAGTATTCTTCGTTGTACTCCATCTAGAAAGAAGTGGAAGGCTAAGAGTTCTTCTCCAGGTCCCCTGTGATCCTTCTGTGCCTGATGCTTCTTACAGGAGTTAGCTTTTCACTGTTATCTGTAGTTATTTTGGCTATTGATTGTAGTAATGATGTTTCTATTTGATACTCTGTGGGGTCCTGACTCCTGAGGAATTCAAATTCTTGTAATTTCCTAACAGGGAAAAGGACGATTTACCTGTACTTTCGAATTTATTTCGCATTTGTCATGTTTTGCGAAAATTATCACTTGGGTGTTTTAGAAACCCACTGTATTTGTTTTCAGAACATTTTCAAAATTTTCTATGAATCAAAATGAAATTCTACCATCAACATGTGCATTTAATCGGTAATTGGCTTTTTATGGGATAAATAACAGCAGCACAATGTGATTACATATCCATTTTCTGTGATTTAAGTTCTTGAACAATCTGAATTGGGAGCAAGCATGAAAAAAAATCTTAAACAACACAACAACTAAACTTTCGTCCATCACAAGAATACATGGACACGAGTTTCACAAACTGGCAATTACCTATAAAATTCATCGAGGGGAAATTCAAACCATGGATAGACATTGAAGCTCTAGCCAAACTTTCTCTTCTTCTGACAATTGAGGATTCATTTTTCTACACCTTTTATCGATTTTGTCGCCTCAGACTGGCTATCGGGTGGGTTCTGCATAGAAATGAAGCCGCAGTTTTCAGGTCAAAGACTAGTGCTTAAAGCATAAAACATCAGAAGCACAGAAATCCTTTTAGAAGCTTGTTTGATTTAATGGTCATCTCGTGTTATTTGTTATACCTCTTAACCATAACACCTACCTGGATACGAGTGCAGATCTCTATAATTTCAGCCAGTGGTGCCCAGTCGCCGAAGTTTCTCTCAATGAACTGATAAGCTATGCCATTCTTTTCTCTCCCAACTATGAAGAGTCCACCCTTGATCTCCCCTTCACCTTTAAAGTTTTGATCCACTCCAATAGCTTTTGCTCGCTTGTAATTTGCAATGGCTCTCGGATTGAGCAAGAAACCAGAGATGAACTTGTCCTTGAGTAGCTTCCCTCCACCTAAAGCCTTGAAAAACTCTTGTCCCCTGTCAAAGAGCACAACCCCGCCCCAGTATCTAGGCCAGAAATCCTTTACCTGAACCATTTATCTCAATGATTTAGAGCATACATAAATAATCTGCGAAAGGTGGTTAATTATGTCATGTGATCAAAAAGTGTACCTCTGTTTCTATATGCTCATGAAGAACAGCATACAGTTGAACCCCAATAGCATCAAATATTGGTTTCTTGGAATACAGCTGATGGGCTTCAGCTCTACACATAATGCACCTGGTTTCAAAGCATGTGTCAAGACCATGCTCAAGAAAATGTGTGTTCTAGTGATCTTCGACCACCATGTGAGTGCTGTTAATAGGTAGAATGGAGCTGTCAATGCAGTACATTTATCAAAACATACCCAGGCCGGCGGATACAGAGAAGAATAGCTGGTTTCTCACGCCATATTTCAGAAGCCTTCATTGGAGGTGTCTTCGTTTTGATCAAACGCTCAAATCCAATCTTATACTCGGGAGCAAGCCTCTGAACTGAGACATTCTCAATACTCGAATAAGGAGCCACATTTTCCACGATTGGGGGAGGCGACACACAACCGCAAGCTCTAGGTTCTTCAGGCACTGCTGCTACAATTCCCTTAAACATATATCCATCAACATTCTTGAAACTTGCCATAGATTGTTTTGATGCAGAATCATCGACTCCATCGCTATTTTTTCTCATACTGGACAGTTTTCCAGAGCCGACTGTAGAAATCGTGTTTCTTCTTCTTGGTGGAAGGTTATATGATGGTGGCAAAGGATCTGCAGCACAAGCACTGGTGCGGTCTGTGAAACGAGCAGTATGGCCTCGTTTCATACCAAATTGTGCAGAAAGGTCCGCACTACTGAAGCTAAGAATCTCAGGTAGGCATTTTTGTGTGGCCTCTAATTTGTCTCCATATTGCATTAGTGCACGATCATGTAAGTATGACCTAATTTCTAGTGCATTCTTGAGTAGCAGAGATAAAAGTATTCAGAAATCTTGAGTAAGTAAAGGGTGAAATTAGTTAGAGACATACATATCGAAAGCTGTGAAATTTGAATTGTTACATCATTATCCTTTATAGCATAAAAGTGAAAATACAGAAATATATCGATTTATTCATCAGCATAAATGTAGATGTAAAAATAGGGTTCTCCTCAAATGAAAAGAGTTCAAAATTTATGACCAAGTTTTTTTAAAAAAAATATAAATTTCACCTCTCGTCCAAGTTCTTGATCCGTCCTTACTTTATTTGTATTTTATAAATTTTCTGATGCAGAAAGAACCAACAATCAACATGGTAAAATTGTATTTCCTTGGAACATCTTGATCACAATACGCAGGTTTATGTTACATTAATTCTAGCTGAACTTTTCTTGAAGATCTTTGTCATACAAAAAACTTGAGATAATCACCAAAATTTAACTCTGAAAACCTTGATGAAACAGTAGCAATTTTTCTGGAAACAAGGAATCTTGACAAGATTCTGATTAAAAAACTAAACCTTGTGCTGTTGAGTCATGCCAATGTCTTCCATGTCTTCAGAGTTCATCAACTTCAAAGTGGGCACATCATCCCACCCTTCTTCCAACAACCTTGGCAGTAGTTCTTTAAGGCATCCGTTCCCAACGAAATCCTCTACTACAAAAGAAGCCATACTAGACTCCTTCAATACTACAGAGTTCTATAGGTTTCTTTCGAGTTTTCTGGAGTATAGTGAATTTAAAAGAACATATGATTGTATGAGGAAAACTTGACCAAATCGACTAAACCGCGTTGAATGGGAGTAGTTGTTCTTTTTGGCTTGTTTCCGTGTCGTTTGCAACAATGAACAATTATTCCAATCATTATGTCAGAACGGCCGGCAAAACACATTTGGAAGATAACTTGTCAACGTTGATATAAGTCAAGCCCCACTTGCATTTATGTCGATCAAGTACACCGGTTTAATATAAAAACTTATTAATTAATTAATATCGTGGGGATTATTTTAAATACTAATTGAGTCGGTTGAGTTGCGCTGGTCTGAGCTTGGGTGTCCACTTAATTATTCTCCCTCGTTTCCTGTCCCCGCCCCCCACCCCACCCCCCCCCCCTCCCCACCCAGAAGAACAACTGTCTGGGGTACCCCTCGCTGCCCGTTCCACTTCTGCAAAGAACCTGGGCGTGATTTGTCTCCCCACAGAGGAGGCCCTCAACCAACTGCCATATATGAGTTTTCCAATCTCCAACGGGCCGTCTCACAATCCCAAAACGAGTGGCCAATATATCCATGATTATAGCAAAAATCAGGTAGTCTTTCATATGATATAAGAACAATTACATCATCTGCATCCTGATTTATAGAGATTCGTATATGCCTCTACAATGGCTTAGTGATATCAATGCTTACCTTTATGCGTGCATACCGCCCCATGGCAAGGCCATTTTCCCGAGTGTGGACCTCCTCTACAACTCCCACTTTACTGCCCACTTGCTCGAGGAAATCTTTATGCATGAGGACCAACGGTAGGTTGAACATCGGACCCAAATAGACAGATCATCAAAGCTCATCTTATTTGGAGTCTGCATTCCGCGAGGCTCTCGGAATATGGTAAGGTTTCGAAATATAATCCAAGGTCCTCCTGAGATAGCCCGTTTCTATCCTGTTGTGATTTGAAGTCCAAGAGGAACATGTGATTGTGATTTGAAGTCCAAGAGGCACATATTCTCTCCCACAACGCCAATCTCTATATGTTTGCCTGTATCATACAAGGGATTTGTTGCACAAAAGCTTCACGGACGATGAGTTTAGACGAGAAAACCTTTGCTATCAAACAGTTTCCAATGCGTTGTTCTCCGACCGTCAACGCCTCGTCTTCGATGGCTGGGGTTTGTTATTCACAATGCTGCTTGGATAATTTTGAATCCATGACCAAGTCGCGCTGCGCTGCGCTACTTCTTCTGGATCCATAACGACTGAATGCACGTGCAAAGAAGCACCATTCGTAGATTTAGAGATGAAAACCTACACAAAGGTAGGAAATAAACTCCCACTGGTGTCGCCGTCAGTTAACCCTAGGAGTGAAAAAGTCACTCGTGATTATGTTATATAAATCTCGTATGCTATCTGTTATTAATACAATACCTAGAAAAAAATAGAGGCACAAGAAAAAATGAACCATACATTGAATCATACAACAAACATCAGGCCACAGCTACTGGTTCCAAACAATATCAAATCCCATCTTTTTCCATTTGACTGGAAAGATTCAAAAAATTACATGTATATTTGTTGAATTTGAGTTGACAATTCTCGCAGCATACAGAACAGTGCTTCCTTTTCGCCATCTTTCAACCACCGTAAATTTGTATGAGAAACCTTTTGATCGGTGCTTCATACATGAATCCTGGAAGCTCTTAGAAACTTCGTAACTTGAGATTTGCCTATCTTATAAATTCCTTCGAGGAAAACGAGATGGCTCGATTTCCAGTTCTTTTAAGCGAAATATGTACAAGAGCGGGCCGGTCCTGGCTGCAGTTCTACCCAGATGATGGTCACTTGAGGCTCTTTCATATGGGGTGGCAGTAGTCTAAGCAGCAACTTGTTATTCCTAGTTGAAAAAATAGGTCGATTCCAGGACTTCCCTGAGGTCAAAATCTCCCCGTTCGGGTAAAGGAGGGAAGTTTAAATTTGGAAAAGCACGTTCAAAATCCTGCAACAACTGAAAAGAAAGAACAAAGTTCATATAAGCTTGGGGTCTCAAAATGATGATTCATGATACGAAAAAAGGCTTACATTTTCCAAAATTGGTGCCCCATAGAGCTCGACGAACTTCTCCCTGAGAATCTTGCTCATTTTGTCAACATCACATGCATGAGTCCAGTATGAATCATGCACTCCTGAGATAAAAATCAGGGTCAAAGTTATTGACATTACCGCAACAGATATTGAACGAGAAACACGATAACCACCAGAAATTAAATATATAGTAGTAGGAAATAATTTAAAAGACCTGCGAAGTTTAAACCCGCCTCTGAACAGGCAATGGCAGTCATCATCATATGGGAACCGTCGAGAGAGTGAACGAAATTTGGGGGGAAAGCTGTTCTCTGTCGCTTAGGCAACACCTTTGATAATCATGAAAAAATACAGCATGCAACTCAGGACGCTGTTACACAAGCACAGGCTTCTCGATGGGAAATATCAAGAAACATGTGGAACCTACCGAGTCGGTTTCACGTTGCAATGTAAGAACCTGAAGAGAAGTCTTAATCTGCACAGTACAAGAATAAATTCTTAATAATGAATATGTGAAAAACAAGTATCTTCGACATGATCACGTTACATTCAGTTGCTGATGGTGTCTGAAGAACAGCTGCAACAGATAAAAAATGTATGTGAACATACCAGGTGCCTTCCTAATTTGCGGTAAGGCTGCACAACAGGGAGCCCAAGTGGTGTTATCCAACGTACAGGTTCATTCTCCGTGGCTATAATCTGAAAATGATGATTTACTGTGTCGCTTCTTGAATATTAAGTATCTTACTGCTAAAATGCTTTACTAAATAAAATTAATGCTTAAAAAATGTATCAAATGAACCTTGGCACAGTCTCCCAACCAACTCATTATGCTTCGTGCCGCCTCAAACATTTCTCCTAAGGCTGTCAAAGTTGTCTGTTTGAAAATTAAAAGGATGTCAGAACAAAGCCGGATGTACCATAGACCAGTACCATAATTCATACACGCTATTTTATTTGTAAAATAAATTTAGCAGTACTGACTGACTTTTGCAGCATAGCAAGCTGCCGCAAATAATTCTGCATCATCCTCAATAGCACCTCGCTCCTTTAACCTCCTCTTGATTTGTTCACGTGCACCAATATAAGTGACGCCATATACTGATGTCATTACCGTTTGCTTGACTAACTTTCTATCCACCTGTAACATATGAATTTTATTTAGAAGCATATGATAACAAAAATACCATCAACTAAAAGATTATAGGAACAAAAGCATCGAACAATAAGTTAATAAAGCAGCATGGAACCTGGTTGATTAACAGCCTTGCACGCTTAACATTTGGATCAGTTGCAGGGTCTTTTGCCGCATCTCTCTTCATAATATCAAGCACTCTACAATTTTTTATTAGAAATGGAATTCATTAATACAATTTTCAACGGTGCATTCCTTATAAGATAGATTGCTGACATGGGGTTATATTATCATAGAGAAGAAAAAAATGAATAATATTGATACTACTGCTCACCTAGCAGCAATTCCAGAGTAAACATCAGCAGGCTTATCCCCTGTAACAAGATTGACAGCCGCTGCCCCCAACTGAACACAAATAATACCATGTTACAAAATTATGAAACAACTTTTATTATTATCCTTCCAAATGTAATCCTAACGGTATCTATCAAATTTAGGATACGAAATGATGGTTCCAATTTCCAAATCCAGGGGATAGAATCATAATACCTAATATAAAATCAAGTTCAATGATTCCAGAGGCCAAAACTAAATTTGTTTAAAGCAAGGTGAACTTCTATTTAGATCTGTCAGCTTCATACCATTTATTTATATGTTGGCCATTGCCCAGAAATAAAGGTGTCATGGGGAATAGGCAAGGAGTGCCAATGATTATATATAAGATCAGCAGCCGCCATATACACTGAAGCAAGATTGGATAAATACTCGATGAGGTATATTACCTTGTCTCTTCCAAGGGCAGCGTAATGTTGCAAGCCATTACATGAACCATCCTTGAGAATTAAATTAGAAACAAAGCATCGACAATCAGTGTCAACAAGTAATTAGCATTTATAACACAAACAAGCATACTAAAATAAATATCTCGCTGAAAATGATGGTTATATTTTCCAATAAATGGCCTAAAATAAGGTTTCCCAGCAGAATGGTGGTGCAACACCAAGCTTATGAAAGAAAAAATAATTAAGAATAAAGTGAACTAAATTCTTCAGCATAAGGTACTAGATATAGTTGAAAAATTGAATAAAATGCTCAAAGCACATGAGGAATACGTATCAGGTTACTTGCATTTCCACTCAAGAGTTTCACTCCGCTCCTCACAAACACTCTTGCATAAATCACGGGTAGAAAGTAAATAAGTTAAACAAGCCAGACTATAGTTCCAGATACACTTGGTCGACACATTTATGGCATGGATTCGATGATCAAATCTTTAATTCGATTGACTTGTTACCTGGTGTACTGGCATATGAGATAAAGTAGTCTCAGGGTATGGACTTCTTAATGCTTCAGATATGTTCATGCATGTAGCCAAACATTGGAAAGGATCCTCCGCACCTAACCACCAGCGCTTCCCTTCAAGAGGCCGGTCTGCAGAATCAAAAATATCCTCCAAATGGTTTTCAGCAAAAGATATCCGGCCGTCATAAGATAATTTGTCGACTCCACCTCCATATAAATTAGCTAAATGTACTTTTAACCAGCGTATCCCCGACTTTCCAAGCGGGCGTCCTTCTGCAAATTCTAGAATTCCTCGGCATAAATCAGAGCCGAGATGATTCAGGTATGGGTGCATGGGATATGCACGTCCTCTGAAATCTAAATTGTGAGGATAGTAAAATCCATCTTCATCCTTCATTTTTCTAGCCACCTGTTCTATCAAATGACAATTAGTTTATACTCAATTAACAACATTTCAAAAGCCAATGAAAATGTAAAAGGTAGCATCTTACGGCAAGTTTAAGTTCTATTTCGCATCGCTGTGCATGCCTCTCTCTGTTCTCTTTTTTCACAGCTTTAACTTTCCACTTCCACTTCTTCATCGCTACCTCATTTTCTGTATCTGGTTCCTCTGGCAAAGGAACCTGAATGGACGTTATTTGAAGTATTAAGCATGAGAAATTTATTGACGTCGTCCTTATGATATGTTTAAAGATATTAGTAGCATCGAGAAAAACAAATCATGAACAAAATGAAAGAAGATCCGAAAAAAAAGACAGGAAATATTGGAGTCAATTAGAGTTATATTTAAGGTCACTCACATCTTCACGGTCAACCAAGTCAGCAAGCCGGCCTCCATTAGCCCAGATTCTGTCAATAACACTAAGCATTCTTTTATTCACCTTCCACTTGGTAGAGCCAAGTGCATTAAGCGTCTGTAAGAAATGAAAAATTAGTAGAAATAATGTGGTGTCATAAGAAATCAAAATGTTAATATTCATTCGATATGATTGAAAAATGATAGCTAGCATGCTGATCTCCCGATCAGATTATTAAAAAAAATAGTACAAAAAGTATTGAATTGGGAAAGCCGAGGGTACCAAACCTGGAAAATAGGTTCTAACTGCAATTTTGGAGTTCGTTTAATAACATCACGTTGTTGTTTTGCCCCATGGGTGCGCATGATATATGACGGCAGAAACAAATAAGCTCCTCTTTCATACCTATCAATATTTTACCAACCTAATCAACATAGATGCAGTGAGGACCAACAAATACAATTATGCTCATATTAGAAGCAGCTGGTTTCTGCAATACAGAGCCTTACGGCAGATTAATTGAAAAACATGCATGAAGCATCTTTAATGAAAACCAACTTCTTGTAGCCTACTTTCGTTTTTCCGTAGGTGATCTCGACTCTCATATACGACGTTAGGAAGGATTCACAGCACATAAGCCTCCTAAATGCAAATCGTGACATGAAAACGCAGTTAAAATGTCACATGAGATTGTTAATAAGATATTCTTGGCAAATAAATATATAGCTCTAGTCACATCATAAAATTTAGACCAGTGATGGCCCCAATGAGTGGAAGGCGGAAAGAATTTTGATAAATAATATCGACATTCATGTACATTTGGCTATAACAAGTTCATATTTTACATTCTACAAGAATACAGAGAGGTATTGCCACAAACCAAACTCCACTGATGTTAAATCTGTAATTTTATACTTATATTTGCAATGAAGACATAGTTTTCAATGTCTGGTTTTAGTTTGTCAACCGTGATACAAGGGGACAAAATTAACCGTTCAATCTTCAAAACTTTATTGGAACAGAGCTTACACATAAGATCCTATTAGATCAGTGAATTTAACATGGTACATTTGAATTAGATTATAGATAAAAATAATGTCCATCTATTAACGTCCATTGACCAGACAGAGTTAATAAGTTAAGTTTAAAAATGTTTCCTCGGTTTCCCCTCATCAAAAGATAAAAAGATCGTATCATCATACCCCAGGACACAAAACCCAGTACAACAGAGCTGAATTTCCACGAAATTAGTAACATATAATAAAAAAGAAAACAAAAGGAAAGCGCGTACATTAGCAAAAAGTTTATAACTCTATTTAAAAATTAAAAATCAAGTAGCTTGCAAAATACTATCCAGAAGGTGTTGAGAATATATATTTAAGGCTAAAATAAAAGGTGAGATAAACTAAGATAATGACTTATTGAAAATGTCTATTTATCATCTTCATTAGGGGACCTACTCAATGCTCTAGTCTACTCGCTCTAATTTATGGAACTCTGACTCTCGAAGTTGATCTTTCTTGATGATCTTAAAATCCCCAAAATTTTACGGAAAAAACAAACACAAAAGACAGGGAGAAACACTTTTATTTAGAATTCTAAATATAAAAACTAATGAAAAAGAGGAAAGAATATCCCACCCCGTCCAATTCAATGGAGGAACCAACATTGGCATATATGGAATCACCATGTGCCTCGCCTGCATAAAATAAATTAAAACTAGATAATTATGGCTATCAAAATCACCAGTGTGTGATCCATAAATTCATAAAAAGATAATAAGAGAGAATATATGTTCCTCAGGAAAAAGTTCCAATTTGTAACACATTCACGTATTATATTGGAAGAAATATAAAACATGGAAGGTGTGAGTAGTTGTGATTACAGTTTTCTCCAGGCCTTTGTGAACTAGCGGGTCACACTCAATCACCCCATATCTCCTAAGGCCTTTCCTATAAATCATAACCAGTCAGTGTCATTCAAAGTGGACAAATTTGTACCTCCAGAGTGACAACATATCGTTTTACTCACTGTGTTTCTACAGATCTGAGAGTGTGCACAAATGCAGGTCGAATATCAGGAGGTCCATCTTCAAATTGATCAACCGGAGGTTGAATGTAGGCTGTTTCCATCAATATCTGAATCAACCGGCAGCCAACCTGTAAGATAAAGCATTACTTCATGGACAATTCTACTTCCAAGCAACATGTAGAAGTCGTCCTGTTGGTATCTCAGCTACCTTTACATGATTATCCTGGCCCCAGGGCTTAAAATCATCTTGTTGCTTCACAATTTTTCTAACTTGCTGCACTCTTTGTTTCTTCATCAACATTGTAACCTTTTTTCTAAGTTTCACTTGTTCATTTACTGCATTATCAGGATCTTCTCCAGAAATTCTATTTAGTGCATTTTTTCTCTTGGAACTCTCTAAAAACTTGTGTATCCTGGCCTGATCAACAAACAATAGTGATTATTGAACATTTACGTGAAACATACACATAGAGGCTACAAAAGTTTCTTTATTTTCATATAGAAAGTAGAATTTAATGATATAATCTGGTTTGAGTATAATACGGGCTAAAGGAAAAAATTCAGCAAATATGACGAGCACATATACTTTATATACGAAGTTAAACTCAAAAATTTGTCTATATTTTGATCCAAAGGGAAATATGGCATCGAAAAGTCATCAAAGAAATACATCACTTGGAAATTTCAGCTATTTTGAGAACATCACTGCAGCATGACCAAAGAATATTGAGATCCTTGAATCCATTGAAAATTCAGCAAGAATTTACATGCAATGACTTCGAGCATACAAGAATGCAATACTTCGAGCATACAAGAATGCAATGCTAAATATCTGACCCCTAAACAATTGACATCGTATTAGACCACTCTCCCGATGATTATCAGTCAAAAGAAAGATACGAGTTTTCTGTAACCCCCCAAAGCAAATGCAAAAATCTCATCAGCCAGAACATGAAAATCTAAAGCTAACTCAAGTACAGAAACAATTTCAATAGAATCCACCGGAAACTCTATACAACACTATTCAATGATAGCCTACAGTAGACAAGTAAAATGATATCCATGAACATGATTCTAAATAACAAACAACGACCAGAGAAAGCAGAAAAATTCCTCATCAAGAAATCAGAAATTCCATAATAACTATTTTTTCCGTATAATTAATCTCTCGCTCTGGATCTCTGCCATACTTTTCAGCTTCAAGGCACCTGACTGACCATTTTCGTACGCTTCAGTTTAGATGAACAAAGCATGTTTCAAAATCCGTACACAAGTTAAAACAATTAAAACAGAAAACAAATTTTCGTATGCTTCAGTTTTCAAGGCACCTAACTGACCATTTTCGTATGCTTCAGTTTAGATGAACAAAGCATGTTTCAAAATCCGTTAACAAGTTAAAACAATTAAAACAGAAAACAAATCTTATCAATGCTTGATAATAAACAAATAAGAAGCAGTCGTTAAAAATGGATCATTCATATTTCAAGAGACAACACAAGTAAAGTTAAAAATTAAACAATTTTGTGCGCCACCCAACCTCATGTTCAATGGCTTCGCCAATATGACATGCAGCTTGCACTACTCTGGCACTGCCATTCCCTCCTCCAGTCATCAACAATGCCATCAACTTATGCATTGTAATAACTGCCATCATTCCTGCAGGCAAGTGATCAAAATAAGGCGCATACGCACCACGATTCTTCCCATCCTTGCACAAATCCTGCTCAGCAGCAATGGCATCCCTCAATGGCTCAAACCACCCTAAGAACAATGACTTGATGTACGGCAAATTAGGCGCCAATTTTTGCTCACACATGTCCACTAAAAGCTCTTGGTATTCTCTAGCCGCATCTTCCCATGCTTCAGTCTCCATCTTTATTTGCCTCCGCCTAAGAGCGTTATACTTACCTACTCCCATTCCTCCCACCATTTTTTGTTGTTTTTGCTGCGATTCTTTCACATCGATTTCCTTGTTCATCTCCTCGATTAACTCTTGGACTTCGTCGACATCTTCTTCAGAAGTGGAAACTAGAGCCTCAGCAGCACTGCCATAACTCCTAGCGTTTCTACAAAATCCGAACATTTCGCTCGAAATAGCAAGTTTTGGGATGCCCAATTCAGGCTTTCTCCAGAAAATCAATTCTTGAGAGAGACCCATATCATAGTTCCAAATATTTCTGTTAAGAAGAGGTATTGAATTTGCAAGAAAAATAGAATCTTGGGGAAATATTACACCATAACTAGTTTTCGAAGAAGAATGGGATTCGGATAAAATCTTAAACTTTCTTAAGTAAGATCGTTTCGATAAATTTCTCCACATGTTTAGCGAATATTGTCTAAACTAACAAAAATTGAGGAGGAAATACAGAAATTTAATGGAGGTAAAAGAATTATTGAAACGTGACACAGAAAATTCAGAAAAGAAAGATGAATTTAGGTATCTATCAATGAAAATAAAGAAGAACAAACAAGGGGCCTGGAGAGAGACACAAATCAGCCGGGAGTTGGCTGCCATAAACCCTGCTAAAAACCTATGTTAAGTCTTCAATTTTAATATCTAACAAAAAGAAATGTAATTTAATTTTATAAAATAAATAAATAAATAAATAAGTTGAGAGCACAAACGTGCTTGTTTCAGTTTGGTCCTGACGGGTCTACCCGGATGGTGACCCAAATTCCGAGCCTACCTAGGAGCCTAAGCTTTTTTATTTTTTGAACCAAGTAATGTTTTAATTACCGTTAGTAATTCGACTGTCATTTAACTTTTAAACTTATAATAAATTTTCCATCTTATATCATTAAATATAAAATTTTAATCTTATAATTAATTAACCGACATATTTAGTCAATTAAGCCTTACTTGGAATTATATATTCCCATTACAATTTATTTGTTTTACCGGTTTCCAATTTTATAGTTGCAAATTTGTTTTTCTGCTCCTTGGGTTGTTCCTTGATTTATTTTCTGCAGATAGGAGATAACAGAATAGCCTAAAACAAAAACAAGAAATTGCCAAAAATTAACCAATTTACTAACCGGAAATGGGAAGCCAGTTAGACAGACAAAAATGCTTTACTTTCTTAAACTATCATTCTTTTCGTATCAAATACGTACAACAAACCAGTTCACAATATGATTGAATACATAACTTCACTAAAACCATCTAACTTGAATAGTTAACAAATAAATAAAGCTAAATTCAAAAAACCCAAGACTCCTGTAATATAGCAAAATTGCTAAGTTGGGAATAAAACAACTCTAGTCATACTTCTCATAAAAATGCATAACCATTGGTCCATTACAAATTTCCATTTGCCCTTAAAGTGTTGTGCTACCAATCTCCACCCTCAAAACTCTATTAATTTATAACACTCGTAAGAGAGAAAAACGTATGGCAAGCATGAATTAAAAGCTAATTCAATCAATCATTCCAAGGATCATTCTCAGTCCTAACTTCCGAAGGCTCGACCACTTCTGTTTCAACAGCACCAGAGGAGCCCACATCAGCCCCTGAGATGTCGTCTTCAGTGGCCTCAGCACTATCATCCTCAAGTCGACCCCATCTTCCACCAAGTGCCATGCTCATCATCTCATAAATCTTGTTTCCAAGCTCAGCCGGACTATCAGGCTGCCATATTCAACATAGTATTTTAAGAAAACGTGTCTCAGAAACGCCACCAGAAGATAAAAGGATAAAGAGTGCCCAAAAGATCTTTAGAGCTTACTGTGAATCCACTGGAAATAAGTGCCGTATCATATAGGAGCTCTATGGCCCTTTTTGCATCGGTGCTGTCAGGTGCATTCTTGCATGCAGCCTGCAAATAAAGGCAGGAATAAATTGGGTATAATATAATTTAGAGGTAGATGTTAGAAATGTCAAAATCTTTATAGTAACTTCTAAGCACTTTTTATTTGTACTTTAACTGAAAGGGATTAAAAACATAAATGCCAAAAGGATTAAATAATAGTGAACAAAAGCCAGAAATCATACATTGAGATCTTTGATGATAGGGTGATCAGGATTGATTTCCAATATTCTTCTTCCCCTCATGAATTCCAGGCTCGAGGTGTCTCCGAGTGTCTGAGCTCGCATTAATCTATTTCAAGAACATCAAAACAAAGAATGGCTAACTAATATTACAGAAACAAGAAATAATGACCAATTTTTTCATAGAACGATCTTATTTGTTGCTATATCACATACCTTTCCATATTTGCAGACCACCCAAACTTGCCGGAAACAAGCACACATGGTGATGAGCTTAAGCGCTTTGAGACTTGCACTTTAGCCACTGTATCACCAAGCTGTTGTTTTATCCAGTCACACAGAAGATTATATTCCTGCTTGGTTTCTCTTTTTTCCACCTCATCCTCATCACCTGTCATTCAAGTACAATTTTACAGCTCAAACGCACAAAACATCGTCCTTCCAGCATGTACCCAATAAACAACAAAGACAAACCACACGGCTTTCGTTTATTCTACTATTCTTCTCAAATTTTGCTTTTATGCTTTAAACCTTTAAAGACTCGGAGATTCTAACCAAGCTCTAGATCTTCCTTGCTAATGTCAACAAATTTCTTTTCCTTGTATGTCTGTAAATTCTGGATTGCAACCTCGTCAATTGGCTCAATCAAATAAAGCACCTGCCAATCAAGAGCCCCATAATACCATCAAACATGAAAATTTCCATCACGTAAAAGTAAATAAACAAACACATCATCAAAATAGAAAGACCCCTCTTCATTATAAGAACTAGATCAAGACAACTGTTGCCCAAGTTAAAGTGCATACCTCGATGCCTTTCTGGACCAATTTTTCAACGAAAGGTGCAGTCTTGGCACTTTTTAAGCTATCTGTTGCCAAGTAATAGATGGCTTTCTGGTTTTCACTCATGTTCTCCACATAATCATCCAAGCTTATCAGCTCTTCCTCGCTCTTGGAAGAGAAAAATCTCAATAATGGTGTCAAACGTTTGTGATTACCCGAGTCTTCAATGCATCCCAACTTCATAAACTTACCAAAATTTTCCCAGAATTTTTTATAATCCTATATTTAACCAACCAACCGCAGTGTCAAAAATGTAATTTGCATGATGAGGAAAAGTATTTATAACCAGAAACTGACCTCTTTGTTATCACTTTCAGAAAGATCCTGAATCATGTCAAATGTCTTCCTCACCAGCCTCTTTCTCATTATTCTTACCTAAATAATTGAATAACAAGAATAAACATTAGAAAACATTTTGCAACCTTGATATAAGAAGGTGACCAAAAGAAATTAATCACTTACAATCCTGCTCTCTTGAAGGATCTCTCTTGAAACATTAAGAGGAAGGTCATCAGAGTCCACCACACCCTTCACAAAACTCAGGTATCTTGGAAACTGCGATTTGTCAGATTGGTAAAAAAAACTGGAGTAAGAACACACAACTTGTAGCATGAAAATGTCTAATTATTTCAAGGCCAAAATCTCCTACCAGTTCACCATCAAAATCATCTGAAATAAATACACGTTTAACATACAAACGGATATTTTTGGTCTTGGGATTGATAACATCTTCATTATTAAGAGGTGCCATTCCAGGAATATAGAGCACACTCCTAAATTCCACCTCACCCTGCAGAGATTGTGGAGTATAAATAAAAGAAAAACGAAAAAAACTTTACCAGCCCATTCAATAAAATATTGGGTACCTCTGTAGTGAAATGGGTATGAACAAGTGGATCCAAAAATTCATTAAATGTCTTCTTGTAAAATTCTTGATACTGATCCTTTTCAACCTCTTTGGGATTGCGCATCTATATTGTAATCAAAAAGAGGTGCATAAAGCATATTTCTATAGATGTTAAATGCTAGCCATATCATGCATCGTAAAAAATAACAGCTAAGACTCACCCATATAGGTTTTGTTTCATTTGCTAATTCCCAGTCCCAATATTTTTCAGTTACGGTCTTTTTGGTCTTTTTTTTTTCTCCCTGGGTGAAGTAAAAGAGAGAAAATATATGAAAAATCCATTCACTCAAAATAGAGAAGTAATATGTCAAAAGTTTCTTCTAAAAGGCCACTACCTCTGTGCTTCCTTCTCCTTCTTTTGGATCTTCCTCTTCTTCCACCTGCAAAATTTAAAACCGTTGATTAGTGTACAATTATTGAGCTTAAAATCCACTACCATAAATAAGCAACAAAGAGAGAATACCAGACGCAAAAATCATACCTCAACAGTCCTCGACTTTTCTTGCCATGTATAGATGGGGAATGAAACAAATTGTGAGTAATTCTTCACCAAATTCTGGATCTTGGTTGCCTCTGAATATTCATACTTATCATCTTCCTGAGAGGAAAGCATAGCTAAGTTGATTTATTATAAGCGGAATATAATGTGATAATATGCTTGAAGAAAAGTTTGGCATAAAATACAAGGACCATACCCTCAAGTAAAGAGTGACTTGGGTTCCTCGGCCCAGGAATTTCGTGGAATCATTTTCCTCTCTAATTACATAGGAGCTGCTATCAGCCTACAGCTTCCCAAATATATTGCTTATCAGATCTGGGGCTTTTTGTGGTAACAACTACCTGGAAAGAAGGAAAGGAAAGGACCAATTAAAGAGGCAGAATGCCTTGAACACATGAATGAAGAATAACTTATAGTATATATGTGAATTATTTTCAAATGACAGAGAAAACACCTTTTCAGCAACCAGAAATGCAGAATAGAATCCAACTCCAAACTGGCCAATCAAGCTATTATCTGCACCGACATCCTTATTTTCCTATGTAGGATAACTTCAAATATTAAATTTCAAGTAAATGAGCCATGATGCTACATAGCTTGTGTCGGTCAAATCCAAGAGAAATAGAGATGATATAACGAGATTTATTACCTTCAAAACCTTCAAGAATCTAGACGTGCCACTCTGAGCAATAGTCCCAAGACAGTCTATGAGCTCTTCTTTGGTCATTCCAATACCGGTATCCCTACAAGGTGACGACTCCACTAAGCAACTTATTCTATTTAAATAACTAACCATGTAGCAAAAAATAGCACATACGTTATGGTAATAGTTCCATTATCTGGATCAGTTTTGATACGAATCTCAAGGCTCACCAGCATCACCAAGTAAAGAAGGCTCTGTTACGCTTAAAAACCTCAACTTATCAAGTGCATCACTCGCATTGCTGTGTACACAATTGAAGTTAGTCAAACATAGCCCTGGTACAAAAGCACGCGCAACAGACATCCGACATATTCTCACCTTACAAGCTCTCGAAGAAACACTTCCTTGTGGCTATACAGACTGTGAACAATCAAATCCAGTAGTCTACTCACCTGGGAAAAATTCAAACAAGACAAATCGTAAATCTCAATTAAAAAAAAAATACAACTTTCAGCCTACTGAAAAACCACACCAGATTATCCTTTCGTATATAAATGAATACTTAGCTCTTTCATTACAAATCCATAAAGAGATTCGTTCTTTACCACTCAACCACTAAATTATTCACAATTTTCCATTAATTATCATCCCTACTCAGAAAAAAATTGAATTAAATAGGTAACCATGCATATCCCCAAAGGACGTCATGAAACTCAAAGAAAACAAACGAAAATCACAAACCGACCTCAGCCTGGTATTCATGGGTCTCTCCAGAGCTCTCCGAAGCCTCCTTTTCAGCCACAGCAGCCTCAGCATCTCACCACCACTCCGCTCGGTTTCCTCTCCAGTTTCCATTCTAACCCACGTCTTGAAAAGCTGACCCTTAATCCCCTTTGGGGCAAAAAAGCACTTCTCAATAATCCACTATTGCTTTTACGAGTACCCTTCAAAGAAAAAGACGGAAATGCAGCCACCGGAGGAGATGTCAAACTCCTGCTCAACACAGGTGCCATACTCTCAGTTTATATATGTGTGTGTATATATATAAGTCCAGAAAAGAAAATCGGTATCTGTATGTAAATTAAGGCCTTTCTTCCCAAATGAATGAATCACCGGAGTGGGACTTGTAAAAACCCTGCGAGATAGGGTTTCATGGGGAGGTCGGAAGGTTCTGGAATTGGGAAAACCAAAGCCAAGATTATTTGTAGGTTTGGAATTTAGAAGTTTGTGTATGAGAATTGTAAGGCTTAAATCCTGCCATTTCAGCATTTACCATATCCGAGAATTGTAAGGCTTAAATCCTGCCATTTCAGCATTTACCATATCCGATTATATTTAGACGCAAAAGTTTTTTTCTTGTTTTTTTAACGGTCAAAAAAATTGTGGAAGTGTAGCTCCAAAAAAAATTGTGGAGTGTACATTCTAGTCGAAATTTGGTTTCATGAATTAACTTTTGTACAATTCTTTATCGTACATTTTTTTTTTATCGATATTTTTAGACACACTAGATTCTTTTATGAATAGGTCTCCGACTTGATCCATTGATCCTGACCACACATTTTTTAAAAATAATTAAATAAATCCAATCTCCCAAGTTTGTAGGTCAATTACGATCACAATTCCAGGCCAATCTCGTTGACTCGATTAATCAACCCGTTGAGTCCAGTCCAGTCGGATCCAACCCAAACACCATGGCCTGGTCTACCTTTCACACCAAGACTTGCTATCTCATAAAGCAAAGCCAGAGCTTCAGCTATTCGTCCACTTTTACACAAACAGCTTAGTAGCACACAGTATGAGATACGATTCAACTGAAAACCCTTAGATATCATCTCCTCTCGAAGTCTGAGACCGGCTTCAACATTCCCTGTCTGGCAATGTCAACATAATAATATTGTATCGGTCAGAAGACCGGGTTTTGACCCTAAATGCAGCATTCTCTTTGTAACCTTCCAATCCCCATTCATCAGACCAAGTAGACGAAACCCTTTAGAATGTTATAAGTCACTTGATCAGGTTCCAATCCATGGTTCTCCATGTACATTTATAAAGTCTAATGCTTCCTCCACTGAACCCTCAACACAGAGCCCATGAATGAGAATATTATAACTATATGCATCAGGAAGCAATCCATTCTTGCACATTTTGCAGAATAATGATTTTGCAATATCCACGAACCCACCCCAATCTACAGAATCCTGACATAAGAGTATTATACGAAGCAAGACAAGGCTCCCCCTCTTTCCCTTCAAGATTGCATAGGAATGCAATTGCTTCATGAATCAAGCACTGCCTGCATAGCTCATCAAGCACGATTGAATTTGTGTACTCGGTTGGACCACTCCCATTGGCCTTGATTTCATTATAAACATTCCAGATAATATCTGTGTGCCTCAAGTCGTGCAGCAAACTATGGTATGTCATAATCAATGGCTGAATATCTAGGTCCTTCATTCTGGCGACAACAAGAAGGGAATCATAGACCATACCAGATCTGGAATACGCAAGGGCCAGCATATCCCAGACCAGATTATTTGAAACCTGGCACCAAAAAGTATTAAAAAGCACTTCACAAAGTGGGGTTGCAGATTCAAAACCTGACGAAAGCATAATAAATCAGCTAACAGAAAACGTTAGCATCGTGTATATTCTCCAATTTGCATTGAACGAAATTTGACACCCAACAGCAGAACAAAATATATACATAGGAGAAGGCGATGCATCGATACAACTTGCATGCAAACAACATGTTCTTATCCAGATTTATTTAAAATTAGGTCAGAATCAAAGAATGTCTATGGGAGGGTAAATACTTGAATATCTTTCTAAAAACCAAAAGATTTCAAGCTTCATGCTTGTAGTTTGTTACATTTCTAATTTTAAACCATCGGTCCATCATATCAATCAAACCCACACCCCAAGCCAGAGCTAACAGAATGAGAGCATATTTAAATCAAATCAAACCAAACTCTCAATTTTTCCAACAAAAATCAGAATCACTGACACACACACACAAAAGATAATCACATTGAAAATAAGAAAATCTAAAATTCTAGCTCAAAATTCTTCTAATTAATAATTTTTCCTGCAACATCAGATAAAACACATTAAAACTTGTTAAGATTGATTTGAACACAAAATCCGAAAGTTAACACCTAAAGTTTCAAATACTTACCAAGAAATTGCATTTCGAACAGAATTTAAATCATTTATTAAACAATAATCTAAACTCATGAGAACTCAAACTCAAATCAAACACCAATCGGAATGATACCCATGGATGAACCCATCAATATCCGGCCCAAACTCTTGGCCCATCCCAAGCCCAAATGGAAGAAAGGCTCGTCAAGGACCCAGGTATTCTCCTATAAATATCAAGTTTGAGAGTATGATATTAAATTCACTATATTGTTTTCAACAGCACTCTTAGCTGCTCAAAACTCACGTCTGGACTAATGACTTGCTGGAATCGGACACTAAATTTTCCTGTGAGTATCACGGAAGTTTACAGTCAATAATCACACGGAATACTACCCATGTATCACAAACTATCGAGGTTCGTCTATATATAGAACTCCAAAACCATCTTCTCAGTAGAGACAATGATCAGGTGCTCATTACCTTCATCTTGAACCACCTGCAACAAATGGCAGCGAAGCCCACGTAGCCGCTTCTTTTCCGCCAAAAGGTGCGCAACAACTAAACGCGAGCTTCCCGAGTACTTAATCCCGAGCTCATTTTGCAGGAAAAAGAAAAACCCAATCGCATTTTCCGAGTTCTGGAAACTGAATTTGTTCACAATGGCGTCTATTGGAGACGGGCTCAGCTGAAGAACTTCGTTCTTGAGGAAAATGTCGTGCCTGAGGGAGTTGATAAAGAATTTATTACATATGACGTCATTCTCGGGGCACTCCGACAAGTCAGCAACGGCGGAGTTAGCTGAATAGGGGACTTGGGAGAAGATATTCCGGGGAATTAAACGATGCCGTATGGCGGGTGATCGGAACATCGAACATTGTGGTACACAACGGGTGAGGGGTTTGGGACGAAGGGTTTAAGGTTCGTAACCATTTTCCCTTATTTGACCCCTGTTCCAAGGTCAATCCATCGCTTGTACATAATAATAGTTTAATTCACTTTTTTTTTTTACCTAATAATAATAAATTTGGCAAGAAAAAATAAACTACTCTTGTTATATTATATATATAATTGATCAAAAAAATTAAAAAAATCTGATGCATACCACTACCAATATCCACAGTAATTCAGCAATCTAATACTGCTGTAATTAATTTTCTAGATTTTATTTTCTCTTTAGCAAATGTATCTAACTTCATAATAATAAGTAAAATAGGTCAATTTAAAGTCACAAAAACTCTTGTGAGATCATTTCACAGGTCAATTTTGTTAGACGAGTCTACAACTCGATCTGATTCATGAAAAATATTACATTTTATGTTTTTTTAAAAATATTTGTAAATAGGAGTCGAATTAATTCATTTAAGAATCTTGATAAATGAGACATTTTAACAAAAAAAATTAATTATTTAAATAAGTACAAATTGTTTTAACGTTTGGTCAGAAACTGCTATGAGGTTATGATAGATATATCAAGTATTGAAACAAGCAAGTATCTTAAGTTGTTTAAAACATCTTGTATTCTTATATGTAATTTTTTTAACAAAAATTCTAATTTAAAATCCTAAAATATTAAAATTAGATAATAATGTCTCATTTTAAAAATATGCTCCATTCATCCAAATCTTGTTTTCTACGGTTCAAGTTTCAACTTATAAAAGGATCTCGACCAGGCTGCAACTTTAGCGTATGAATATTGCTCAAGTCGCTAAAAATTGGCCAGAGAGAGAATTTGCTAATAGAAGAATTGAAACATTAGAAGATTTAAGTCACACTCAGCATCGTCTATTATAAAATAATTGATCAATTATTAGTTCATGCAAGAAAAAAATTATTAAATTCTCTCACAATACAATGATACAAAATGCTAAAAGCATCATATTCTTGAAATTGGCTCAGACTGTCGATGCCCCCAAGGGGCAATGCTTTTGGATCAAATTTTGGAGGGACATAAAATTGGTGACAAATATCGACATCTGTCAAAGAGCCTCATCAATGAAATTTCCTTTCCATGCTTGCATGGCAATCCTCCACAATGCAAGGGAACTCTCACCTCCAAGGGGTCCATAATCGTGACACAAAAAATTTACTTTATTGTGTGAATTTTAACTTGTGCGTAGTAAAAGAGCATAACCAAGACCTAAACTTTTCAGAAACCTTGGTATCGCCAGATATGGATGAACTCACAAAATCTCGATATTCGAGTTAAAGAGTGGAGAAATTTGACACTATTTAAACATTTCAAATATTCTGCATTTATGAATTCATCGGTCTTCAGAAGTCTCAACTCCAAAACAAACAAGAAGCCAAAGTAATTAAAGCAATTCAGAATTCTGTCTCCACCGAAAATGTGTTCTTGGTTTCGAACTAGTTCAGAACAGACAGCCCTGTGTACACAATCAGATGCCCTTTCTGCGTGATTCCGTTCCACGTTATTTATTCAACAAGTCGAAGACACCAAGTGAAAGAAAACACTATTTACATCGCTCAAAGAAGAGAAGGAAAATAAAATCAATCCCAATAAAGCCATTTCACTAACTAAAAAATATTTACACGATTTTCTCTTCCTGAGAGAAGACTCGGTGTTGCTCAGAACTCGTATTGTCAAAACTGGCAAGACGTTCCAAGTCTCTGTCTCTGCTTCTGACTCACGGTGACCCGTTTTCGCATGACCAATGCAGGGTAAAGAAGCTCCTGGAACTTCTCCAAAAACAGGCCCCATTCTTCCTCGCTCATGTCTGCTAGCTTCACAAAACTAACACTTGCTGGAATCTGCTTGGTCGCACTTCTATGGCCAAACGATGAACTATCAAGATAGCCATGATCGGGCTTAGGTCCTAAGACTTTTGGGAATTTTGGGTTCTTTTTACCTAAATCGGTATATTTCAGTGACATGGACAGATTTAAAATAGATTGGCTTTCTGCTTGGGCTGCAATGCTAACCAATTTTTCGTCCTCGTCTGCTTCATTTTCTTCTTCCTCCTTGATGCATTCCTCGAGTTTATAAAGGCAACTACGACCATTACCACTTCCAAATCCAAGATGAAATGGTGTTCCCGCCCCAAAGTCCTCTGAGGCCAGTTTTGTGGAGAAAGTATGGCTGCCACCGTCTTCACAGTCTATGTCAAACTGAAACTCTCTCTCTTCAAAATTAGCTCTGGCTTTGGGAGGTAACATCTCCTCGGCAATAAGCCTCCTTGCCTTGATGCATATAACCTCCAGCTCACTAGGTTCTTCCTCACCACTACAAAACTCCCTGCTCATCATTTCCCCGATCTCAGCCAGACATAGACCGTATACAGCAGCTTCCTTAAGGAAAATCGTACAAAGGAACAAGATACGCAAACAAGCCTCTCGAATCATGGGAAGCTCACCACGCAGCATTTCTATATCTCGAAGAGGATCAAAATTTTCAATGTAGTCCAGTTCATCATCTGAAAATGGGATTGAAGCCTGAGGCCAATGAATCCACTCAAAATATGGATCTTCTAAACTCTCAGGCAAGCAGAGGCCATGATCAATAGGAACCAGCTCTACCTGACCAAACCCGCCAATGCTATCTAGCTTCCTAACTAAAAGATTACCTGCATGCCTATCCGTATTAAAGATCCTAATGTCTAAAATACCAATTCGGTGCACAGCAGAAACCGGGAAACTTGAGGTTCCATGGTCACTGGCATCAAAATCATGAGGGATGAACTGTTGAAAAGAAGCAATCTTGCTGACAAGATTCTCGTTCCGATGCTTGTTTCCATTGACACCATCGTTGATGTTGAAGATCGAGTGAGTAATCTTCACAAGTGCAGTGGCAGGAACATTTGCGAAATGATCATAGTCAAGAAGATATGCAGCCACTTCTCTGAAACCTGTTTCTCCAATCCGCACAGATCGTTTCAATCCCGGCTGTCCAAGAGCTTTGCCAACAAAGCCCTTAGGATTGTTAGGAGCAAATGGCTCTTCGTCTGTAGGCTTCACGATGGCCACACTATCACCTCTTTTATTTCTGAAATAATATGCTCCTCCAAGCCCACCACACACAGGGATTGGATCAACCCCTTTCTTCATTGCCTTGACAACTTCTTCAACAAGTTGCTTTGTCTTGGCAAACCGATTTGATTGTCCCAATATCTCTATAGGTCCACTAAAATCTCTTGGTTGAATGTTCTTGCCACTGGGTGACAGACAAGGAGTTGATGAGCTTCTGTGCATCAAATTCCTTGTCAGTAAGAGTGGAGAATCCTTACGAATGGAACTAAGGTCGTTCTTAAGAACCATATCGCCAAACGTCAATGAACTTTCCTCGATAGGAAAATTCAGGGCAAGCTGCAACCTCCTTTTCACAGTATGGACATTGTCATTCCGGTCCAATTCCATCCCCAGCACGCAACCTGTCTCTGTCTGAACAAAAACACGTCTCCTTCCGGCCAGTTTCCCTTCCATCCCATTGTTTCCATGGTAATCCCCACTTCCAAGCGGACTCTTGAAAACTGCCACGGCCATTTGAGTTTGAACAGGACTATCCAACTTAGGAGGCATGAAAAGATGAGAAACACCGACTGTGATTCCTTTCACAGCAAGCAACCAAGATGGCGATGTCAGAGAGCTTTCCCCTTGCTCTCAATTGACCGCCAGACTCAGAAGCCGATTGCGATAAAACCACAAATTTAACAGATCCAGCAACAATCATCAATCAGAAACGAGATCTTAGCTACCACCTTCCCTTAATGTTAAACCAGAACAATTTGCAGCACCAACTTATCGCGAGGGGCAAAAAAATTAACAGAATCACTACATCGAGAAAGTCATCTGAAAATTTCAGGTGTCAAGCCAAAATCTGTTCAGTGAAAAAGATCGAGCCAATCAGTCAACTTAAGGCATTTCAACCAAAACTACAATTTAACAAACAAACTAAGACTAAATCAATCATTCGAGAATTATTCACCAAGAAAACAGTTGGTGAGCAAATGTAAAATCACATTAATGTGCTGATCCTGCTAGATATAAAAAACTTGTTGCGTAAAAACTGTCCGAAAGCAAAGATTTAACTCTCTCTCAATACCTAGAGAAAACCACAAACATCCCACAACGTAAAGTCCCATAAAAGACAACAAATCCACTTATTCTTCAACATTATTGAATAATAATAAATGTTTAATAGCAAGTAACAAATTTGTAAATTTAAAAACCAGCTGATACGCGCAATACAGAGTAATTTATTGAACCTTATTCAGCAAATCAATCAATTTCTCAATTCACCAAACACATATTATCGTTTTATGCACTCGTTCTCAGATAATCGATATCCTTGAAAACAGGAAAACTCGATCATATCAAAGTAAACTAAGGAAAAAAAACTCAAAACACAGGTTAGCCCAGACATTTCACTTGAAAAACACTGAACTCAATAAGTAACATAAAAACAGAAAAATCAAAGTAACATCACGAAAATCAACTCACCGGGTGGCCAGATTTGAAAATTAATGGATTTTCCACGTTTTCCGTACAAAAATGTCGAGAAAATTTCCAGGAATCCGAAGGTCGGAATGGCAGAAACACCTGACCGGAGGTTTAATGACTAGGATTCATTCAGGACCCAAGCCACCAAAACCCTCTCTTCTCCGCGACGAGCTTTCTCTCTCTGTATCAATATGATATACGTTGTATCTGTACTTATTGGAACGTTCTCTTTCTCGACAGTAACTAAACTTATACGCTAATTGCGGTTAGTGTAAATCAACCCCGGGTTATGTAATAGGTGACTTATGCGAGGACGAGTCTAGAATATGTGATGATAGCCGTCGGATTCGCTGTAATCAGGGCCGTCACCGAAGTTTGGTGACGTGTCTTGATCAGCGAAGTTGGGTTTAACACTTATAGTTTTTATTATTATTATTATTATTATTATTATTATTATTTACCCCGATAAGGAACGAGGGGCCGGTGTACTTTAGATAATATATTTTTTTATCTCAAATATAATAAAATTTATCGATACGAGAGTTTATTAATTATTATTAAATTATGTGTACATATCTATTTTACAGAAACAACGCGTTTGTATAATTAATTAACTAGTATCTATAAGTTGAGTAGGTCTCATATAAGATCATTTTACGGATCTCAATCTATGAGACGGATCAATCATACTCATATTCACAATAAAAAATAATACTCTTAGCATAAAAAGTAATAATTTTTCATGAATTATTTAAATAAAGATCCGTCTCACAAAATACGACCCATGAGACCATCTCATATAAATTTTTTTCTTGTAAATTAGGGTTTAATGTGTGGGGGTTGAGATTTACGTACGGTACGAGTTTTTGGGGTGGGTTTATGTGTCTCTTTTGACGTGCTACTAGGCCCCACCTCATGGGGTGTGTGTGGGGCCAGGATGTTTGGTATACCGTGTACTCAAGAAAATCAACAAGAATTTCAATGGTCAAGGGTGTTTTTGGACTTTTTGCTGGGACTTTGGTTTACTTTTTATCAAATCAATAATTTAGTGGGATGCGACGATTGATTTGCAATGATAAACTTTGAGGATCTTAATGCATGTATAGAATTATAATTTACGTGTTACTGTCTACAAATAATATATTATTGATATTAAAGATAAAAATTGTGTATTTAAATATGTTTAGATTGACAAAATTCAAATGAAATTCAAACTCAGTATTCATATATCAATCAATTTCAATAATAATTATCGTGAATTTCAAATTCAAACTTAATCTCTTCCGGTAGACATATTATATAAATAAATAAATGCAACAATGTCATAGTCAATTAAAGATAGAATGAGTCTCATGTGAGACCGTCTCACGGGTCATAATCTGTGAGACGGGTCAACCCTACCCATATTCACAATAAAAATTAATACTCTTAGCATAAAAAGTAATACTTTTTCATGGGTGACCCAAATAAGAGATCCGTCTCACAAATATGACCCGTGAGACCGTCTCACATAAGTTTTTGCCTTAAAAATAACACTCCGTCTTTTTTGTCCACGACTCGGTTTGGATAAAGTTCATAGATAAACACACATGTCTCGATCACTAGCATTTTGTTCCATAGAAAACTGAAAGCACGAGCAATGACCCCCCACAATTATTAAGATATTATATTGAAAAAAATGATGTATGATTGTATTGTAAAAGTAGATTATATTTTATTTTTCACAAAAAAAGTAGATATTTTCAAAAAAGTAGATATTTTCCATTGTAAGTGCCATCATCTATGTCACAAATCCATATTAGTTGAAAAGTATTTTACAGTTTTGAAATATATTATGTTAAATTTAATAAAAATAATAGAGTATTTTTGGGAATAGTGAAGAATTAAGTTAAGAGTAATACTTGTTGAGAAAGTTATATTTTCAGATGAAAAATCTGACATAACATTTGTTGAGAGTGAGATTTTTGTATATCCAAAAACTTAGATCAAGAGGAAATTTGTTATAAGTTAATGTAGAATATCTTACACATCTTATCATTTCATGATTAAATAATTAGAATGTGAAATTTACAAAATATTATCGGATGATTCATAAAACAGTTCTATACATAACGATGAGTCTGAATTCTGTTATCATGTTAAAATTAAAACTTAAATCTATCGTCACCTAAGAAGAGGAGGATTGTCAAACTTAATCCAATGTATGTACAATATCTAAAAATATTTATTTTTATTTTCTAGATAATATTGTTAAAAAATAACATTTCCAAACCTATCCTAAAAATATAAGGGTATGCGGTCTATATTATCATGATTATCCTACTCTAATTTGCGCAATTTTTCCTCATTTTTCACGTTTGATTTATCGATTTCACACGTTTTTGGATTTTTTGTTTTGGCTGAAAACACAGTATCAGGTGTTGTTTTCTTTTTACACGAGATGTTCAGTTGGTCATCTCATTTCGTTTGACAATTTTTTAAATTTATCTAACATTGTGTGAGGTCCATCAGTTAGTTGATCATCTCGTGTAAAAAATACACAACACCAAATATTATGTTTTTAGCCACGATAAAAGATTCAAATCCATCTCATACATGATGCCCTCACTCGATGGATAAACTTTGATTCATTTAAACAAAATGGTATAAACATTCCAATTAAGTTCATGTGGCTTTAAAATGTATAGTGCTGCTATTCTAAAGCTGTAGTCGTTGTATTTTGGGAAACGAATTGCCAACAATCGTGAGCACCGGAGCGGGGCAATATCGTTTTAAGGAAAAAGAATGAAACTCTTGCCTCAACTATTTTCTCGTAACCTTTTTATTCACCAATTTCTATCCCAAGATTTACCAAGAAAAATAAAAAAAATACCTACCAACATACTATACTACACCAAAAATTTTGGTATACATATATAAAATTCCAAAATTTCGGTATTTTTCAGTATGACAACTTCAATATACTTAAAATTCGATATTTTTTCCGACAATTTCCTCCTTCTACTAGAGATGACTATTGAATTATCCGTTGCATGAATGAGTTCTGTATAAATTTATATAAAAATTAGCAAGTGAGTTGTTATTCTAAACCATATCATATGATATTTTGTAGCCAAATCCCATTCATGTAAGCACAAAATAATTCAAATAATCCACAAGGGAGGTGTGGCACGTAAGTGAGTTTGGTCGTTGTGCCCGCAGATTTATATTCTAACTTTTTTCGTGCTATGGTTTTCAAGTTCAAGATATTTTTACACCCTATTATTCCGATTGAAGGGGTCCCATATAATTATATTATACGAGGACGACATTCTCTTGTTATCATAACTCATAATATATAATAAAGTCTAGCGGCAAAAATATCTGCTGTTTCAAACTCAAAAGAGTTAATGTGAAAACGTCTTCTTATCATTTTCGTCTCGTTGATCGTTTTTGTTAAATAATTTCTCATCTAACTCGAATTATAAAAAATACTACTTTTATATTCATTATATTATTTTTTATTTCAAAATCAATAGATTTAGTTATTTTATGAAAATATGTTGTGTAATATATATTTATTTGAACGAAAAATATCATTTTTATGTCAAAATATATCGTATAATATACAATGATTCGAATGAAAAATAATATTTTCACTGTACTTATGGATTGGTCAAACCATCTCATTAATATAAATTCGTGATAATGTTATGAAATCAGATATGAAGTTAAAGAAAACTGTGGAAATGTAATTTAGGTGGTGATTTGTTGAATTATATTTGAGGAAATTATTTTGTTTTTTTTTTTAAAAATATATGAGCACATGTTTATTATTTCATAATTATTTCACAATAGTACACTTGATCGAGAGGTTTGAAGTATTGTATTAAATTTTATTTGATTGAAAATATATCACTTTGTAAATGCATTTTTCGAATGTTTTTCTAAAATCATTTTTTTCCCAAATCAAATACTTTAATTCAAACACAACCTAATAGATCAGATCGATAAATATAAACATATAAGATAACAAACTCGCGTAAGATTATTTTTTGCTAAGAATGCATTAAAAACCATGATTAAAAGCTACTTATAGTGTGTTTGACAATTAGGATTTGGGAAGATTTCATGGGATTTGGATTTCAAAATCCTATTTTTACTGTTTGGCAAGATGTTAAAAAAAAAAAAGGATTCGGATTTGCTTAGGATTTCATGGGATTTCAACAAGTATATCCAAATCTCATCAAATTTGATAAGATTTGGTGGGATTTGGATTTTAAAAACACAAAATTACTTTTTTATCCAACACATCATTCTTTACCAAAAGTTTCCAAATGGATAGAATTTTTTTTTCTTTTAATTTTTCTTAGAAGTTGAAAGATTTCGTTTAAATTTTATAAGTTTTTTTGTGTTATTTACTGATTAATATAATAAAAATTATAGTAATTACCAAAGCCTCTTTTTACGTTTAATAATTAATTTCATGGCAAAATTTGAAGTTGTTTGAAGATTTTTTAATTATTATTTTATGTGCACTATGATTAATAAATAATAATTAATTTTTGAATTTAAAAATACAAATAATAGAGAAGAATTATTAATTTCTAAACTTTTTTTAGTTACTTATGTTTATATGATTTCTAAGGGTAGTTTAGTAAAATTTTAAAATTCAAAATTCGAATCCTCTTTTCTCCAAACAAGAAATGGATTTGTAAATACTATTTTTAAATTTTAAACCAAACACTAAATGGAATTTCAAATACTTGAATTTCAATCCAATTCCAAATCCAATTCCAAATCCCACGAAATCCTCTCAAATACTAGTTGCCAAACACACTGTTATATTCTGAAAATAAGTTGTTTTAGAGAGTCAAGCCGATCAAGAAAAGTGTGATACTCCCATAAAATTTATAAAGTGGGTGCTGACACAAAGCTTATATATTCAAAGACAAATTCTTTCACCAGATTGGCCCAATAGCTATGGCCGGTTTACCCTACGAATGGGCCTGAATATCAGATCCATTTCGCTTTAAGCAAAATATTCCTTATTTTAACCATATGAGTCAAATTTAAAATTTTATATTTAAAAAATATACGATTATATTAACAATTTCGACGTAATTATTAAAATATTATTTGTACAAAATTATATTTAAGTTTTATTTCGTTATTTCGTAATAAATTAAGGGGAGGGAGTAAGGAATAAATATTCCAACGTTGACATAAAAATGCATTTCCGTATGTATGTGGAGACAAGACGCTGCCTAATGCTCAAGTTATTTCGTTTCCTGGTTTTAAATTTTAATAATAATTATCTCAATTATTCAATATTCAGATAAATGAAAATAAAAACATGAGAGTATCGGAAGAAGGAGAGTGGAAAAAGAACTCGGAGTAGGTTTTTTGTGAGACGATCACACGAAATTTTATCTGTGAGACGAGTCAACCCAACCGATATTCACAATAAAAAGTAATACTCTTAATATAAAAAGTAATATTTTTTCATGGATGATCCAAATGAGAGATCCGTCTCACAAAATACGATCCGTGAGACCGTCTCACACAATTTTTTGGCATGATGAGTGAGTCTCATGTGAGACCGTCTCACGGATCTTAATCTGTGAGACGGGTCAACACAACACATATTCACAATAAAAAGTAATACTCTTAGCATAAAAAGTAATACTTTTTCATGGATGACCCAAATAAGAGATCCGTCTCACGAATACGACATGTGAAACCATCTCACACAAGTTTTTGCCTTACACTAATTTCTTATTACGATTAAGAATTTAGATAATAACACAAATTGAGTGTCGCAGTCTGATTTTAAATTATAATATTATTTCTATTTGAAAATAAAATAAAGTAAAATAAGACTTTACAAACAAACAAGTGGGCAAAAGGAGCAGCTCATTTTCCCTACAGACCACAAAGCTGGTGTAGCAGTCAGTGACCGCTGCTATTCGCTTTTGAAAGAGCCCAACATCTGAAGTTCCAAAATGATCTCAATTTCACATTCAACAAAAGCTGCAATCTTGCCATGAATTCCTCTTTTTACGAACCCTTTAATTATTCGAGAATCGCATATTTTCTAGCTGAGTGAGAACGCCGAATCTTCTTCTTTAAAGAAGACAAGGAAAAAATGAAATCTGGAAAGGGTCATCATCAAGAGGAGGAAGAAGATGCGTACGAAGATTTTGTCACACGGAAAGATGCCCCTACACCCACCAATAACACCAAAGGTGCGCACTATTTTTTAGTTGCTTTAAGCCTGAATCTTGATCCATCCCACCCTTTTTGTTGGGATTGCGTTGAGTGGTATCAGGCGGCGGAACGTTTTGTGGCAACTCAATTGTATCGAGATTGATTGTTTCATGAGATTGTAATTTTGCGACTATATTGTTGTATGTATTCTGTGGCGGCAGATGGGAAAAACAGCGACAAGGCGAATGCTGTAAGGTCAAAGCACTCGGTTACGGAGCAGCGCCGCAGGAGCAAGATCAATGAGAGGTGAATAATTCTGTCCAATCTCAAGCAAAGTTTTGTAAAATAATGCACTCATGTCCTCAGGAATATAGCGTGAATGTGCAAAAGTTGTAGCTTTTTGTATCATCAAGCTAGCACAATTTTGAATTTCGGTGTGTTTATTTATGATTGTCATTTTAAAGGATAATTTTGTGGATAATAGATATATTATCGATTTACTGATGCATGTTACTGAATTGTTGATTAAAGCTTGTAAGCGACCGTAATTATAGGAATTTGTGGTGTATATTGTCAAATAATAGAGGTTGGTGAACTTGACTTTAACAATGAAATGTAACCGACTCAGTTCATATGGAAAAATTATTTTCTTCGGTAAATAAGGTTATTATTGACATGCTTAATGATCTTGTGTAGGTTGGGAAGGTCCATGGAAGAATATTTCACTTTTATTCAACAAAATCAATAATTGTATGCTAGTTGCTAATTTTGATTTCAGTGATAGATAGTGTTGTGCTGATGCTGATTTTCGATGACATCTTGTTCCAATAATATCGGATTTTTGCTGACGAGTAATATTTAGAAATATACGTGCCTTTGTGGGTTTAAATTTGAAAAATTACGAATTGAATGATGTGTGTATTGGATTTTCTGCATTCTTATGCCATTATCTCTTACCTATTATCAGATATAAAACATCCTTATTTTTAAGTTCCCGTCTTTTGACTGCATAGTGATACTTTGGGAAGACGGTTTTTTATATTTCTTGTTCATGCGAGCTCCTTTATGCCAGTAAAAAAAATTTCTCGTGTAACCTAAGATTTCAGATATTGAGAGAGCTGATACCTAACAGCGATCAGAAGCGAGATACGGCCTCGTTTTTATTGGAGGTACCACATTTATAATTTCATTTACACAAGTTGGTTTATTAGGACAACCTGCTTTAGAATTTTGTTTTGCTGATTTTTGATTTTTCAAATGCAGGTGATTCAGTATGTACAATTTCTGCAGGAAAAGATGCAGAAGTATGAAGGGCCATTCCAACCTTGGAATTCGGAGCCGACGAAGCTGATGCCATGGGTAGTTTTCTATGTATACCTAACTACAACAATCTAAAATGTTTGCATACATTGTTCTCCAATTGATGAACTCTTTTTAGCTAATACATTAAGATATAGTGGGTGAAATTGATAGCCAAAGTTTGGCCCTTTTCATTTGTTTTCTGATACCCTGGGTTTTCCATCTTATAGAAGGGTAGTTGAAGTTCACCTTACCGATAATTTTGGTTAGTTCCATGGTTTTGTTTGTAGCTAGAAAATTTGAAAGACTTTGTTTCTGGTGATGATTTAGATTGTAATTGAAGAACTCTCATCAACCGAGAGTGATGCTGAGGTAATTGATGTGTCAAGTTGCAGTGTATTAAATGATTCCTGTCGCGTTGTCTCAGCAACTCGTTGAAATTTATGACCCTGTATATTCTCGTCTCTGCTTACGTAAATTGTTCTTTTGACTCTTGTGTGAGAACTAACATCATGCTAGACAGACTTTTAGAAAGAACCTTTGGTTACTTTTTCCATCACTGAGCTAGGGCTTGGCTGTTTTTTAGCCGTTCTTAGTAACCTTTTGATTCGATAAATTTTTTTGGTGGTAAATCAGCTCGCACTAAATTCTTCTAGCATTCTGCCCTTCCCACACTCATTTTTGCCTAGGGTTGAGTTTCACGGATGGCAGATAACCCCTTTTTTTGGTTTTCCAGTCGATGTGTCAAAATGAGTTTGATTTCCCCTTTGCCGACGCTCATATTTCTTTATACCGACATCAATCATCCCTTGAAGTGAGAAGCAAATCAGCTAAATTTTGTTACTCAAGAAGAAGGATGTTCAAATATAAGGAATATGTGTGTGTGTGTGTTTTTTTTTTTTTGGGGGGGGGTG
This sequence comes from Primulina eburnea, assembly GCF_022965805.1. Lineage (NCBI taxonomy): Eukaryota > Viridiplantae > Streptophyta > Magnoliopsida > Lamiales > Gesneriaceae > Primulina > Primulina eburnea. The sequence continues at coordinate 35,106,199 of NC_133113.1, forward strand.
GGGGGTTGGGGGTTGGCGCTGATGTCTTAATATTACTTAGCTTTGTGTCTTGAAACATTCAGTCATCGCAAATGATACCCCTCATTTTGCTTTGGATAGAGAAACAGTCATTGGCTTTCTCAAAATTTTGTTGGTCAGACACAAGTTGTAAAGAATGGATCCAGCCCTGGTTCAACTTACCCTGGGCGGTTTGATGAAAATTGTGTGGTCAGCCCCACAAGCATGCAACCTAGTCATCACCATCCCAATGAACCTGATCTTGTAAGAGATGCCTCCTGTAGATCAATAGAACCAAAGTCTGAAGTTCCCAGCAAAGCAATGGGCATACCCATGCCTCTGCCGGCAAGTATGCCAGTTTCGAGTACAAACGATGGTGGAATCTCCCAGACGTTAAATATGACAGCTTCTGATGCACAGTTACCCGAGCATTCTATGGCTGCTGATGCTGCTAACCATCAGGATGAGCTGACAGTAGAAGGGGGAACAATCAGCATTTCAAGTACTTACTCCCAAGGGTAATCAGCACTCTTACATTCTGTTGAACTGAACTTCTGTTTATAATTTTCTTCTCTGTCCCCGTTCAGGCTGATTTATATGATAAACTAAACAATTATAATATCTGCCCATCACACAATTTACTGATATATGGCAGTGGTCGACTATTATATTCATTTAGCAACAAACCACTGATTGCGGAATCTCACTTAAGGTGGCTTCCCTCCATGAAACCCTTCTTTTCTGAACTTTTAACTGGTCTGAAATTCGATCACGTGTAGGTTACTGAATTCGTTGACACAAGCACTTCAGAGCACTGGTTTGGATTTGTCTCAAGCCAACATTTCAGTACAGATCAATCTTGGAAAGCGATCAAATAGAGGATCAACTCCGGTGTTATCAGCGACTAAGGTATGCACATTATCTTTCATAATTTAGTATTTCTAGTAATTTTTTTTTCTGCCCAAGGAATCCAGGATAGCGAGAGTCCAAACCTTTAGACCTGCAGCATGTTTCGAAATTGTGTGTAATAAATTGTGAAGTGCACTTTAGGATAATGATACTTCTGGAAACCAACCAAAAGGGTCGTTTCATGATGCAACTTACAGTGAAGACTTTGATCAAGCTAAAAAAAGGATGAAGATATAACACTACCATCTTGGCTTCAAAGTGTCGGTCCTTTACATCGGGTTTCTGTCATCCATTGGTTTAGGCTTTTAGTTGATTGTATATTAAGTGTTTTTTATAATATTCGGGGTATTTTATGTTCATAAATTCAACGGCTTCCTTCAATATGTGTGGTGAATAAATGCAGTTATTCAACCTTTATGGCTGTTGAAATTTAGAAGTTCGGCTTATTTGTCAACTCAAGATAAATTGGAATTCTGAACTAAAATTTCAATGTATGATTCATAGTTTAGTTTTACTAAGGCTGCTGCCGGTTTTGTATCAAGCGTGATTTAGCAAGTCTCTGGATATTGACTAATTCTGCATATCATATTAGAACTTAAACCGTATTACTGTCCCTGTCAGATTCTGCCAAATTACCAAGTGCCTTGATGAAAGAAAGCGGTTATTAGTCTGAAAACTTAGGAAGTAAAATAAGATTATTATTTTTAATATCAAATCTTAAAATCTCTAACTGTATAAGCCAAAAGTCGATTTTCATACCAAAAATCCAGACAACGTAAATAGACTTCTACAAGTTTCCTTTGGAAATGGAGTCATAGCCTTACTTTTATAAACGAGCGCTCAGCATTCGGCATAATTTCCGAGAAGCTCTAAAGAAGCAAACCGAGCTAAAAAACTGCCCGGTATGTTGGCAAAGATTTCAACGTACAGCTTGCTGTAATATAACCTGCAAATAAAGTAATGTTTCAGAATCTACAACAGAGAAGGCCTGATGTCCAGCACCTATGTTTCCTAAAATGTCTCTTATCTGCTTTTGCCATTCTGACTGGACTACCATTATTCCATTCAGATTGCAATCTGTCATTAAAATAGATAAGTTTCAGTTAGTAGTCTTGTGGAATCAATAAACATTCCGAAAGAAAAAAGATAAACAGCGTCTCTCAGACGTAGAGTTTACATAGGAAAAGCAAAAGATCTAGCACTGGTGGCACTGCAATCAGAACGAAGGGATAGGCTCCCAGAATAAGCAATTGACCCAGAAAACGCAATGAGGCCGGATGCAGAAAAGTTCACTCTCCCTCGTCATGTTGCATTTGGGTGGTAACTGATTCGTTGCCAGATTTCACGTGCTCGTGCTTAGTAAAAAGTCTCTCGATAACTTGGCTATCATTAGTTTCAGAATCTTGATTCTTGTGAGTGCATTGAATCTGGATAGTAGACGAGTTTCTGTCAACCACTGCGTTTCTATGTTCGCCCATCTCCCTCGACTCAGCTGGCTGTTGCTTCACTTTTTCAATTATCGCAACACTGTATGATGTGTTCCTTGCCCGAGCATCTTCATTTGATTTTGATTCTGCTAATGAATCAGCAAAATTTTCGGGCACTGATTTTCTTGAAGGAATCTGCACACGTTTGCAATTTATCTCAACTTAAAGGAAGAGTTTTTCAAGGGAAAGGAAGCATAAGAGATGATAGGAGACAGCAGCACGGATGCAAATTGATGAAAACTCAGTGAAACGAACCTCTTTGCGAGCTACAGATTTGTTGTTTCGATGTCCAAAGAGTCCAGAAATAAATTGAGGACGCAATGTGCACTAAATTCTTGTATTGGACGTGTGCTAACTATGAAAGTTTCAGCTTCACCTTTCTGCATCGAGTCCTCTGCATCAGAATCCTTTGTTATACCCTCTGAGACAACTTTTTGAGGGAGATCCAGAAGAAAATGATTCTGAATCTCCATCCTGACAGGTTAGACGATACAAGTACCCACTTTGGTCATCCTTTCTTGAGGAATCTGTCGTTCGACTGTCATGATCCTTCGTGAGAACATTCTCGGCCTTGGCATTCCAACGATCACTTCCACCATCTACAGGAAACGTTAAAGGAACATCACCCATACCTTGTAGCTGGCATGTTTCTTCTGTACTTCCGAAGGTGGCCTCAAATTCCATCTCCTTCAGAAATCTTTTACTCATACAATGTCGAGTTCCAATTCTCCTTCACGCTTGCATTATCTTTACCTGTAACACAACAAAGAATGTTCACAATCTAAATCAAATCCCGAAATGGAGTGAGTAGGATTGGTGGTCTCTGCCCTTACGTGCCCACATACCTATATATATATATATACACACACAATAGAATTTTAGGTTTGGGTCTTTTCCCCTGTGTGGAAGTAAAAAGTAGAAGAAGACTTGGAAAAGTCGCAACTTTTCAAACATCCCAAGACACCTTATAACTGCTGAAAACAACTTATTTAATTCTTCCTCAAGGTTAGAAAAGCAAAAGGTCTACGTTCCCAATCACAATCTCTCAGATATAAAATAATATTACAAAACAAAGAGTAATATTTAATTTTTATACGCAATGGGATTCCCCGTAACCTAACTTTCTCCAAGATTTTAATAAAGTATATACCACAATCCTTAAATTCTGACAGATTTGGTTATTTCGGGTCTTTTTTTAAAAAAAAAGTTAAAATGCTCGAACGAACGTACAATCATCAAGATGATTGCCACTTGTAACTTTGGAACATACAAATATAAATATAATGGTAGTAAAAAAGAAGTGATAATAATTAATTAACTCCACTTTCTAGCAGCTTGATAATTAGTAGCCCAAAGAAAACTCTTGATCAATTCACGAGGATTCCAAGAAAAGTTCGCACAAACAGCGTTGTTGTTCAAATATGATCTAATATTTACCAATATTCTTAAATAATATTGGTTTGATATCAAATTAAAATAATATATTTGTTGTTAATTATCTTGAAGAAACATTATATATATCATTTATTAACAATCTAGTTAAATTAATTTGATTTGTTTTTGGTTAAAAGATTTATGGAAATATGACAAAATGATAGATCATGTGAATTAGTATCAACCGTCAGATTTAATAATAACATTTGGAGTGAAGAGATGATCTCATGTGATATCGTCTCACGGATCATAATCTGTGAGATATGTCAACCATATCCATATTCACAATAAAAAGTAATACTCTTAGCATAAAAAGTAATATTTTTTCATGGATGACCCAAATAAGAGATTCGTCTCACAAATACAACTTGTGAGACGGTCTCACATAAGTTTTTGCCTGGAGTGAAACGCCTGACTCGAATTTGTTGTTTTCAGTATATATAACTACTTATCTTATTGATTCATTCACTAAAATACTGAAAGAAATGTATAAATTGTCCAAATTGGGATATTGTAGTATAAGATACTGAAAGAAATGTATGTCTAATTTTTCAATATCAATTCTTTCAAAAACACGAGTAAATAATGAACGACTAACTAATATTGAAAGTCACCTAATTGACGTGATTCATTTCTTGAAATGAATGAACACAGTTGATACATCGTGTCATGTGTATATTATTTTTTTAAAGAAGAATAATGTTTTATTTCATTTGAAGTAGAATATATATTATAAAATATCGGCATAAATATGTGAAAATTATATGTTTCAAGTGATGTAAACAAATATCCGTACCTATAGTACGCTAAAAATATTAGATATTTTAATCAACTATTGTATCATATATGCATTGATCTCTCGAATTATTATATCATACTTGAAGTGCGTTAAAAGATTTATATCAAGCATGAACATGATTTGCGGAGGAAATTTATAACCAACCAAATTATATTTTTTATTGTAACTTAACATAGATTTATTAAAGAACCAAAAGATTACTGACCGTCGTTGAAAAAATGATGTGTTTGATAATATTTGGATTTTAATCCAATGAAAATATTATTCGATAGAGTATGTTAATAAAAATAAATTGTTTTATAAGAGTTCTAATACTCCAGAAGAGTTAATATGCATTTTCCTGAAGAAAAAATAACAAATTTATTGTTAAAAATGAATGTTGTTCTCGTGTATCATAGAAAAATATAATATCGAGAAAACAAGTCCGATCCAGCAAATATCAAAATAAAATTGGGTGGTACACAAACCCAATTTCTCAAAAATAGTATCATTTCAATGTCAATATGATAAAATAAATGTCACAATAAACTAAGAGTTTATCGATTTTGAAGTTTGTTAATATTTTAAACCTGAATTTTATTGATATCGTAAACAAAAGTTTAAGGATGTTATAAAGTTAACTATTTTGATATTACAAACCAGAAGTTTTTATATCAATAAAAATTCAATGATACAAATACTTCAATTTTTGACCTAATTGATTGATTTGAGCATCCCAGTTGTATCTAATATAACAATTATCGATAATGTATAAAAATATTGATCAAGGAATTAAAAGTTCTTGAATGGATTGATAAAAATATTCTTGAATAAATTAACTATAAATTAATTATTTTAAAGAATTCTTCTCTATTGAATTGTTAAATGTAATATCACTATCAATTGTTCAAATTGAGACTGAATCTCTATATTTATAGAATGAAAAAGAATTATTAATGTGGCTCCACGACTCGCAACCTAATGTTATGAATATATTTACTAAGAATAGTAATTTCTATAATACATGATTAGTAAAAATAGTTTGGTTTATCAATTATCAAATGCCTCCAATCAACTATATATTAAATCATTGATTCGGAAAATAAAACCATATTTTGGGAATGTGATATGTTGTCCGCAACAAATATTGTACACGTTATGTCAACTAGTTATCGTTGATATTGGGTTGAGCCAAAGTTTTTATTTTAAAATTATTGATTGTGCTAAAAAATACATTATATTGAGTCTCTAGGAGAAATTAAAAATATGTTGGAATTTATGTTTAAGTATCTTGAATCAATAACAATGAGATTTTTATGACGCAATATCAATTGTTATTTTAGTAAAATAATGTTTTCCAACATTGTGGGGATGGATGTGGAAGCTAATGTATCTCAATAAAAATATATTGTCTTTTTCGATCAATTTTTATGAAATATAAAGTGAACTCGATGCTCAAAATTTAGTTTTCATATACATTCTTTGATATAATGTGTTAATAGATAAGATATATATTTAGCTCTTATAATTGTTTCAGTTGAAAATTTTATGTTTTCGTCTGAAGCACCATAAATTTAATTAGTTTTTAAATTTAAAAACCAATAACATCTTCAAATGAAATTATATAATATCTCAGATATCAAAATTAAAGAGAATGAAATTCCTGGATAGATTATGGCATAAATAATATTAAAACCTTAAAATAAGTCTAGGTATGTGAAACATTTGAAATGAATTGATAACATGCAATATCATATCATATTTTATTTTCAAGTAAATCTAAAATACGCCAGAAGTGTGGTTGACCAATAAATTCAAATGATTTTGTACCGCGAAAATTTAAAAACTCCAGAAGAAGTAATTTTAGATGATACAGTAAATGAGATTGGTAAATCAAAATTATATTATATTCGAAGACAAATTATTTGTTTTCTAAAAACTATGAGATCAAGGTAATATGATTATCTACAATTATTTTGATCTTAACATATCATTTGTCAATATGAAAAATAATAAATATATAAGACATATGACAATGTGGTTTAACCTCAACCTAAAACTTCTCAAAAGGACCGAAGTCAATTACGAGAAAATGTTTTACTTGTAATGGATGTGTTCACGACACATTGATATACACATAAAATCCATAAATGATTTGAAGTATCAAATAAAATTAGATTATACTTCCAAGAGTATCTTTTCAATATAAAGACAAAATTCATTATGAGAGTTAAGATTAATCTGTAATTCATTCTCATTAATAGATACTCATAAAGAGTTTACTAAAATTGTCAAGTAATTAAAATACAAATGTAAGATGAAAGATTTGGAAAATATGAAATTTTTTAAAGTTATGAATTCTATTTTTCGAATGAATATATGTTAATGGGTCATAATACACAAAAAAAAAAAAAATACTTTTACATGAATATGTTACATTCATTAATGATTGTTTGATAATGCTCAAAAAGATCTTTGGCCCCGATGTATCATATTTAAGTATCGACTAAAGATAGTGTGACCGTTCTTTTCATAAGAGCATTACCGATATTAAATTTAGAGAAATTAGCACGCAAGATTGGATGACAACTTAAATTTGGAGCGAAGCTACATTTTTTCCTTCACTCAAGTTTTTCTCACTATATTTTATTGTTAAGGCTTTACTGAGACATAACCCGACTCTTCATGAAGTTTTCAAGCAAACATCTTGCCAAATTGTTATGTAGCTAGATAATCATCTGAGAGAGAGTTATGATATGATTGTGAAGGTAGATGATTATATAGTTAGATTTCTGTGAAGATTGATATCTCATTTTTTCTATCTACGGATTTTTACTACCATTGTATCTCATAAATAGAAGTTATCGGTTACGAATAAGTTATTTTGGAGTCATTCTCCGAACTCACATTTTTCTCATCTCCTCTATTTTCTTATTAAAGTTATAACAACTTAGACAAATTGTCTCATTAACACATAAAGTAATTAAGCGCATTAATTATACGTACAATTTGTGGTTTTTTTAAAAAAAAACCAAATGAAGAAAAACATATAACTAAAAAGAATATTTTGATTATTATTTTATGAAATACCGCTTAAAATAGAGGAAGGTATATATTAGATCAATGTATATTCAATCAACCATAGATGCATTTGATGTGTAGCATTAAATTTGACCAATCTCTATCAATTTATGAGTAACAAATCAATTAATTAGGAAATTAATACATGGATATCCCGGAATGGTTGGTAAACATTTAATACCACTCTTATAATATACTTGTGTAATCACCCATATTAAAAATTAGATTTCTTAAATTTCACTCTTTTTTTTTACCACAAAAAGTATATTTATAAATTAATAATTGTTAAAAAAACCTAGCATGGAGAAGTGCTGCTGCCCAGGATCGAACTGGGGACCTTCAGTGTGTAAGACTGACGTGATAACCACTACACCACAGCAACCCTGTCATGGGAAAGGTTGAATTAAAATTTATTGGATTTAATCATGTAAAGATTTTTAATGAAAAGTAGATTTTGCACAAATCTATCGTAACAAGCAAGCAACATTGTCTTCACATTTTATTATATACTTTGTTTAACTAAAAATATAATGCTAGAGACAAATAAATAATATTAAATCACCCCAATACAAAATATACAGACATTTATATCAGATATTAAAGAAGAGCAACAAATCATATGAACAAGATTTATAAAAATGAAGGGTTTCCTAAATTCTCTTAAACACACCAAAGTTTGCCATGTTCTATGAGTTTTTTTTCCTTTTCTGAATAGCCCTTGCCCCTTTGCCACACATTATGTCTTTTTCCATCACTTGTGAATTTAAGGGTTTCTTTTGTTTTCTTGATATTAATTTCTAAATTAAATGTTATGGTTGCACCACAATTAAATAACCTCAGTCGCACCTCTGTTCTCTTTGACCTAAATATCTCGCACAAAATGTTTAGCTACCGCTTCCTAAAACCTTGGTATCAGGTGATTTATTGGCGACCGCTAAAAGTTTTTCCTAAGGTCCAACGTTGATCAAACAATTATGTGGTGTCCCCAAACCTTACATATTAATAACTGATCTTAAATTGGTCAAATTTGTCGTTATTTGCGAGGGACCGTAGAGAAACTATAATCTAATTCAAATGGTAAAGCATATTTAAATTTTAACATGTACAACGAAAATCAAACCATACCACCTTTCTAAAAGAGAGAGATACACAATATTCACTATCCCATCTGAAACCTACCATGTTTGCTCTGGACCCTATACCAGGCTGGACCATGTTCTCATCAAATTATCATACCATAGTGATGGCATGGTATAACACATTACAAAAACTAATCCACGCATGTTTCCACAATCTTGACCATCCTACCAATCACATCGTCCAAGAATGTATAGAGATACTCACCATCTCCAATCACACACCCCTATACACACACACACACACACACACACACACACACACACATATATATATATATATATATATATATACACACACACACACCAAATTGTACTATACTATAGTCTATACTGATTCATCAATTCGCCAATAAACTATTTGAATCTGCCACGTGAAACCCGACCCCCTTCATTTCATTGATATAGATTTATCTATCAACCATCCCCACAACAAATTAAAAAAAATTTAAAAGTAGTACTTATAAAAACTTCAAAGAACTGTGAGTCTTCACTCTCCTCCAAACAAGAGGTCGAGATTCATCAAATACAATGGATGGTTGTACAGATAAAGATTTTCCAGGATTCCAATCCCCGACTCCGACTCAAGATTTTGGGATCAGTCGAAATCAGCCTTTGAGTCGATTACAAAAACGAGCCCCTCGACCCCTGCAGATAAAGCCAGGCGACTATTCTATCGAGTGTAAAAGTACAACAATTTCTGTTGTGGGTACAGTTGAAGAATCATCGTCAACAATAAAGACAACAACTACAACTGCATCTTATTTTGGTAGCAACGATCCGATCCCTCTTCTTTCTCCACTCGTGTTGCCGTCAATGCTTGAATCTCCAGCCATCCATCAAGAAAACGTAGCCAAGTCTCATTGATGTGTGATTTAAAGAATTTGGTAACTACTCTACCATGTACATTACCAAAATTTTCTTCTTGTTATTATAGATAATAGTCGAAAACAACTTTTTGTAATGTGTCTCCTGCTGAAGTCAAGCTTCTCCTTCCCTGTTGCGTGAATCGTCATTTGGAAATTCCAAGACCTTTTTCCTTTCTTTTGGTTTGAAACAAAATGATGCAAGGCGCATTGACGACTTTTTATGACCAGTAAGTTTAATCTATAAGCTTCTTCCATTTAACAAATATGTGAGGAAAGTAAGGCAAAAATGGAGTACTTCAACTGTTTGATTAAAAAATCTGCTCAACTATTTTACTCATCGCTTCAATGTATTATTATTTTTGTGATGAACGGTTTATGGACGGCGATTTTTATATATATTCTACTTTTTTATAGTAGTTTCTGAGGAAATTTAAAAAAAATGTCCTTTTCATTTGAGAAGAAGTTACCCAATCACCAGCTATTTTGTATGCTATCAATTTGATTGAAAAACTTAAAGAATTATTTGATTAATTGATTTCTAATTTCAAACAAAGGATTATATTGTAATCTAAGCAAGCAACATACGATATATATCTTTAAATTTTAAAAAAATTATAGAAAGACTTGTTTTTTATTAAGAAAAAGCAATTCTTCAACAAGTAAATAGCACTCTAATTTCCTCAAGAAACCGATCGAAAAAAGAAACACAACACTTCGATTGAATACCTTTGTGATAACGTAATTAGTCAGTGTGAGAGCGTTGATTCGCAAAATACCCTTTGGGATTACTCTCAAACGTCTGTCTGCGGATCCTGCGGCCGTCCCCACCTGGGGCTCTCATCATCCTCCCCCCACCACAGCAGCAACAGCGGCAGATACCAACTACCACCACAAGGACAAAGGCGGCGCTGAGGAATGGCGTGGCGGTGTGGATCTTCTCGCTGCTTGTTTGGATCCAATCATTAGCCGTGGCTAATTCAGTGCTCAAGTTGTCAATTGCAGGTACAGTTTCTTTCAACTTCTCTGCCACAAGCTTCACCACTTCGTCGATGCCCATTTCTTAGGGTGTCCGCAACGCCGACTAGAGTTTTGTGTGCAGACTCTGACGTTGTAAATAGAAGCCGTAGCTGGCATCTCATTTTTTACGCCAGCTCTAGCCTCATTTATTTAATTATAATTAATTTAAATAAAAATGCATAGCGGACAAGGTGTGCGACGCGACGCACGCACCCAACGGGATCAATGCTGACGGATAATTGAGTTTTTTTTTTACTATAAATATAATATGAATCCCCCATTTTCAACTTATCAACCATTTTCGAATAAAAATATTAAATATTTATTCATAAAAGTAATTTATATTATTAATGATTAATTAAGATAAATATCATAAATATATATTTATGATAGTATTTAAACGAATATTTTATATTTATAGTAAATAAAAATTATAAAATGATATTTAGAATTTCACGAGTGCGGTTACTGTGTGTGTGTGTGTGTGGATTTGATTTGATTTTAGTACCGATAGGGCCAGTATATATTAATGAATTTCAAAGAAAATTGTAAAAGCCAAAAGACACGACCTTTTTTTTTTTCAAATAATAAAAACATAAATATTGTAAGAATATGATTTATTATTATTAATTATTAGTATTAGTATTATATTTATTAGGTATTATGGAGTTCAAAACATTGACAAACATGAGCTCAAAACATTGAAAAACAAGAGTTCAAAACATTGAAACAAACAAGAGTCCAAAACATTGAAAAACAATTGTGCCCAAATTTTTGACAAAAATAATTAAAATATTTTAAAACATGCATTAAATTATAAGAATTATTCTCCAATCTTACCTATAAATAGATGTGTTGAAAATGAGGGAAGACACACCATAAACCTCTCAAACTAGAGCATGAATGAAGCTTGAACACCATCAACCTTTTCTTGAGTGATATTTTCGAGCTAGAAATTCTATTCATTTTAGAGAGAAACTTCCAGTCCAACAGGTTATTCAAATCTAATCTCCACCGTTCATATTACACTTTCATATGTTTTAAACATTATATCAAAATTTCAGCCTCATCCATACGGTCAAAATTTGTGAAACCCTTCGGCAAGAAAACTGCTCGGATTTCAAACGAGTTTAGCTAATTTACGGATTTTCGGACGATAAATTCCAGCTTGTTTCTTCCATAATTTAGGAGCACCTTTCTGTAAGTGGGCTTATGTTTTAAAGTATTTAAGTATATTTTCGAAAATTCGATCGACATGATATATTCCTTCGATTTGATATATGAATATTTCGTTTCGATAAATTGTTAAGCATGTTTAAATCAATTTCAATTGCATGTTCCTTTCATTTCAAAATTTTGTTGTCTTCGTTTCATGTTATATTCTAATATATATTCTTAAACACCAAATTGGTGTATTTTAAGAATTTTGGTTAAAGGCACTGTTATGATTCAAGTTAGAAATGGTAAAAAGGAAAATTTTCCTAAAACATGATAAGATATGACAAGTTTATGGCCCTGATGCGGTGGGTAATAATAACCGATATATGGCCTCACCCCTTAGAAGAATTACATATAGGGGACTGATCAGTAACACCATGGATAATAAGATGAAATAACAGTGCAATACGAATAATTTATGTCTATATGCATATGCTATGTTATGTTTGCTCATTGTTAATATCATGTCTTGATTTTGTTATGAATAGTTATTGTGACATGAAATTCATTTAATATTTACATAAATATATATAAGTTATGTCGTATCTATCATTTTATTGTTCCGACGTTTGTTGAGACACGAAAAATTTCGAATTGTTAAAGATCTATATATGTATATCCTTGTGTTATTGTGATCGATCGGCCCCCACTTGCTGAGTATTTCACAAAATACTCACCCTTACACCTCTCACTCCCAGATAAGAATGAAAAACAAGTTGATGAAGAAGAGCAAATGCATTTCTGGGGATGGTAACAATGTTTCAGTTGATCAAGACATACTTTGGAATTTGGATATCTTTTATTTTTACGCTGTTCGCTTCCGCACTCGTTTGTTAAATTGATTACGTTGTAAAGACAATGTATGTTTTATGAAAAAGACTGGTTTGGTTGTACATTGTACTACGAGGCTTGTTGATTTACGATTGAATAATTGTAAAACAACGCCGGATGTCAACTCATTCCGGTATCGGGACGTGACAAATATATTATAAAGTTATTTTTTAAAAAAAATCTGAATATCAATCTTGCAAATAATAATGGTACAAAAATTTTGATACATTAATATCCTAAGTTTAAAATATAAATATTCTCTAGATTCGATAGAGTGTGTCAGCTTTAATTTAATAATTAAATTTTGTCCTAACCTATTTTACATTTGCATAAGTTGATCCATACAAACCAAAAATACAAAAGTTCCAATAATTAAATATAAAGTTCCCCTGTTTAAAACCCGAGCTACCCCTTCATTAGCCGTGGCGTGATGAAGTCAGAGGGTCATATATGGGCTATATAACGGGTATTTTGTTATCTAATTTTAGATAATCATTATTTTTTTAAAAAATCTTTCATGTGGTATGTTTCAAATACATTTGTAAACTTTATTTTTTTTAAAAAAAAAAATATTGATTAATTCCATTTTTTCATATATGGCTGCCATAATTATTTTTGTTTGTTAATTAATGGCATATTTAAGAATTAAGACGGAGCTAGATTGCTGCTTGGTTTTTATATATATAGTTAGCACCTACAAAATCATGGGTGGATTTTATACTTGAGCTAACTTTTATGTGAAAATTTATAGATAAAAAAATCGATGGGTTATTAGACGGTTAAGTTAGCTTGGTAGTTAGTCTACCATCAGTTAGATAGTTACCGACAGTTAGGTAGTTAAATGGTTGGAATTTGGTTAAATAGAAAGTAATCAATGTAAAGACTTCCTTCTTTCAGAATCATTTTTCAGTAATTCAATGAGAAAGGCTTAATGCCCCAATGCTTGTTCTTCTTCCGTAATATGGTATCAGAGCTATTGCTTTCGCGTAGCAAAGGAGTCGATCGGAGTTGAAGCGGGAACACGTCGTTCTTATCGTTCTTAGGTAACAACTTTGATCATTTCTGCAGTTCATCTTAATTCAGCCGGGTCAATCATGGCACCTGCGAATGCTTCTGGTTCTTCAATTGGTCAGTCAGCCATTGAAGATCCCATGAGTCCTTATTTTCTACATCACGCAGACAATCCGGGGCTCGTATTGGTATCTCAAGCACTTACAGGAGAGAATTACATTTCTTGGAATAGAGAGATGAGGATAGCACTTTCTGTCAAGAACAAATTAGGTTTTGTTGATGGATCTATTGCTCGGCCTTCAGAAAATGAATTGACTCTCCTCAATTACTGGACTCGCAATAATAACATAGTCATGTCCTGGATTCTGAATTCGGTTTCGAAAGAAATTTCAGCAAGTATTCTCTTCGCTGATTCCGCAGCTGATATATGGGAAGATCTCAAAGAACGGTTTCAGCAAAGCAATGGACCAAGAGTTTTCCAATTAAGGCGTGAGCTGGTTAGTTTACGTCAAGAACAAGATTCTGTCAGCGTTTACTTCACCAAGCTCAAAGCTCTATGGGAAGAATTGACAAATTTTCGTCCCATGTGTCACTGTGGCCAGTGCAATTGCCAGGGAGTAAAGAAAATTGAAACGTACTATCAGACAGAATATACCATGGCATTTCTTATGGGTCTCAATGACTCAATGGCACAAATTCGCAGCCAAATTCTATTGATTGATCCACTTCCGCCTATCAATCGTGTTTTCTCTTTGATTGTACAAGAGGAACGCCAAAGGGCTATTGGTTCTCAATTTGTCGGCAACAGCTCTGGAGGGAACTTGACGTTTGCGGTCAAAGGTGAACAACAACAACAGAGGTATCCTAACAGCAGAGCACATATGCCTATACAAAGAGAGAGACCTTTTTGTACCAAGTGCAACTTCCATGGTCATACGATTGACACTTGTTACAAGATACATGGATATCCTCCGGGGTACAAAATCAAAGGGAAACCTCCAACCAAATTTTCGTCTGCAGGAGTAAATCAACTCTCTGACACACAAATGTCCTCGAACCCCGATACTAATTCATCCCAGAATGTGCTTCAACAGTTTGACAAAGCCCAAGTTGAGCAGCTAATGACAATGTTTGCTCAACATTTATCGACACTCGATTCTCAAGAAAGTCAAGTCCAGGCTCATGCTACAGGTATTTGTTTATCAATATCTGCGAACAACAACTTATGCTCACCTATCACTTGGATTCTTGATTCTGGAGCTTCCAAACACATTTGTTCGAATATGTCTCTTTTCCAAACATACAAACCAGTGCATAATTCAATGGTGACATTGCCGAATCATGATTGCATCAGGGTTAAATATTGTGGAGATATAAAGATTAATAGTTCCTTGACACTTAAAGATGTACTCTATGTTCCAGAATTCAAGTTCAATCTTCTGTCAGTAAGTTCTCTTCTTGATGACAACAAATATGTGATACAATTCTATCATGATGCCTTCATAATTCAGGAGCTCGTGACACAGAAGAGGATTGGCAAGGGTAGAAAAATTGAGGGGTTGTATGTTCTGGATCCATGGACCAAAGCTCCAATTGTTGCTGTCAATCAGATCTCAGTGGACACTTGGCACATCAGACTTGGTCATCCCTCCACTCAAGTCATGGATATGCTAAAAGGTCATTTAGGCTACGGCTCTTCGACGTTTAATTCACATAAACCTTGTTACATATGTCCATTAGCTAAACAAAGACGTTTAACATTTGTTTCTCATCAAAACATTTCTCAACATTCGTTTGATCTTATACATTGCGATGTTTGGGGACCACATCACAGTTCCACATATAATGGTCATCGTTATTTCCTCACCTTGGTGGATGACTGTACTCGTTTTACATGGGTATTTTTGTTGCATAACAAATCAGAAGCTCCACATGTGGTAACACGTTTCTTCAACATGATTGAGAATCAATTCCACAAGAAGATCAAAGCCTTTCGCACCGATAATGCAAAAGAGCTTGCATTCACTGAACTCTGCCAAGCTAAGGGCATTTTACATCAGTTCTCTTGCGTACAAACACCACAACAAAACTCAGTTGTCGAAAGAAAACATCAGCATCTTTTGAATGTGGCTCGGTCACTTTTATTTCAATCTCGGGTACCTACCAAGTTCTGGGGAGAGTGTGTTCTAACTGCCACATTTTTGATCAATCGCGTGCCTTCACCTCGGACTCTAAACAAATCTCCCTATGAACTCCTATATCAAAGAGCCTTCGATTATGCTGATCTACGTAGCTTTGGATGTCTTGCCTTTGCATCCACATTGGCTGCCCATCGAGATAAACTCTCACCCAGGGCACGTTCATGTATTTTCCTCGGATATCCATCAGGTATCAAAGGATACAAATTATTAGACCTCCAAAACCAAGAGGTCTTCATTTCCAGGAATGTTGTATTTCATGAATCTGTCTTTCCTTGTCATCTCAGAACAACAACCACAAATGTTGATCCTTTTCCAAATGTGGTCTTACCGAAGCCATTAGAATCACCATGCATAAGTAATGAGTCTTCGTCCGTTGACAATACTTCCTTGATTGTCCCTGACTCCGATGAGCTGGTGCATTCTTCACCTGCTGGTCATCAACCAAGTGTCACAACTCGAACTTCTTCAAGAATCACGAACCCACCATCATATCTTCGTGATTATCATTGCAACTTATTGCATTCATCAGTCCCAACAAGTTCTAAATCTCTCTACCCTCTAAATGCTTATGTTTCTTATGATACTTTGTCTCGACAATATCGTCATCTAGTGCTCAATGTTTCCTCACAATTTGAGCCTCAATTCTACCACCAAGCTGTTAAGTTTCCTCAGTGGCAAGAGGCAATGAAAGCTGAACTTGATGCAATGGAAATTAACAACACCTGGACAGTGGTTCCATTGCCTTTGGGAAAACACTCTATCGGATGTCGTTGGGTATACAAGATCAAATACACATCTGAGGGTTCCGTAGATCGATACAAGGCTCGTCTTGTTGCCAAAGGGTACACTCAACAAGAAGGAATTGACTTCTTTGAAACATTTTCACCGGTGGCCAAGTTAACCACTGTCAAAATACTTCTAGCACTTGCTGCCAGCCAGCAGTGGCACCTTGCGCAACTCGATGTTAATTTGCTAGAGGAAGTGTACATGGATTTACCTCTTGGCTATGCCACTCAAGCTCCCCAGGGCAATAATTCATCCAAACTTGTGTGTAAATTACACAAGTCGATCTATGGTTTACGCCAAGCATCTCGCCAATGGTATTCTAAATTCTCCAAGGCCTTACTACAACATGGTTTTTCTCAATCTCAATCAGATAACACATTATTCACAAAAGGGTCAGGTCCTTCCTTTGTTGCCTTACTTGTCTACGTTGACGATATCATCATTGCTGGACCATCGTCGCATATCATACAGTCCTTGAAAACATTGCTTCAAAATCACTTTAAACTCAAGGACTTAGGATCACTCAAATACTTTCTCGGTCTGGAAATTGCTCGCAACCAACAAGGGATCTGCTTGTCTCAACGTCATTACACATTAAAATTGCTGGAAGACACTGGTTTATTGGCTAGCAAGCCACTTTTTACACCCATGGAACCCCGAACGAATCTTAACACTACTGATGGCCAACCACTTGAGGACATCTCGCAATATCGTCGCCTTATTGGTAGACTACTCTACCTTACATTATCCCGGCCTGACATAGTTTTTGCAGTCCATAAACTCAGTCAGTTTGTCTCAAAACCTCGCACACAACATATGCAAGCTGTTCATCATCTCTTACAATATCTAAAAGCAGCTCCTGGTCAAGGTGTATTCTTTCCAGCTTCTTCATCCCTTCACTTAAGAGCGTTCTCTGATGCTGACTGGGCTTCATGTGTAGACACACGAAAATCGGTCACTGGCTATTGCGTATTTCTCGGTGATGCATTGGTCTCATGGAAAGCTAAAAAGCAAGCAACCATTTCCAGATCTTCAACTGAGGCCGAATACCGAGCATTAGCAAGTACCACTAGTGAAGTCATTTGGCTTCAGCAGCTCTTACACGATTTCAACGTTACACCTACTGCTCCAGCCACTATTTACTGTGATAATCAATCGGCTATCCACATTGCCCACAATCCTATATTTCACGAACGTACCAAACACATAGAGGTCGATTGCCATTTTGTCCGCAACAAGATAGCTGATGGTTCAATCAAATTACTACATGTACGCTCACATCTCCAACTCGCGGACATGTTCACAAAGCCGTTACCTTCCACTACTCTCTCAAGTTTACTCTCCAAGATGTCCGTAAAGAACATATACGGTCCATCTTGACGGGGGGTATTAGACGGTTAAGTTAGCTTGGTAGTTAGTCTACCATCAGTTAGATAGTTACCGACAGTTAGGTAGTTAAATGGTTGGAATTTGGTTAAATAGAAAGTAATCAATGTAAAGACTTCCTTCTTTCAGAATCATTTTTCAGTAATTCAATGAGAAAGGCTTAATGCCCCAATGCTTGTTCTTCTTCCGTAATATGGGTCAAAATCCTATTTTATTTTTTTTTTGCTCTTAAATTATATATCTTTTACATTATTATTATTATCTGTGTTTCTTTTCATTTATTATTGTTTAGCATGCCATATAAATAGAAAATCCTAGCTTATTATCACAAGTCTTTAATTGAACTTAACTTTATTTGATCATATGTACGTACGTAATGCATAATTATTTATATATAAAGGATTAATCCAATATTGGATTAGTGATCCAATATTTTTTTTATTTTAATTTAAATTATAAAGAGCAATATTTGAATACGGAATTGCTTGTACAAGTGCATAGTTCTGTTAATTGTATCAAACAAAATGTTTACAATCCATTTTATGCTGGATCATGAGTCATGACGCTATTATGAAAATCAAAACACTATGATAGACATGAACAAAGAGCTACATGGTGTAGAACTCCAACCAGTTAGGCGCTAAGTCACGAAGAACGGAGGAAGACGATATAAATGAAGAACACGATAATAGTACGTACGCAGGTTTTAACATTTAGTCACGACACAAGCAGTTCCTTAGAGATACAGAATAGTTTGTCTTTTTCGGACGCATTCATGAATACTTTAAGCTACTCAAACTCACGTAATTAACATTTTTCTTGTTTTTTGTTTCATACGCGGAAGTATCCAAGATGGCATGAATATAGTGAATCGATATTGAGATCAAGCTCATTTGTATTGACCCTTCTAGCTTCATTTGCTTCGTCTCCGTTGTGCATGTTTCTGCCCCAAAAACAAACACAACCAGTTGGCCATATATATATATATATACAAGAATTTAACCATTAAAAAGATTAGAGGTGCTGCCTTTCAGAATATATAAGACCATGCATTATAATTTTTTCTCATTATGTTCTTTTCACATATTTCTTCCATGTTGGAGCATCACTGTCGATTTTGAAGGTTAATTTTAACTTTGAAGTGTCTGAATAAAATACATGATTATAGTAGTGATCTAACTGAATATAAAAACCCCATTTTTGTTTTTATTTCTATCCAAGAAGATTATATTTCACTTCATTTCCCCTATTTTCCTCCATTAAAACATAATTATTTGGCGACCGTGGTTTATACTTTTTCCTTGTTTTATTATGTATGTACTACGGATAAATATACTTACCCGGTGTTCAGGCAAGGAAGTTGAGGTTCCATAATCAAGGGTACCGCCCCGTCAGTAATCAGGCCATGATTTTGGTGCTGCTCTGCTATTTCCTTGCCCGTATCTCTGATCTGTTTGGACATCAAGAATGATTGATGAACAAGTGTGCAAAATAAAATAAAATGAAGGGCATGATACATCCAAATGTGTGAAACTTCTAATATTTTTTCCAAATATCCAAATTTAAAATTATTTATTCTGTTAAAAGATCATTATTCAATTGTTGAATAAGCTCTTCATCTAAAAGTTCGTCGATTTAAAAGCTGGTTAGAAACGTGAGACACGCAAAATACTCATGTGGTTTAACATGTATTGCACTAATTTCTTCTATTGTCCCAGTTGGCTGCTTTCTTCTAAACGCAACAAATACGTACACTAGCTAGCAGTAACACATCACAGCTAGCAGTACAAAAAATCACAATTTTGAATTACTACCTGCTTTGTCAGCATGCTGTTTTGTTCCTGTATTGCTTTCTCCTGAGCCAAAGACATTCGCAGAATATATGTAAATGATACAAGAACAGAAGAATCCGAGTGTGATAATATTTGGGAAACCCTACGACAAGGACTAACCTTTCGCTGCAACTCGGAGATTGAATCGGAAAGGAGTTGATTCTATGCATTAAAACATTATATATAGTTTAGGTTTTATGCTTGCAGAATTTTTTTTTTTACAAGAGACATTACAAAAATTGAAACACACATGTGCACTATATTATACATTGTGTACATGTTCATTTATGCACACAGACATACTTTTCTTGATCGAATATTTTTAAGCGCAAAGTCGAGCTGTTGTTCCAAATTCTGAAGATCTTTCTGGCTCATCGAGTCAAGACCTTCTCCCATATATTGCCTGGCAAAAAATAATCAAACTAAAAAGCTAATAGTTTCCATTAATAACCATCACGATATGAGTAAGAATGTCCTCTATTAGTACAGGATAAAATACATGTCGCCCCATGTGCGATTGAAAATATTTTAAAAAAATCCATGCAAATTAAATAAACGCAAAAATCCTAGTAATTAGCAAAAATCGCACGTTAGTGACTTTGATTTTGGGAACATAGAAGTTATAATCTATATGCTTGTTTCTTTTATACCTTTGGGTTCTTTGCAAGAGCTCAATTTTACCCTTAAGTTTGTTGTATTCTGAAGTCCAATTTACCTGCAAAACTCAAAAAGCCAAATGCAGATTAAAAAAAAAAAAAATAAGTAGGGCACAGAATAAATATCAGATTTCAGGAAAAAATAACAGGATTGCAAAAGATGCCCCCATCCATTTTTTGAAAGGATTTTTTTTTGTGACACGTACATTCGATTGAGGCTCTGTTGTTACGCAAGGTCTCTCATCAAATGAATACTTTTCAAACTTCTCCAGGATACGGTCCATGCTGCAATTTTATATGAACACATGTCAAATAAATCACATGCCAGAAGAATTAAGGCATGGAACCAAGTTTAATCTGCGTACGATCAATATTCTAAATTAGGCTATATATTATATGTTTCTCAAGTTATCCTACTTGATTTTGCATTCGATAAATCAATAAAATTTACCTGGAAACAACAGTTCAAGAAGTGATGATCAGGACGAACCGTTCGAAAAGCCAGCTTAGGTAGTCATTTTAACTTATATAAGGATATAAAAATCGTTTACGCTACTAACTAAGAACTCTACCAAAAATTGCATTAAAGAATTTCAATTGGATTGGAAAATTCCACTGCCCCACAGGATGTAATTACACAATTAATGTGGCTACCCTCGGGATTTAAAATGTCTATGTGAAATAGTTTACCTGACAGAGATACTACGCTAATGCCCTTTTCATCCTTTAAATTATATATTGGTCCCTATAATTCTGTACTTCAATACACTTGGCATGTGTAAATTGAAGATTTAATGTATATATATGTAATTAATATGATCCAATGTATGATTAAGTTGTTTAGAAATAAAATAACATGAAACATATATCACTAAGACCAACTGAAAAAATGCATCATATGGTTTCCATGTACAAATGATCTTTAACTTGTGACTCCTAAGCTTTGACATGAAGTTAAAATCGTTTCTCATAAAAAAAATTAATCTCAACGAACGACTGCACAATAAATATTTCATATTCAAAAAAAGCTCAATATTTCAAAATTTTAAACTAAATAATTAGATGATCATTTGAAAATTATCTAAAAAAAATTATGATTTATATATGTTGCATTTTATGGGACTTGTTTCTTAGCTTCTTAAAAGTGATAATGTTTTACATTTAAAATTGTTAGAGATATTATAATTAATAGATTAAAAGTTATCTGCACAAATTGTTAGTATAAATGGGCGCCGACTCTTGGGTAACAAGATATGACGACTGTTTTTGGCAAATTGTAGTTTGAGTCTTATTAATCGACCTTTTCTGTGTTGCTTTTTCCCATTTGAGATAGTTCTGTATATTCTCACTTAATATGCATTTATGCATTAGTTTGTCCTTCATTAAATAATATCTATTTTGAAAAAAAAAATGCCTTGGTATTCTATTTGAAAATTAATTAGATTGCGGTCACACAAATTATTTTTGTAGTCGACTCATAGGACCCATTAATTATTACATGAGGTGATACAAAGGATTTTGGAGTTTTGTCATAAAAAAATATTAATCTTGTTATTATCTTTTATTTTTCTCAATTACGAAAAATCTTACTTTGCGTTTCGAATAATGGATTTCAAATCCGTTGATTTTAAATATATTTTTGTTGTTTAAAAAAGTAAAATCATAAATTTCAAATACACTTTTCACATGTTTATATATTATTTCATATTAATTATGATGGATTTCAAGTTCAACCAATGATAATGCCATTTGAAATTTATTATATTTTGTCTTAATTACATGTGAATAAGTAAAGTGTGGATTTAACATTTGATATATTGTTTTATTATTTAGAATAAAACTATAATAAAAATTCATTAATTTCAAATTAATCTCTCCAAACATAACAATAACATTAGAGAAAAGATCCTATATTTTTCCGTTAATTTCTTAAATTTTTCTGTAATACTAAAAATCGATTTGTGAAGAATACATCACTATCCAACAGATTTTTCATGTATATAATATAAATACTCATACGCATGATTTCCTTCTTATCAAAAAACGAAAAAAGAGTAACCATCCCATCCATCTCTTATCAAATTTCGAGGATTCCTTGAAGCTATCGCCAACTCTATACGTACTTCATATTTTATTCTAGACTAGAAAGTTGACAACTTTCTGGGAAATTCTATGTAACACCCGGTGGAAATGTATGGATTCCACATCGAATGAACGGTAGCTATTGCTAGATCCGGTCCGAAGTAACATAGAATCTCTCAAACTTTTCGTACTAAGTACAATTTCCAAGATGCAAAACAACGCAAATTATAAGCTGATTCCTTGAACATCAACTAAGGTCACTACATTTTAGCCGATTATTATATATATCTTGCTCATATTCATTGGATGAAACAAATAAGATGAATCGTGGCTAAATATTTTGTCCTTCATAAACTTTATTAGATGGTCAAAAAAAGATGCGAAAAGAACAAGGAAACCCTAATGTATGTTCATAATTATCAGATCTTATATATATTGTTGCACATCACTTGAATCCAAGTTTGATTCAAAGACTCTAAAAGGAAATGTTTACCTAGAGTCGGTGGAATACTCGAAGAGCTTCCCTTTATGAGAGAAGACAATCAAAGCGACATCTGCATCACAGAGAACAGAAATTTCTTGAGCTTTTTTAACTAAACCACTTCTCCTCTTTGAGAAAGTCACCTGTCTGTTAATCTTGTTTTCTATCCTCTTAAGTTGTACTTTCCCTCTCCCCATTTATTCTTCTCCCAATTGACAGAAGAAATGAAGAACCAAAAGTGGAAACCCTGAATTTTTTTCTCTCAGTTAGACTGCTAATAAGGAAAGTGAGTCATCTCTTTCTAAGCAGATTTTTAATTTGGGGAGGAACTTTCGAAGGTAGCAGTTTCTTTATTTATCATGGGAATTGTTTCTTTTTGGTGAAAAATGGGCTTTTATGGGGCAACTTGTCTGTTGAGGCAAGTACAGTTATGGGAGTGGAGGTGTGAATCCTGAAACCACCTTCGGGAAAACCAGGTTGTTTTTAAGGATGTGTTGTCGAGTTGTTATTGGTTCAAGACCCTGTGTAAGATGGTTTTTGTCTTATGGGTTTTCGAAGGGATCACAGTTCTTCATTCCCTGGTTATAAGTTAGTACAGAATAGCATTTGTTGGATGGGATTTCGAATTATCGTTAAATTATTATTATTATTTATAAAAAAAAAATTATGTTATGTAACTTGTATTAGATCGACAAGCATCTTTATGTGTGATTAATTATCATGTAATTATTTATATTAGGTGAGTAAGATGAGCTTATAGATTTTAAAAATGATTTATTTTGCTTTTTCTTATACATAAATAATAAGTTAACATTGCTTGATCTTTGCTATATTTTTATATATATTTGATAAAACAAACCTTTGATCTCTTTAATGCTACTTCGTTATGTAAAACTAGCAAGCCAAGCATGTTCAATTATCATACTACATTAGCATGTTCTCTTATATATATATATATATATATATATATATATATATATATATATATATACTTTTGCTCTAACATTTATTAAGAACATTTATAACATGTACATTATTTTTTCATGTTCCAAAAGCAGGACTATGTATATTAATTTCAATTGGTTGGATTATACATTTTCCCGCAAATTAATTATATTTGGGTTGACAAAATTCAATGCAACTGTCCCACCAATTAAAAGGAAATTAAAACAAAGTTTGGGGGGGCTTTTAACACACGAATTATTATTGGCTGCCACGTGAGATAAATTTGCAGTAAGAATTTAAGTCCAATAAATAGGGTTTTGGTACCAGTCTCTTCTAAAAACTTTGGCGTCCCCCGCATTTTGAATTTCCATTATTTATGCTACATAAATTTGTAGTTATTGTCTCTGTTAAATACACGACGGTCGTTCGTTGTCCAGCTCATTCTGTACACATTCGGGTATAATCCTAAAGATAAACGACAGTCTTTGAAACTAGTTATTATAATTGTCCAAAGGATAATGTCACCGTTCGACTCGTGAATGATAAATGATATATAATGTAAGAATGATATATATATATATATATATATATATATATATATATATATATATATATATATATATATATATATGCAGTATAGTAGTCGACCCGTTTACTTCTTGTGTTTCTTCTTCTTCTTCTTCTTCTTTTCCTACCCATATAGATTAACCATAAATTAAATGGAGCTAGTTATGATATATATGTAATATCGTTATGCATAGAGGTTTTGGTTGTTATCTAATGAATTGAAGTCATTAAATAATTGGTTCTAATCCATTAAATGAGAGAGGGCCTGGTGGTGTCCAGTTGTGATTCGGGACATATCATTCGCACAAATTCTCGTCAGACAGAGATACGTTAACGTGCCTGAATAATTAGCCCGCCGATTCACATTCGGAAAAGTGAATGGTTTAATGTTTTCTGTGATATATTTCTCCTGATCAAATTTAATATATAGTGAAATATGTACAAAAGTGTTCACGGTGTCATGTTTGCATGCAAAAAGCTATTTTATCAATACACTTTTACAAAATTAAACAATAAGATTGTGATTTCACGATGATCTTTTTATCAGTTTCTCCTTGTAAAATTAATTAAACCAAACTAATCTTTGCTATTGTATCTAAATATGAAAACTAGTTCTTCTTTTAAAAAAATAGTTGAGTACATATGAAAAGAAGAAGTGGAGATAAAAATAAATAAATGTGGCATATAAAATCGAAAAAATTGCAAATTTGGTCTCTTATATATATATATTTATATATCTTTGTGATTTTGTTAATTTTTGTCTAATCATATTTCGGTTTTAATAATGTATCTTTCATTTTTTTGCAATTTTAAAATTTTAACATTGGTAATACCGACGTGCTACTACACATATTTGAGACACATCAACGACGTATCGATATCACATCAGCACCACATTAAAAAATTACTAAGATTATGGGACAAAATAAAGATGACGGATTAAGATTAATGAAATAACAAGACAAATATATGAGAACTAAAAATACGATTTTCCGTGTATAAAACTTACGTCTCTTAAATTTTTAGTAAATTTCTTGATTTGTTGGACCACGTGTTTATTTATGCCATCCCATCCCCGTTGGTATATATCATTGATGACTACTTTTGTCTCTCATTTCTCTAATAAACTTGTAGCTCATTAAATATATACCAATTAATTTGGTCACACCCATAAAATTAAATATATCTTCCTGTAAATTAGTATTGCAAAAAAGTAATGGTTTTAAATTAAATGCATCGGCTCCATTATTTTATCATTGAATTAAAATATATAGGGGAAGTTCGAGGTTGGCAGCAAAATTTATGAAATCGGGATGTTGATTAATTAAGTTTTACTTGAAAAGGCTCACACTTGGTTCCATTTCTCCTTGAAATTATTATACATCCACTTCAATCATAACCCATTTTCGGTTTAATTTCCATTCACTGAAAATTTTTAAATTATAAAATAATATTATTTGTGTAAAGCAATTATTATCGTGATTTGAATTTTTTATAGAAAAAAAATGGAATATATGATAATTAAAAATTCAGTGACCGAAGCTAGAAAATACGTAACGATATATCAGTGTTTCCAATTAGAAATCAAAAATAAAAGTGAAACGGAATTTGAAAATATTTAATTTTTAAATGTTTTTATACTTTAATGAACATATCGGCCTATTAGCTCAGTTGGTTAGAGCGTCGTGCTAATAACGCGAAGGTCGCAGGTTCGAGACCTGCATGGGCCATTTTAAATTTTTGGCCTTCTGCTGCAGTCTTGGGCCTCTCTCTCTTTCTTTCTGGGGCCCAACGAATTTCGGGGTTCTTTTTTATTGGGCCAATATTGATTAGAGGAACCGATCCCGCTTCATTTCCAACCCGGTCCTGTTTTTTTTTTGGGTTCTCTCTTATCAAAAGAATTTTTAAACTCGTCACAAATATTCTATCTAATTTAAAGTATAGTCAATTGGATCATTGATATGATAGTTTTTCAAAGAATAATAGTTTGTATCGATTAAATCGATATTTCTCACAATAAAATAATTAACTACCAAAAATTCAAATCAATGGATCAGATTTATCTTAAAGTTTTCCTCAAACGGGAGGACTCAAATTTCCACATGTCATAAAATTATCGACGCAACCCACGTATTTTCTATAGTACCTATCCAACAGATCTAATCAATTTTATGTTGAACTGAATGAGACAAACCACATGTTGATGGATCAGGATAGTTCCAACCCACTCCAATTATTTATATCAAAATACGAGCTTAATCCGTTTTGACAACTATAATTTTGTATTATTTGGATAGGCTTTTCATCACAAGATAGATTCCATCGTCAAATATTGCAAGGGATATTGATTAAATATGAATATATATTCCCGTAGTTTAGTATGCATTTGTAAAAGGTACTTTTTTAAGTGATTACACGTTGGGGCATTAAAAAGTGCTAAAGTTTGTCTCATAATGAGAGTGATGCATCGTGCTAAGTTTTGGGACACAAGTTATGGCATTTTGGAGTACCATTAAATACTTTATTATTTATCTTTAACCCTCGTCAGCTTTTTTAATAGTTTAAATTATTTTGTAGATAACTGTTTTAATAATCCCTCAAATATAGATTATCTAATATTGAATATATAGTTCAGAAAATGTGGATCGAAATCAACCTAGCATTTTACTTTATTACTGATATTATTGTAAAAATAATTGACAACACATCAATGTAATAAACGAGTATTACATATAAATTAAATTAAATGATTATTTTTGTATCGTATCTCACTCCTTGAATTGGGTTTATGTTCTTTTTTTATTTTTTGAAAATGAAAATATACACATCCCTATCCTAATTTCATATGATAGATTAAAGCGTGCATGCTGATGGAGATCAATCTTATCTTATTATTCACGTTAATTTAAGTTCAAAATTATATTGTACACATAAAAAATCAGTTTCTAAAAATCAATATAAAAAATGCATATCAAGTCTTTTGTGAGATTGTCTCACGAATCTTTATCTGTGAGACGGGTCAACCCTATCGATATTCACATTAAAAAATAATATTCTTAGCATAAAAATTTATATTTTTTCATGGATGACCCAAATAAGATATCTGTCTCACAAAATATGACATGTGATACCGTCTGACACAAGTTTTTGCCAAAAATGCATACGTCAAAAGACGTTTGGTGTGTTTTGAATTTTCTAAAATTGTGTTCTTTATAATTGTTTTTTAAAAAATTTATAATATAAAAATGATATTTTTTTTTATCACTTGTTTGGAGTATATATGAATTTCATCTGATTGAAAAATTTGTCCACTCAAGAGCCATGTGAATATCAATGTGATACGAAGCAGATTGGGCGAGGCTAGAGAATCACAAGAATATTGACAAGCAAATTAGCTGACTATGGCAAATAATAAATAAACATGTTAATACATGATACATGTCAATTAGACATTAAAGAAGTTAGGGTATAGAAAAAAAAAACCAGAAATAAGTATTGGAAAGATACCGACCGATTCATTTTAACTCAAGTTGTTATAGAAGTTTATTGTAAACTTAAATCTTTAATTTTTAAGATGTGAGACAATAAGTATTACAATCACCCCTCTTCAGAACGCGAGGTCCTCGTCGTGGCCCGACTCTCGATCCACCAACGCCAAAAATCTAGAGGTGACTCCTACATGTTCAAGAGGTGGCTCCCGCCATATAATACTTTGACCCACAGTTCAAGATGTGGCTCCTATGCAAGTAGCACTTTGCCCCACATAGCACTTATTTTCCGGTGTTCTTTGCTGGTGACCGGATCTGATAGCATTCTGTCACGTCCTCAGCCCGGGCCTGCTCTTGCGTGACTAGACAATGAGCCCTTATAGCAACTACTTCATATTCGTCATCGTTTTACGAAAATGATTAACTCAAGTTGATATAGAAGTTAATTGTAGATCCATTATAAACTCATTTTATATCTTTAATTTTTAAGATGTGAGACCAGTTGTATTATACCATTGAGTGTTAGCTCGTTCATGATTACGTAGACCTGACAAATGCAGAGGAAACATCAAAAAATTCAACTTCCCATAAACTTTCGATTTCGTGGCCAAGATTGAGAGACACTTTTGGCTCATTCCACCAAGTGTCTCGGAATTAGTTGTACAGTGGACCCATACACACATTTTACAAGCAGTGACGGAGTCAAGAATACGATTTTACTCGAGCTAAAATTTTTAACTTTAAAATCCATTAATATTTTAAATTGATCTACCTGGACTAATATCAAATTTATCCAAAATTATACAAAAATTTACTTATAAGTTTTTTTTAAAAAAAAAAATTAGGACCACCCGAGAGCACGAGTGGCAAGGATTGTGGCTCCGCCACTATCACCAAGCCTCATTTCTATTAAGAATCATGGTACAATGCATGAACAACATTAGTACTTTTTGGAATAATTATTGATTTTAAGTATAAAACTTTTGTTGCTAAAAACATTATGATGGACAAGTTTTATTAGCGTGTCTACATATACAAAAGCAGATTGTATGTGTCACAAGAACTATGATATTATGAGTTGACAAAAGTACTGAAATTATTAGTGCAAAGAGAACAAGACTTGAAACTTAGAGCAAAGAGATGGGACTAAAGGGAAAACATTGGCCATAAAACTCAACTTTAAATGCATGGTTCAAGGTAAAGATAGCAACCGAACATGCTCCATGTATCCTACCAAGATTAGGTTGGGTATGGAGAAGATGAAGGACACAGGCGAAGGTGGCTATTAGTTTAGGAGATAAAGACACATGCCCGGCCGCCATTGGTCGGTCAATTGATGGGCCAAAGCGCATGTGGCCGCCTGGGTGTGTGTGTGTGTGGTAAATAAGTTTTATACCAAGTGGGCTGAAGCTTAGGTATGTGACATCCTTGGCGTTACGTACGCGGTTAAATCAAAATTAAATCTGTTTTGAAATCTTTGATTGAGATATATACTTAATTATGTCTATTATCCATGTTTATCAACTCAACCTAATGACTGATTAGATATTATTCTGTCCACCTAATACTTCATATATATAAGCTCGTGTGCTTTTTTGTAAGATTATATTTAATTTTTCAAATTAATACAAAAATACAATTTATTTTTAAAAAATATAAAAGTTTAAAAATGTGCTACTTGTACATCAAGCTGTGCATGTGTAACTTACAAAGTTTAAAAAAAAAAGAGAGCAGTGATGATATGATGGAGATATGTGGCAGATGGTCCTCAAAAAATTAATTATATATCCATGAATATATTAAGATGAAAAATTTTGTAATCAAAATTATATATCATTATAATATGTTCTTTGTACAATTAATTCAATAATTTGTTCTTCAATATTTTTACTTAGAATTAATGTAAATTAATCGAGCCCACTCATTATTTTTTCTATGTTTTCAATATATATAAACAACTTTCATCAATGTTAATATACGTAGTATATTTTTATCTTCAGATAATAATAATAATAATAATAATAATAATAATCTAATTTTTTTTTCTAGTTTTTTATTTTTAAAAATTGTCAAAATATTTTTAAATTCGACTTGTTATATACTCATGATTCATGAAGATGCGCCCGCATGGGCTTAGCTCAGTTGGTCAGCAACAGTAAATCTTGGAGCAATGACCAGGGATCGAGTCTCGCAAGGGACAGTGTGGGAGTTAAATTCCCTCCAATGAGGGGGAGCTCCTTGTGCGCGGCGTAGCATAAAGTCTAGCTGCTGCTGGTTGGCTGAGTCACCATGATTTACCTCCTCTCACATTCCTGTCGAGCCGGGGGGTGAGGAGCGCCTAAGGTGAGCGATTTCACTTTTTGGAGCAATGATTCATGAAGATGCCTCGCAAACTGACACTCCATCATATAAAATATATTTTTTAATGTCATCTTGCATGTTGGTGATTTTGAGATATTTAAGCTTATTCTTCATTAATAACTGCGCAAATCTACTGTTTTCACGCTGCTCCATATACTTGACCCTATTCTTCTGTTTTCGAGAGGTATACTTGACCCTACTCTAGTTGAAACTAATAAATTTTCCCGAATCAAAAAATCTTACCAATTCAAAATGATATGATCAATAATAAAAACATTTCATTGCAAGAAAGAAAAAAATATATATATATATATGCGTTTTCAGATGCAACTTCCGCAGTTTATCATGATCCTGAACAACCGAAGCCACGATACATATATATATGGAAAGGGAAAAAAGACAAGTTTGGGGTTAAAATAAATAAATGATAAAAGACGGGGAAAAAAAGAGAAAAATGACCATAACAACCGTACCAATTTGGTTGGTCCAGTAGCCTCCCCTTAATATATAATAGAGATACACATGATTCTCGCCATAGCTGTCAATGATTCGTAAACATTTTTCGAAAAATATGTAATTTTCGTTCTGTTAGTTCTTCTTATAGTTTTGAGTCCACTACTTTCCAAATTGTAAATATACATGACTAAAATTACAGCTTACCTTTTTTTTTTTGCATGTTATAAATTAAACGTATACTCAAATTATTAGTTTGATTTTAAGCTTATTATATACGGCGATTCGTTACCAGATCGAGATACATAATATATAATATATGAAATTAATTAACTAAAATCCACATCATCACATATGATTATATTATATAGATAGAGAGGTCACATGAGTATTGAGTGGTCGACCTCATGATCACACGAAGAATATCATATACATTTGTAAATTTTTCATTAAGAAATATCCATCCCTTTCGTGATATTATGTGTGTGTGTCTATATATATATATATATATATAAAAATATGTTTCGGCATGTGCTATTCTTTCCGTTGATATCAGTCTATTACAAGAACTGAATTTACAAATAAAAATATCTGCTCTACTAGTTGCATGTCACATCGGTCATTGAATTATTATTACTCGGGACGAAGCCAACAACATCTATAATTTTTTCTTGACATAACTATTATATGCAACTTAGCTACAAATAACTTATCTCTCGCCCAAATAATTCAAAACGAGAAATTCTAATTATGGTCGAAATATTTATATTTAAAATCATCCACCACCGGAATAAATTACTCTCTTTTTAAAAATTTATGTAAAAAGAAAGAAAAGTTAATATTATACAAATAATACATAATCATACCTACACCACTTGAAAGATAATTTAATCCCCACCAAATAATTAAGTAAGAGTATCCAAGGAAGCACAGCGTTCTTTGCACCCTAAGAAACACAACATCCTTTGGATTTCGAAAGAGAGAGAAAAAGTAAAAATGAAAAGTCGTTTCGTTGGACGCCATGCCCCTTTTGTTGACCAATTTATTGCATAGATCGCTTTTATATATTTGCTGCTGGATCCTGTGAATACATTAATATTTAAAACAAATAAGAATTCAATTAATTATATACGAATTTCTTTTCAAGTCGAGAACACTTAGCAGCACATGTAAATTAAAGTTCGTTTCTTCGCAAAAGAGAGAATATAATTTAACACGAATATGTACGGATAAGATTAGCTGGCAAGAAAAAAAAATTAAAAATGATTTAGTAAAGTATAATACTCTATATAATTAATGATATAATTTTAATTTTTTTTAAATGATTATGGACCCGTAGCCACCATCTTTCTATGAGTAAATTATAAACTAACACACAGTAATAAGCAAATCATGTTCGACAAATAAATCTTATACAAAATTACATATTGATATTATTGATTGTGCATTTATCGCTATAAAAGGACCCTTTAAAACCATTAATTTCAATCATTTCAAAATCCACCCCCACGTATGTTAAACTAAACCATGTCTGTAACAGGCCATTCAGTACCCTCAGGATTCGAAAAGATTTCACTCCAATGGAGGAATTATTCCGGGGAGCTCGATGTTTTCGAGGCGACTCAGTACTTCTCCGGCGCCAATGAAGTTCCAGGTTACATTTCTCCAAATCTCGGGCAGAATCCCATAAAAACTGTTAGACGGATGAGTCTAGACTTGCCGAAAAGCAATATAATTTCTGCACAGATCAACCAGATCCCCGAAAAGCAAATATTGAAAGATAACAAGAAATACAAGCAGCCAAGCTCTCCAGGAGCAAGGATTGCTAGTTTTTTGAACTCTTTATTCAATCAAAAATCTGTAAAGAAGAAGAAACTGATATCTGGTCGCACCAATAACGATCCTGAAGTAGAAAACCCTGGTGAGCAGAGGAGAAGAAGAAGCGGTATCAGCCATTTTCCAGTCACGAATTCTGCTGCTGATTCGAAATCTATTTATTCAACTTCAAGTTCCGGTTTCACAACTCCTCATGTTTATGCAAACACTCCCACAAAATTATACAAAGAATTCAGAAGCTTTTCTGATCCCCTTCAGCATGTAAGTTCTGGGCCGAAATCCAGTGAAAATTTCAAGCCGGGTTCCTTAAAAAATGGGGAGTATGATGTTAAAACAAACACGGATTATGCCTGGTCGGATGAGAAACTGATCAGTTTCAGAAACGGATCTTCCGCAAAAGTTATAAGAAACGGGAGCTCCGAATTTGCAGATCAGAAGAAATGTTCCACGAATTATTGGGTTGAAAATTATCCACCCGAAGTACAGGAATTCCGAAAATTCAGCCATGGTGGAGATAGTGATTCAAGTTCTGATCTGTTTGATTTACCAAATTACGATTTGGATATTTGTTCGAGCACGGGCTTGCCTGTTTATGAAACAACTCAAATGGATATGGTCAAGAAAAGTGTTTTAGTTTCCAGTACTGCAACAGTGTAACTATTTGGATTATTGTAATAATTACTGATTGATAATTATATTAATCGTTGGTCCTTATAATTAATTCCTTTCTTTATCATGCTCGAGTGTGGGGAATTTTTGTTTAATTTAATTTTGTATAGACAAGGACGCATTTGCGTTTAAGTTTTCTTATTTAGATATTATATATTATTGGCATTTATATTGGTCTACGATGCGAAATGTCTAATTGTGTTTTCAACTTTTTTTTAACCTTTATACTTTTAGTTTATTTGACTATAAGATCTCAAGTTTGAGACGATGTATCATGTTCGAGACTCAATTGTAAAAAATCTTCCCCAACTGAAAAAAATATATGGTTTTAGGAAAATAGGAAATAATTACTTATATGTCTCAGTTTGTTGGATGTCGTGTCGTCCATATGTATGATTTAAAGTTTAATCAGAAAAAGTCGAATCTGTTAATTCTAATATATAGTACTTGAATAATAACTTGGTTTAATAAATATGATGTTTGAAATTTGTATGACATGGAATTTGTCAAGAAATAGGAAAGAAACTTAATTACGGTGACCGCTTATTGGAGAAATGTTAGTTTCGGGTACCACTTTTTACGATGAAAAGTCAAACAATTGTGTTAAGGGAGAAAAAAAATATCACCACACCCCGCAGGAGTTGCGATTCAACCTCACACGATCAAATACGAACTTAAAAACAAAACTACTCGTCCATCAAGTTGTACTTGAATCAATGATGGAATTTTAACTTATTTGTCTTGCTTGGCCGATGAACAAAATTAGAACGAATTTCAAATTCTCTATATCAACTTATCTAATTTTCAATAGTAACGGTAACAAATTTCAAATATATACACTGATGATATTTATCTCCAAATCAAATTCATCAACCAAAGCACAACCTCAAAGAATTCAAGTTACACTCAAAGAATGTGATCGAGAAATCTCCGCCATTAATCTTCGAGCTCAAGCTAGCTATGATTACTTATAAAGCCAACTCCGTGAGGATTGAATTTTACTGATTTCCAAATATATAATTTTAATATTCGAGGGGCATAGTGTGTGTAGTCGCATATATATACTCGATGTATAAATAAATGTTGAAAAAAGATAAATAACAAGTGCATGCATGAAATCACAAGCCTAATATTAAATCTATATTAATCTTCATAACATAATTAACAACGTTAAGCTAGGTCCAGCTAGCGCATGTATTAATTAAGCCATAAATTTTTGTGGACTGGACCTGAATGAATATAATTTTGGGCTTCCACGCACGTCCATATATTTAATTATTCACCAGAATAAATCAACTTACTTCTCTTTTATTAAAACTAATGAGAATCTAGGGGCGTAATTAGGGCGTGTAATGTACGTATATCTCTAAAATTCGTAGATATTGTGAATGATCTACGTATCGACTCATGTTTTGTCACATTAACACTATCACATCTGTGTTGAGATGTAGACTATTGAATACACAATCGGGGTACCATCACAAGAGTAACATATTTGTTTAAGTATTAAAAAAAAAATTATCATTTTTTCTTCTGTAGTTTCTTCAGTAGTGAGGATAGAAAAGTAAAGTACTTGTGGTGACCAAATTAATAGTACATATAATATTCCTTAATGCATTCATAAATTTAGATTCCAAAGCACAAATTACATGGGAGAACTCGGGAAAAGTTTAAATTAGAAACTAATTAACTTCCAGGCGGATTTCCCTCCCTCGAGAATTCATTTCTTTTATCAGTTAAGCCTGCATAAATAATTGTAATTAACCAAGAAATGAGCGACGGACCAAATTGTATATGATTATAACTGTTTAATGATATCGTAAATAAAATTGTTGACTACTTACATTGTTACTGCTTGAAATGGAGCCTTGAGGTGTGTTTGGAATGTACCTAGCCCACTGTTACAATATTTTTTTTTATAATACATTTAGACCTAATTTTCAAGATTGATCTTGAATTAATGTGCACAAGGGTTGCAGCGTAAAATTCAAAGCGAAAATTTTTTCTAAAGAAAAGAATAATAAGCAAAATTTTAAAAGAAAAATACAAGAAAAAATTTCGTATATTAACATAAGAACGCTGTTAGGTTGTGATTAGATTGATAACTTTTAAATAATGGCCTTCAAATTTATGATTTTAAATTTTCTTAATGATTTTAATTTAGATTTTCCATCAAGACAAATATTTCCATAATAATTGTGATATATATATATATATATTGTCATTTGAAATCCAAACTTAAAACAATTATGAAATCCCTGTACCTAAACCAAGCATGATCGTGACAAAAGGGAAACTAAGCTTACATTCTTAGCTGCAGCGCTGAAAGCTTCTCGATGTGGTATCTCTGGATTTGCGGCTTTGATGCGCTGAATTTCCTCTCTGTAGACGTTCATTCACAGATTTTTCCATAAACATTGAATTGAAAGTGAATCTAATTATCGTTAAATAAACTTATGTAAAAGTATAGGAACCCTACTTCATGAATCTATTGTAGGCAGATGGAAGCCTGTGCTTCTTCTCGGGAGCTGAGACAAAGTTAAAATCAAGAAATTTAAACTTAAAACATACTTATAATATATATGGAAATAAAACCAAATGAAACTTTAGAATCATATTTTATTTTTAAACTTGGGATATGACATACGTTTCACCACAAATGGAGCTTTAGGAGATAAGGGTTCAATGAATGTGGATGAGGAAGAAGAAGAAGACGAAGACTGGCCCTTCTTAGATTCCCCACAGAGAGCCTGATACAAAGAACTAACTAACGTTAGTCGGTTGTGTGTGTGTATGTATATGTACACACACACACACACACATGATACTAATTAGCTGTGTACTAGAAATCTTTAATAAGCTAGAGCATAATAACAACAAAATGATGGGTCAATATGCCCCTGAAATAATTTATGTATACATGATTTTTCTCAAAGTACAAGTCCTAATGACAAATGGTGTAAAATTCTCTCTTTAAAATTTAGCCGTCGATCTCCTACGATGAGCAGTTACCTGGTGAGAAGAAGTTTGATGATCATAACATTGCCCTGGAAGTGGGGGCCTGGTGCTCATAAAAGAAAGATTGCTGCAATGCCCACATTTCACTGTGATAGTATCCAACAACCTCTTGCCTGGAATCCCAACCTATAATAACAATTTTCAATCATGTTTAACATGACAGCGTATTATGTGACAGCCCTAATTTTGGAAGCCAGAATAATTACAAATAGTAGTGGATTCAAGGTTTTGAGAAAACTTAATTTCATTGAACAAAGCTAGATTGCCCATCAAAGTACCATTTTATTACTGGGTTCAACTGGTCATGAACGGTTATAATTCTAAGAATGGACCAAAAAATAAACTCATATCTGGATGTGACAATATTGCTGGCTCCAAAAGCCACGAAACATTTCTCTTATATATATAGTATGTTGTACACTTTTCCTTAACATCCAACAGAAACTAACTTCATTGAGATAATTGACACCAACCAACTGATGGAGATAGATTGGATTTGATGGAGACTGATGTTTCCCATGAACAGAAGCGAAAACACGTTACATAAAGGTATAAAAACATATATTCATGCAAATTTTTGGGCTAGTTAGCTGTATATATACGTATATATGTATGTATCTACCGCAAGAACAGTATTGCAGAAGTTGCATCGGACATAGCAAAGATGTTCAGAGCTGGATTGAACCAAATCCATGGTGCTTTTGAGAGATGATTCTGTGCTTATTGATGATGAATAGGATGATGAGGATCTATATGCTAAAGTATTTATAGAGTGATAGTGCTCAAGGTTTGAGGTTTCATTTGTCACAGCTGGATGTATGGTGTCAAGGAAAAAAAATCTAGGGTTTTTTGTTTTTTTTAAGCACAAATCTAGGGTTTGTGTAGAGTACTAATTGTACAAGAGCATTTTCTGACTAGCGGACAAATCAGGTGGCACGGGTAATTGAATACACACACACACACACACACACACACACACACACACACAACAGATGAAGAGTCAAGGTTATTCTTATGTTAATTGTTAACCTAGCTTAAATATTTTTGTGAACCAGGAATTGGTTAATATTCCTTTCTTTGTTTTGGCTAGTTTTCCTAATATTGCTGCAGTTATTATAATGATGGTTTCGAATAAAACCATTCTTATTAGTGTTACGATCACTTTTAATGAGTTAATTTGTCACATTCTCGTTCGATCCCATATATTAACCGCAAATTTTGTCATGACTTTTATGTTGGTTCATGCAAATTCCATAATTAGAACACAAAAAATGATCAGACTAATGATGTATATAGGCACAACGTACATAAGTAGTTCTATGCGGCAGGTCAATACTAACCACGCATCCTTCACAAAATAGTAATAACACTAATAACGATAATTATTAAAAAAAATTATTTGATCATTCCAAAATGCAAGTTTTATTCCTAGAGCATATAAAATTTTATGATCGATCATAAGAAGACAACAGGCAGGATACGGCATGATGGCCGAGAATTCTTGAAATCCTATGAAATTCAGTCCAATAAACAACAAGGTTTATGGTTCGTACATGAATGTCAGGTTGGTGGTTAAGGTACGGTCTTGCCAATCTCATCAAAGCTCGGAAATTTTCATTGCGCCTCAAAAATTTACTCCCTTCGATAAACACTAATCATTTAATTTTATCACATGCATTTTAGTTGATGTCAATCTTAAAGTTGCATACTCATATACTACTTGTGACAACTACGATAAATGTTGGTTAGAAATCAGAAATCAAATTCTTGTTTCTTCCTCATAAAATTTTAGTACATATATATAATTATACTGCCAGTATAAATTCTATGCTCCTCTATTTTTCGTGCTATTCAGTGGTCCGAATTTCTCGCTTTAATATAATTTAGAACCAAGCTGGGAATACTTAAATTGTGTGTATATATAGTTACATTCGCCAATTGACTTTATACATTTTGATTGTTTGGTCACACAACACATCAATGGAGGATGCTCACACTGCTTGCACATATCCAACATTAGTTTTCCCTTCACCCATTTAAAATGGACAGGCGGATTAATCTTCTATGCACACATACAGCTTATGTTTATAGTGTCGTATAGATAAAAAAAATCGAAGCTTGGTATTTATAAAATATTGCATAATTATAATTTCGAATCCGAAACATAATGTTTTCTGTACAAGGATTTTCTCAAAACTAATCATCCGTTCAGTTAAATTAAATACATCAATCATATATGCTTAACAAAATAACACATTTTTGTTTTCATTTTTTTTTAAAAAGAGGATTAATTTTCTGAGTGGGGGAAGAAATTGAAAAGGAGGGTGGTGGAAATTGACAGGAGCGAAATCATGTGTCGCAATCAAACTGATAAATTTAAGATAGGAAAGGGGTTAGTGTCATTTAGTTGATGGGACTTCTCTTTAGATTTCCAAACATAGTAAACTGCCCAATTTCACCACTCCCATTTCACAACTTTCTTTGTTGGTGTAAGCCAACCTTTTCCCCTCTTCACTCACCCCACCCGTTTTTGTCTTTTCCCCCAAATTTTAATTTTTGGATTTAAGAATATTTGATATTTTTGGCCGTATATACAATATTTGATATCTGGTTTTTTTAAACAGAAAGAAAATAACCAAGATTTTTAAATCAAGAATCTTTTATACATCGATTAATTTCTATATTAGATTTAAAAATGAAGCATGGATATCAATAATACATAATTAACCAGTCAACGTGTTAAATTCTTGCAGAAGACAATTGATAGATGGTGTGAGTTCGTGCAGAGGGGCAGCCCTTCTCTCCACGCTTCTCATATAATTTATATGGATTTGGACATAATCATTTGAACTATGCTTTCTCTGTTCCTTAGCTACTTTAGGAACCTTGGATTAGACACCTCCATCAGTCTCTCTTCTCACACATAGACGTTTTATTTTTTGTCTTGCAATGAATTCTAGATGCTAGATTCATTGCGAACAAACCGTTTGTGAGCTATTCATAGTAAACCAAACTCAAGATCGATTTTAAGCTCGAAAAATTAACCAAATCAAGCTAGCTAAAGCTAAAGGATATTCGGCTCGTGAGCTCACAAACATGTTCGATAATAGGATCACAAGCTCGAGCTCGGCTTGTTTAGGTGGCTCGTAAGCTCGAGCTCGAACTCGACTTGTTGGCTCGTCGGCTCGAACTTTGCTCATTTGTTGAGTTGACAAATAAAAATATTAATACTAATGTCAATGGAATGAATTGAAGTATTTTATGAATGAAATTATTGCAATGTTATTTATATGGTGATATCAGTATATGACGAATATTTGTTAAATATATTGATGCTAGATGTATTATTTTGGAATGTTCAATAATATAATATACCGAGTTTATGTTTTTTTAGTTGTTATTTTGTCGTTTTGGTTATTTATGAATAAATTTACATTTTACGTGTGGCTTAAAATTAGATCATAGATATTTTTAATTTTTAACAAACTCGAATCAAGCTAAATTATATGCTTTACGAGCTAAAAAACAATCCGATCTCAAGTCAGACTTGGTAAATATGGTAAACGAGCTATAATTGAATCAAGCTCGAGCTCGGCTTGATTAACATGATAAACGAGCTTTTAACGAGCCGGGCTCGAGCTTAGTAATTTCAAGACAAACCGAGCTCGAGCCTGATAATAGAAGTTCGAATCGAGCTCGAGCCTCAAACAATCTTAATCGAGTCGAGCTCTAGCCTAATACTGTTTGATTTAATTTGGATCTTTACATCCCTATAAAATATATATATATATATATATATATAGCTTTTAGATTTTTAAAAAAAAATTATTAGACATATTATTCAATCAATTTGTATTGGATTAAAGAGAAAAAATATATCATTGATTTTGAGTTTTAATCTGAAATTATTGGAGAAATGTGTAGATGAACAAGAATACCAAGATATTTAGATAAAAATAAAAGCCGCCTAGGTGCTAGGAGCTGGTTGGCCGCTCGCATACCTTTTTTTTTATAACACTGAGCCAAAACACATGATAATCACATATGTTCAAGGTTAATTTTATATTGGCAATGACTTGTATCTCAACTGGTACTATCATTGCCCTGAGTTTAGAACAATATCTCAAGTTCGTTACACATGAATAACGAATTTAAATTGACTATGAATATTGATCGTAAATTTTCAAATAAATGTAGACACATAATTTTTCCACAAATTATTTATAACAAATATTATTCAACATCTTATCTATCATTTTAAACAATCATGATTTAGTTTCTCCAATCATTTTCTTGTATGATTTTCAAATCTTTAGGTATATTTTCATATTTTTTATTTATTTTTCTTGTTTCTTTCTTTGATAAAATTCAACAATCATATCATTATTTCTAATTTCAATGTTTTTTCGTCGTCAGATTTGATTTTGATTAATCTATTTTATGCTTGCATGTATTTTTTGATATGATCTTCTTATTTTGTTTATTTGAGTCTTTCACGCTTCAGGTCAAACTCCATTTTATTTTTTCTTGTTTTTTGAAGCTTTACATGGTTTTTTCACATGTTATATTATATTATAGATTTTGTATTAGGAAGATAATTAAGTATATGAATTATTTGTTAGTGACACATGAAAAAAATATAGTGATTAAAATCACGGTGATGTATATTTTAATTTTAAAATTATCGATATAATTACCTGATATAAAAAATAGCAGAATATGCATGAAAATTACGATAGCAATAATATATTAGGAAAAAGACTCCTTCAAGGTAAGAGATGTAGATATATATTTTATTGGAGATGCAAAAAAATTCAAAATAAATCATCATCGAAAAAAGTCTGAATAATAATTGTATTTTATTCTTTTAAAAAAACTTAATAGGAAAGATCCTAATCTTTATGTTAAAATATTGATATTTCAAAGTTACTAAAAATTTCTTTTTAAATTTAAGTCATAACATCATAAAAATATGAAAAATGTGTATATATTCACATAATTCAAAAACTAATATATATATATATATATATATATATATATATTAATTAAATTTATTATTTTTAAAAGTCCATATAATAATAAATTATCCGAAGAGATGTAAAAAAACTTTTAAAGTAATGAATAATATCAAAAATATTATAAAAATAATTAAGAATTATAGAGAAAAATAACGAGAGATTTTGAATTTTCAATTATAATTTAGAATTTATGATTCATGGTTTGAAAAAAAAAATTATTTTGTTTACTGAAATATTTTGTCAAAGAAAGTTTTCAAGAAAGAAAGTTTTCTTGCATAATCTCTATCAATTGCTTGAGTTAATTTATTTAAGGAAATTCCAAATTCAAAAACCTTATTAATTTAGTTAAATTAATGTAATATTAATTGAGTCATATATAAATAAATCTTGTAGGATATAAAGTTTGTTACTCTATCAAAAGTTATAACGTGTGATAACAGTGCTTAAACGTTAACCTTAATATTTTAAAATCGTGCAATAAGTCAAGCATTAAGTTTTAATTGATCTATCAAACAAAGATAATTATTACACATCAATAATCTCTCATATAACAATTGTGCTATTTACAATAAATGAAAAACGAACTCATGACATTGTCTTTGATACCAATTGTAGGACCTTGTCGTTTTATCAAAAGTTATAGTTGATGGTAATAATACAACTTAAATATTTTAAACGGTATATAAGATCAATCTTTATGGTTCGATCGATGTATTCAGCAGGGACAATTGAAAAATTGTTCTTCAATTTATATTGATGTTCTTTGGGAAAAAAATATTTAATATTGTTTTTAATGTATATAAGTAAAATGTTGATTTAAAAAATTATAGTTAATAATTTACTCAATAAAAGCTTAACACTTTTTTTTTTATATAATAAAAAGATAGAACATAACATTATTTTAAATTCAATAAAAAACAAAGTGATAAAGTGGAGATTCAATAAATGAGGATAAAATGAAGATTTAAAAAAATATATATGGATATTTCGAAGAATTAAAATAAGATATTTTAGAAAAAAATGAGGTATCTAATTTTTTTAAATAGTTTATATGCTGTCAAACAACTTATTTTAACTGTATATACATTGTTTTCAATTTTTTTTATCAAACAAATTATGAGAGCTGACAAACACCATCTGAATCAATAGTTTATGTAAAACGATAATTTTTTTTTTAAAATTATCTTACTTAAATAATATTTACTATTTAAATATCTCTTCATCTCTTAGGATAATTATTATTTTGATAATTTAAATGTTCAGACAAATTTATCTTACCAAATTTCTAATATATTTAATAATTCATTTGAAAAGTAAACCGATCTCTGAAAAAACTCCAATTCCTTTCACTATATCATTATCCTAATATGCTAACAAAAAAACAAAGATTATTAAATTCAAATTTAGAAAATAATTTTTAATTGTTTTTGTAATTTATATTACACTGCTATCTACACTAGTTGTTAATTACCGGTGAGCCCCCAGACCCACGACCTATCGGTTCAAATTGAAAATTCCCGCATAAATTAAGAACAGTCATGCTCTACTTCCCGCCATTCCACCTCCCTTCCCTCTCTCACTAACTCACTCGCACTCGCGGATCTGGACTCGAAGCTGAAATCAATGGGGAAAGACGAGGTATGGGAGAAATCCGACGATATAGAGATCATAGCAATCGGAAATATGTACACTGGTTCCTGGGACAAGAAGTACTGGAGCTCATCTAGGGTTTGATTCCTTGCCTCAACTTCATTTTGATTTATTTTTGTTTTCAAACGCTTGAATCTGCGTATTTATTCGTATATTGTTTGGCTTTTTATGATTTATGAGCTTCGCTGATTCGCCTCCCCGGCCGAGGAGTAATTAGATTCGAAGCAGCGGTGGTTTGCAGGGATAGTTTAAGATATGTGTTTCTTTCATTTTCCCTTCAAAAAACCTCCGTAGTCCGATAATATGCGTGGTTGTATGTTCAACCTGCTTGTTTAAATTCTCAAAAATAAAATATTCACTTGAAAGCATGGGATTTATGTTTAGTCTATCAGAAATGTGCCCATAAAGCTGTGTGTGTTCACCCTGTTAGTTGTGCTCACTCTATACAGAATTGCTGACCAGTGCATTGAGTAAACAGATGACATGTAATAAAATGTAAAATGTCATTCAAGGGGAAGGAAAAAATGTAAGAAACATGGAACGATCTGGCAATACATATATTTCTACTTCCGAAGT
Source organism: Primulina eburnea (assembly GCF_022965805.1). NCBI lineage: Eukaryota > Viridiplantae > Streptophyta > Magnoliopsida > Lamiales > Gesneriaceae > Primulina > Primulina eburnea. Next base: position 35,149,972 of record NC_133113.1, read on the forward strand.
GCCAAAAAAGAACAGAAAAGGAACAAGGCCAAAGAACTTTATGCTTTATTCTGAAACAACAATCTCAGTTTTTAAGCCTAGAAATACAAACGGAATATTGGTATACAAGTTTCGAAACCATCATTTTAGATTGTTCTTTATAATCAAACTAGAATAAGAGCTTTTCAGAAAATATTTTTTTTAGCGAGCTATTTGCAATATAAAAGACCTCACACTTCACATCTTCAAAATGCCGGCATAATTGGAATTTTTACTTGTCATAAGATTTGAAAAGATAGACAAGGAGAGGGAGAGAATAAAACCACATTCATACTGAAGATGACACCATCCTGCAATGCCACCAACTTTCAAAGGGGCAGTCTAAAAGATCTGAATTTGTTTATATACTTGTGAGAAACGTGATAGAGCTGGAGTTTGTTGTAAGAAACAATGATAGAAATGCCTTAAGTTTTTCTGTCAAGTTTTTGATGGCCACAAAAAGTTGCAGCTGTTTATGTTGGGTTATGTTTGGTGATAGACAATCTTCACCAATGTAGGTGCATATGCTAACTTCCACTCTTTTCCAGGGTAAAGACCGCTATCCTTATCCTGTTGGATACAAGTCGATTCGAAATCTGAATGGGATTACCTTCAAAATGGAAATTCTTCAAGGCCCTAAAGGCCCGTCATTTACGGTTAGTGGAGATCCAGTTTATCTTCAAATCTTATATTCATTTTGTTTTGGAAAAATGGTTTACTAATGATTTTGCCATTTGTTGACACTTTATAGATAAGTTCAACTGATGGAAAGTCATGTTCCGGAGAAACTCCTGTTATTGCTTGGGAGAGCTTTCAGAAAGGCTGTTACCGTACAAAGTTGGGGCACGGGAAGAGATTTTCCTGTAAGATAGATGGAGCAGAGGTATACATAAAATAGTAAAGTGTTCCTTTTAATTGTAGTTTGGATATCCTTAACAATTGAATGTCTTTGATGGGTGATTCATCTTATTCTACGTGCACAAAATTTCAAATTTTTCTCATCATTTTCTTATAAGGGAAATTAAAACCCACTAGAATTAGAGATTTAAGTGCTTGAGCAGTTAACTGACTAAGGAATATTGGTCATATCCTGTTCAGCTTGTAAATTGTGTATAGTTCAGGGGAGAATTCATCGCCTTGGAAGTTAAGCGTGCCTCGCGAGGTGTTATCCAACTAAAAACGCATATTTCAATCATGCTTCTCATCAATATGTCGCGAAGTATAAGTTGAATGAGAATATGCTATTTACTACAATATGCTAAGGTAACGATAATACAATTCGAGACTTCATTATCCAAAGAATTTAAATTTTGAATTCCTACGGAGCCCTATGAATATGAACAAAACTCAAAATTTTGTGATGCACAACAAAAGTGGTAGGAATGTTGTTGCTGCTTAGGTCTGCCCTTGAAATGGATTCAAATGTCGAGGGGTGAAACTACTGTAACAAAAAAAATATTTTGAACAATTATTGTAATCATAGAAATTCAAGTTCATCTCAATCTGTACACCAATTTTGGCTAGTGAAGAAATTGTAATATGTTTATGCTAAAGAAGAACAAAAAACTTAATGTCAAATATATCTTACCATTTAAGTGTTTGGGCCATGTGCTCCCCTAAATCTATCCATGTACATCTGGTAAATTTGGAACCTTCTTTTAAAGCTTATGCCTTATGGCTATATCTCCTATTTATGAACAATTAACTCCGGACGACATGTTATCATGTTTAGAAGAAAGTGGCTTCATCCATGTGAGATGTCAACTTTCTAAAATTTTCTTGTGTTTCCTGTCTGCAGTTTTTTGGATTCAAAAATGCATTTGTCCAGAGGCTACTGCGGGAGTTGGTGGCAAATGTCAGTGGAACTGCTGAGCAGGGTTTGTTAATGTCAAGCATTTCTAGCAGAGATTGTGAGGCAGTTTATCAGTTAAATGACAAAGAATCAGTTGAAAATCATGATTTGGTCCCATATTTAGTTAAATCACATTTTACAAGGAAGATAAGCAGGACTGACAAAGTTGTTAATGATAAAAGAGTCAACCAGTCTCATGTCGAGCAAAATCAATGCAAGAAGTATAGACAAGAAGCCAATGCTTCAAATTCGCGGCAAACAGACAAATTAACTCGCAGTGGTAGCAAATGCGCAACTACGAATGAAATTTCTGGGTTTTGTACTAGTACAGAAATATTAGGGGAACAAAAGTTAGCTAAGATGATAGAGAATGAAACATGTCCGTCTACTGCAGAAAGAGTGGCACGGTTGGATTCTATGGTGATGCCTGAATATCTAACTGTAGAAAATTCCCTTTCCCTAGGCAAAAGAGAGCTGATTTGTTCCAGGAATAACTTGGAGTGTGGTACTGATAAAGTGCTCAAGAACCATCACCCCGTGAGTATGTAAATCCTTGTTATTTAATTATGTTTATCTTCTTTTCCATGGTGTCCCTGGTGTTAATGCGTGCAACTGCATGTGAAAACCATTATGTCCTGATGCAGTACATATAAAAGCAGAACTTGTAAAGCCCCGTCCCACTTTCTCCATGCCCTTTTGAAAACTCAAGAGGTTGACTTACTGCCCTTTATTTGGAGTTGATGAAAGACTAACATTTGAGTATTAATGTCCTAAGTCCTGACCTGTGTAAATTCTCAGCTAGGCCATAATTTTATAGAATAAACACCAGCACTCTCTGCAAAATTAGCAAATAAGCTTCGATGCATTTCTGGTAGAGGCAATTTTTGACTAAGGCAACCAGGACAAGGGGAAACTAGAACTTTAAAAGATTCGTACCTGTAAAGAACTTAAACGTGACAACGGTATTTCTCGCATCTTTAGTTGTGCTCAAACACCTTCAGAACACTTTAGGTACTGTTTATAAGTGAATATCTAGTTTCTTCTGTTGTCAAAATGATGTATGTTTGTTGAATTTCAAGACCAATAAGTTTTATGGTTTTACTTTGGAATTAAATGTTAGGAATATTTGTTCAGAATTTCTTCTGTTCTGATCCGGCTGCGGCATGTTAAAATGTCAATACAGTAGAAAACCATTAATATTATTCTGATTTTCATACCTTTATATTGTTGAAAAACTATAGTTACGATGTCTTCTCTTGGAAGAATAGTTCAACTTACATCAGTTAGAGAGACATGAACTTTAGTTATTCACTGCAAATATGTGAATTTGGTAGAAAACCCTAAGATGGATTTCTCTTTTGTTTTGTCTTTCTTGCCTATTTTCAGTACTCTTATTACTGTTTTCCAGCTCAAATTCGCTATTTATTTTATAATGTTTATATTATACTATTCGTACTTGGATTGAACTTGGTCCCACAGTTGCTAGTGATTCCATAGTTATTTAGGGCACACTAGGGAACCCTGGAGCCTGAGGCGTAAACCGTAGGCGAAGCGCGCGTTTTATCGATTTAAATTGCATTTGTTATAAATTTTAAAATTCAATATGTATAAAGTGATTTATACTATAATATTATATAAATTAAATATTTTTCACAAAAATTGCAAACAAGATATATAAAAATTCATTAATTGATAATGTAGCGTAAATCATAACCAAAAAAAACTTTAATCATCTCAAATTCATTAGTAAGTCATAAATTCATGGTATATTAAGAAAAAAATTTCAAATATTTAAATCATTAAATTCCTTAACATCCTCCTCAACTATATTATCATCATCTTCAAAAACCATTATATTATCTAACATTTTCTTCCAAAATAATGGTAAGTCGTGAGTGTAGAAAAAATTAGATCATTGAATGACAATGACTTACCTTGTGATGGAAAACATATTTATGTCACAATGATCCGTATATTGGCTTCTCTTTCTTCAAATATCTCTTATTGTTTTTTCTGTTTTAGTTTTTCTTTTGTTTTTTTATTAATCTAAAATACACCGTTTGATTTATCATGTTTATACTGTAAGGAGCTGAAACATGGTAGATAATCATATTCAATAAAATGAGTGACAATAAGGGGAATATTACAACAAAAGTTTGCATAGAGTAATTCTGAACTTTCTGATAAAAAAAGTCTTGCATAAATGAATGACAATAGGGTTTTTTATCATTAAATAGTCATGTGCTTTGCTAATCGGACTTCAAAATTGGTTGGACTTGAGTTAATTTTTATTTAACCACAAAATATCAGCCTACTTTTTTAAAGAGCATGCCTAGGCAGACGCACGCGCTTTAAGCGCTCTTGTAGTGTTGCGCCTATGTTATTACCCTGCTGCAACAGGCGCCCCTGGCTGCTCCAGTCGCCCATTTTACTTCAGTTTCATTATTTTTGCTTCTGTTAATTAGTTGTTTACTTTGCAACCGCTGTATCCGGTTAACCAATAGAGACAAGTTTTGTTGTATTTTGTTTCTGATGTAATAAGAAATCCATGTGTTTTGACTAATAAATTTGTCTTGTTTATTTCATTTTTTTTCTACTTTTGAGACTTGATGTTTTGAAAGTTTATTTTTGAACTTTTGAATGCATTGTCAATGCCGTGCTTGGGGTCCGAGTTGTGACAAATCTAGTGAGGGAATAATTTATCTTCACAATGTTAATGACAGAAAGATGGACCAAGAGTTGCTGATATCCAAGAATTCAATGACTCGACACCAGAAGAAACTGATGGAGGAACTAATGTTCATCATAGCATGACAATAGTCAAGGATGTTGATATTTGCGCACCTGACACTTCGGATCATGTTGGAGGTAAGTTAAGTCTCATTTTTATGTACTTATCATAACCTATCTGGTATGTATCCTACAGAAATGCCCGGTTTCATATCTTCCCCCATCTCTGAATGTTTTACCCGCACCACACTTGCTTCTTTTTGCAGATAACTCTTCTGTACCTTCTTCCATTAACCATGAGCATTTTCCTTGGAATGTGAAAGAAGAAATGGTCAATAGTGTGGCTATGTCCGAGGTGTTGATAACCGATTCAGTTCCAGAAGAAGAAATACGCACATCAACATTGTATTCTAGCTCAGAAAAGTGTGATACTGATTCAGTTGGTGAAGATATAGCCAAGTCAATGATGACCGTTCTACTACCTCGAGCTCTTCCTTTACTCAAGACATTCACTAGAAAGAAAAAGAAAAGTGTGAAGCCTTTAGAGATAGCTCCTCTCAGATTGCAAGATAAAAATGGTGTGTCTAATACTTGTACTGATGATGCAGCAATTGGTAAATTGTTATCTTTGATGATTGAAATACGCCTGTTATCTTCATCATTTTGCATTTTACTGGGGTATTGTTTTCACATCTATATGATGCATTTGTCATTATCTTTGCAAAGTCATTCTAATGTTCCAGATTGTTTTTTTAAACGTGCAGCTAGAGAGCCAACCAGACATTCAAATCCGGAGAAACAAAAGGAAAAGGCACATGTTCCCAGAATATGCAATGATTTAGCTGTCTCCACTTTTGGGAACACAGAAACTATGGTGCCTGATACTTTTGATAATGTTGTTTGTCAAGATGTGCTTCCTGATTTGACCAAAGCCAGTCAGTTATTAAATGTTCTAGACACTCAGTCACAGCTGCAAGCCAATAGAGAAGCGAATGTACCTATTTGTCATGATGGAATTAACGAACGTGAGTTGGCCCTTCTTTTATCTTTTTACTGTCTAGTGTGATTCTTGGACCTAAATTTGAGTTTGAAGTTTGAACTTCACATATGCATATCGATAAAATATAACTTTGTGTGCTCAAAAAATGGTAATATTTTACTCCTATCAAGAGATGGATAAAATTTTCAATTAGGTAATGGATTTTGTGTTCTACGTGTTACAGCCACTAGGACATCCGATGTTATGTTAGTGGCTACTACAGATGCTATACTAGCTCCTCGATTGGAAATTACTGCTAGTCCAAGGAGTGACAGTGCTGTCTGCCACACCGCTGATAAGCTACATGCTATTCGAGCGGCAACAATGAAACACACTCCTGAATCTGAAAGTACAATCTGCAAAAGTTTGTCAGATGTTGATCCACCTAAGGTATGGAGCACTTGAACAATTATTTCTAGCTCAATCTGCTGGATCTACTGAAGATCAGTTGATGACATGTTCATTTTTTTAACATTCTCATGCCTAGTTTTGCAAATTATGGTGGACACAGAGCTGACGATCAATATTATTCTTGAAAATTATAGATCCCCACCACAGACCGTTACTGCGGTGAGGTTGAAACTAATGAAATGGAAGAGTTGAATATTCAATTCGACGTGAATGAAAAATTACCGGGTCTTCTTGAGTTTTTTGCGTGCTATATCCAACCCATGCCAATTTCGATGGTACAGCTGATTGTAAAAGGGAATGATATTTATGTATGCGTTAAATGTGGCTCCTTGGAGCACAAAGAGAGCACCCTCTTTGTCTACAAGGCCGTAAAGAAAGGGAAAAAGCTGGGATGCCCTTTTTTCATTGGTCATGTGCCGATAGCTTTCCAACTTTCAAGGAATCCACTTGGTGGAGATGTAAGATGGATGATTTAATAACTTGTTGCCCGGTCGACAGAACTTGTTTATAGTTGAATATTTGACACTCAACTTGTTCCGCAGGTCGCACTAGAGAGCTCTCTATTACAGTTCATCCCTGATACGCAGGCGCTTGTTTTACTCAACAGCATTAGAACTCCGTACTGTAGGTAGTAGTTTACCTTTCCAATTGATTCATTTGTGCTTAGGCAACCTATGCGATATGCTTCAAATATTCTTGTTATACTAATTTGTGCCTTTGTTACAGAGACGGTAAATTGAATTGCTTGTGTGCGGCTTGTACTTCAGATTGTGTTGAGGAGAATGCAGTTAAAATTGTGCAACTAAACAGTGGTTATGTTTCCCTATTAGCGAGATTGGAAACAACTCATGATGTTTGCTGCTTATTAGTTTGTGAACCTAGTTTTCTTCTTGCTGCTGAGGAGGGTGGCAAGCTTAAGCTGTGGCGCATGAACTCTACATGGAGGTGATTTCATCCATCTCAGGTTTTATATTTCTGCAGGAATGACAATTATTGGTAGATGAACAATGCTTAAGTTTTCGACTTTGGGGATAAATTTGCATGCATGAAAGAATTTTGCTATTTTACTTTATTAGGCTCACTTCTGCTTCTCGTCATTCTGGGTGGTGTCAACTGTTTTTGATAGCCATGAAAGATTCTTTTTTTCTTTGGAATTCTATGTGATATATGACTGTTACAGCAAACATCTGAATTGTGCCTACGCACATTTCTGGGTGTCAATGACAAGTACTGATTTAGCTTTAGTGTCGCCATACTTTTGTTACAAATAATAGTTACAATTTTTGTTGAAGCTCCCAATAAGATGTAACCCAATTTTTCCATTTGGAGTTTCCCTATAATTATATCTGGCCACTCTATTATGTGTAAACTGACAAGTTATCATTTATAACTTATTTATATATGTAATCATCATACGATAAAATGCTGGAGGTCTTTTCACAGCCGTGTTATACAGCACAGTTTTTTCATTTCTTTGGCGTGAATCTCGAATGCTTATACCTAGCTTTTCAACTTGCAGCGCACAGAGAGAAAATTGGTATTTACCCACATTTAACTGTATGTTTCCTTGTCTAGTGGAGTTGAAGAGGATTCCAAATTCTGCTGTACTTGTGGTCGGCCACAATGGTTTTGGGGAATTTGCCATATGGTACTTTGCTTATCCTTTTAAAGTGATTCTCGTGCCTTAGGTTTGACCTGTTTATGTTATCGATTGATTTAGCATACTTCTCTTATTTTTGTTTGGCATGCTATGCAATTTCTTTATGGTTTTGGGATAACCTACTTAATTAGCATAACTTGTCTCGTGCTTTGAGCTTTAAATACATGCAAGTACACGTCGCTGTTGAGTGTTGACATATATTGTAAACTGTAAATTATGGAAATTTTGCTAGTTATTGAGTATCAGTGAATTTTTATTTTTATATATAGATGGAAAATGTGATGAACCTGGAGTACTCTTATATATTTATACCAATGCATACAATTATTAGTTATGTAGTTGGAAAATGTGATGAACCTTGAGTGCTTTTAAATATTTATACTAATGCATACAAATTATTAGTTAAATGTTGGAAATACTCAGCTAATGATATCGAATTATGTCAAAATTTTAAATAAAAAGAAGCATGGAGGTAATATGCTTTCACTGTTGGACTTTCACAATTCCAGTAGGCAAATATTGATTAGAGGTAGAAATGTATACGGTTGACTAGAAATTTGTTCCAACCTAAGATTCTTCAGGAATTTTCTATTTCGATCAGTAGATAATTCAATGAATGAAATTGGACCTTATTGTCTATATAGATGGATATCTAGGAAGATCGGACCCCTTCTTATTCGATTGCTTTTCCTCTTCACTGTTCAAAGAACAAGTGGTTTGTTTCACGTATATGAACTTACTATGAGAAATGAATGATATAAATTATATTTATATGTCATTGTCTATATTAATATCATTTTACAAATTTGAACATGTAGTTTTGTAATATTTTGATTGAAATTTTGCAGATTTTGGGCAATTTGAAATTTTCTTGAAATTTCTGGTACATTAAATTTTGGAAATTTTTACCAAAAAAACTTGTAAGAGAGATTTCGATTTGGATGGCCTAAAACCCAATATTTTTGTGGAAATTTCGGGATGGTTATATTTACCTTAACAACATCAGGATTCAATGTTTTGGGACTGAGTGGCAAAATGGATATAGACGGAATCATTTCCAGATCAGCAATAAGTCATCTTTGGAGTGGCTGTTTCTTGCATTTTGCTACAGATAAACCACATATCATCGTGGAATGGTTTTTGCTATATATTATTTTTAGTGCTATACGGATTTCTATTTTACCAATTTTGACCCAGTTTAATCACACCTTTACAGTTGATTTGTTCGTATAGATGCTAAAAGAAACAGGCTCCACCTGCCTTGAAAAAGGATGTTGTCTATTGTGATAAACAAAAGAAAACCATATGGACTCTACAGTTTTGTTTTGCATTTCACTTTATATTCTTTCATGGAATATTTTCTACATATTTTATAGGGATATTGTTAAGCGCAACATGGTGTCGAAGTTCTCCTCCCCGGGCACGTCAATAATTAAGTGTGTTCCTGTTGGTATTTTCAAGTGGCAGAGAAAGTCAGAGAGTACGACAGAAGAGATAATTGATAAAGTCATGTATGCCACAAAACAGTCGTTTTCAGAAACAATAAGATTCGAAAACCATGTATCTTCAACAGAGGATAAAGATGTGGCCGTCTGGCTTCTGATCTCAATCGTCGATCGAGATTCTCAGCATTGTCAGTCTAGTGCTGGGCATGCAAACCTACTTGGAGAATGGAGGCTTGCTCTACTCATCAACAACACAGTGATTATTGGAAGTGCTATCAGTCAAGGGTATATATATTGCTTTCTATTCCAAAACTTCAAGGCAAACTTAGTTCTATGCTACAAGTGCATGGCAACTCTATTGTTGAAAATCTATCAAGGGACCGATGATCTCGAGCGACGCTAAGATATCTCTGACATAAAGGGAACTGTATTTTATTCTCTTGATAGAAAATTTTCCATGCAGGGCTGCTGCTGTGACATCTTCTGGTCATGGAATTATTGGTAGCAGGGATGGATTGGTCTATGAATGGGAATTATCTACTGGAACAAAACTTGGAACCTTGCACTCATTTAAAGGTGTTTCTTCTTTCCTTTACATTGTTAGGTTCCTGATATCGCTGTTTATGCTCTTCATAAATATTATTGGGAGACAGATTCTTTTGGGATGGCGAAAACTTTTTAGATTGAGATATTTTTTTTCCATTCAGTTAAAATAATAGGCAGCAGCTTGCACTGCAGAGTCGATGGTTTTTTTAACTTTGTAATTATCCTTGTTTCGCTCTTGAACTCAACTAGTATGATGATGCCCATGTTGTAATTGGTGGACCTCATCCATGCGGGATGTGAATGTGAACAAGTTAAAGAGTTCGTTAAAAAATTAGTTTGCATAGATTAATATTCAATTCTCAAACAGTAGTTAAAATAGTTGAACTTAAAATCTTCGTGGATGTGAGAGAACTATAGTATCCTATTGTTCGATTTCCCCAATCATTAATATCTGTTTACGGTTATAACTTCTCAGGTGCTCCGGTGTCATGTATTGCAACTGATGAAACAAATTCAGGTGCTTTGGCCATAGCTAGTGGATGTCAATTGCTGGTTTATTTGCAATCTTGAAGATTTTTTGACAACATTCATCGACGCGGTTAATCACACCGTAATTCTTTGGTACAACCAACGAGGAGATTAATACTCCCTTATTGAAGGAATTTTTTTAAGGGATAGTTCCATACAGTAATTGATTCAAAACAACATAAATAGCTCTAGAATCAGACATGTACTTAGCACATGATACTCTTTCTTGGACTTTACGTAAAATCTAAGAAACGTGTTCAAACCAGTACTGAATGATAATCAGTTTTACCAACGTATAATAAATAAGATTTTACACATTTACGATATCTTTTTCGGGTATTTATTTGTTTATTTATCATTACAAGTTACACCTGAATCTTTCAGTAGAAAACTAACTGGATGTAGAGGCATGGGAATAATGGCTACGGAAGTATGAACATTTTTTGTCAATAAATATGCAAATTCGACATTTAGTACATTTTAATTTTAACTTAATTCAAAAAGTATATTACATTAGATAATAAGATATTAATAAAACCTTTACATACATTACTTAGTAATATGACATATCACTACAAAGAAAAAAATTCAACCAGCAGGAGTTTAAAACAATCGTTAAAAATTAACTATAAAATTTGAATAAACCGTCGCTAAACAGTTGTATAAATTCTGTCATTAATTCAACGTTTTTTTAGTATATTATATATTTATATTTGCTCAACTAACATTTCCAATATATTTTACTATTAAAATCAATTTAATATAACTAATCCACTAAAATATTATAACATTAAAAATAGCAGATGTGTCGGATATTTTTTGACAAGTAAAAGAATAAACATAAAACCTATATAAAAGTACAAATTATTGATTCAACAATAAAAAGTGAATATCTTGAAGTTAAGGGGCCAATGTGCATTTAACCCTTAGGAAAAAATTGAAACTTTATCTAGTTCATTTCAGCACTCCATTCCACTCTTAAACCCCAGCTAGAGAATTTTGTGGGTTTCTGGATATATTATATCCTATCAATGGCTTCAGCGCCCTTTACGCAATTTTCATTTATGCCCAGGTTCTCTTTCTTCATTTTCTTTGATTTTTTTGAAAGATTTAAACCCATATGTTACCTCTATCTTCGTGATGTTTCCATACGCATGATACGATCAGGATAACTTTTCATGTGATTAATTTGTAGTTGGCATTCATATTTGTAGCTAAAATTTTCTCAATGTGTGTCTGAAGTCCTGATTTTCAGCTAAATTATACATAATTTGGCTTTTTCCCTCGAGGTAGTGCAGTTGCCTTTGTTCGCCACATTTCGTTTTCCTCGGGACTGAGATGGAAACAACTTTGATCCGTAAATTTGGGGGACAAGAAGGAAGAAATAAGGAGTATCGATATAATTATTTTCTTTTAATTATGCAGAATATACAAATGGCACACAAATTGGAATGTTTTTCCCTATATGAACTTAGTGCAACTTCAGCATTATCAAGTAAATGACAAAGTACTTAGAGCAGTCTCGAGGAGTGAAAAAATTGACTCGTACGGTCAGGAGGTCTCAAATGGAGAAGAGGGAATCAAGCAGAAAAAGAGTAGTCGCACAACTAAACGATCCTCTCCAAGAACCATGGGAAAAGCAGCAACTGACAGTCCAAATGAAAGTTCAGTTGCTAATGGTAGTGTGAGCGACGGGGAGATTGTAGCTACGTCAGGCTTAAATGAGAACTCAAAAAAAACCCGAACTAGAACTCGGAAAAAAGGTGCAGTCTTTGTATTAAATCATAGAAAATGTTATGTAATTTGAAGTCATTCATTCTATTCTCTTTTACTTGTAGTGGTTTGAAAGTTGAAACGAAACTTGTCTACTTTGTTATCTGCAGCTCCTTTGGCGTCTGGGATCCCCGAGGAAGAAACAACTGAAAAGGTTACGAGGAGGAGGAGAACTAAGAAAAGTGCTCATCTGGAAGAGAGCCAAATCAAGGAGACAGAATTTAGTGATAGCGAGGCAAGTATATTTGATGTGACTTTGGATGACAGTGAAGAGGAACTTGATGTTAACTTAGACGATGGAGAGGATATTAGCTATACATATGGCTGGCCACCCCTTGTTTGCTGCTTTGGTGCAGCACAACATGCTTTTGTGCCATCAGGAAGACGAGCCAACCGGCTCATAGACTATGAAATACATGAGCGAAGAAAGGATGCCATGTGGGCGCCAGAGAAATTTGTTCGTGCTTCGGGAGGATGTACAAGTAATGTTGCGGTGGCGCTTGCGAGTTTGGGAGGAAAAGTTGCTTTCATGGGTAAACTCGGTGATGATGCCTATGGTCAATCGTTGCTGTATTTTATGAATATCAACAAGGTCCAGACCAGATCGGTACGCATTGATGGTAAAAGATCAACAGCTATATCACAAATGAAAATCGGTAAGAGGGGTGGATTGAGAATGATTAGTACGAAACCATGTGCGGAGGATTGTTTGACAAAATCTGAGATCAATATTGATGTATTGAAAGAGGTCAGTTATCTTAGCTGTAAATGGAAATTTTTGCATAATGATCAACTGATTCATCCGAGTGGTCATGCATTTGAATAATTTTTTTGACAAATGTCAAAATTCAAAATGTTTAATGTTTTCAAATTTACTTATATTATCCATTTCGTATGTTCTTTATTTTGTTTTTATGACTGATGCATGATGTTGCACATTAGAAATAAAAATGTGACTCATCTTTGGTATGATTTTGCCTTGATTTAGTTTTAGGAAATTTTTATCACCATACTTATTATTATTATTATTATTATTAGTATCTAAACTAAGAGATATTGATGGTGTTTTAGCCCTCTTGACTGTTTTGTAAATGTGGTTCATTGCGGAATGTTGATCCTGTCTTGTGTTGTGTGCTCTTTCTCTCTTTCTTTTTTGGATATTATACTTTTTGCATTTGTTGACGAGCAATAGTTTTCCAGGCAAAAATGTTTTACTTCAATACATTTAGTCTCCTCAATAGAAACATGAGATCAACGGCATTTCAAGCTATTAAGATCTCAAAAAAGCTGGGAAGTGTTATCTTTTACGATCTCAACCTTCCATTGCCACTTTGGCATTCTAGTGAAGAAACTAAAATATTCATACAGAAGGCTTGGAATCTTGCCAATGTTATTGAGGTCACGAAGCAAGAATTAGAATTTCTTTGTGGAATAACACCAACAGAGAAATTCGACACAAAAGATAATGATAGATCTAAATTTACTCACTATCCACCTGAAGTGGTTAATCAGCTCTGGCATGAAAATCTGAAGGTCTTATTTGTGACAAATGGAACTTCAAAGATTCATTACTACACTAAGGAGAACAATGGTGAAGTTCGTGGAATGGAGGATGCACCTCTTACTCCTTTTACAGCTGACATGTCTGCATCAGGAGATGGTATTGCTGCAGGTAAGGTTCGATAAGGCCCCTTTAACCATTTGAGTCATCAGATCCTTTGCGGGACATTTGACAAGTACCACTTTGTGGACATCATTGTTAGTTTTTGCGTGCTTCAAATTTGGTACTTACAGCGAACTCTGATGAATTTATTGGTTTCTGACAAAGATTTATCTTTTTCAATTTAATCCTTTTTGGATACTAATATTTTTCAAGCATTCGCTGGGAAATCTGGTGCACATTTATCATCTCCGTACTTGTATATTTTCCATTTGTTATAGAATTCTATTTTCATGTGATTATCGATGGCTCATCCACAAAGACTTCTAACACAAAAGGTCCCCAGAGTTGATCTAAAAATGCTTTTGTTTCTGAAATTTGATCTTCAAAATTCACGTTTCTCAAATCTCAATCTGTATGTCCTAACTTCATTTGATACTGGATTAGGTATCTTGAGGATGCTTACAGTTCAGCCACATCTGATATGTGATAAAGGGTATTTGGAGCGTACAATCAGATACGCCATTAGCTGTGGTGTAATAGACCAATGGCTGCAGGGTAGATCACGTGGCTTTCCCCCGAAAGAAGGCATGGAAGATGTGGAGCCGGATATGAATGGCATAAAATCTATAACAGAAAGGGAATACAGAACCATAGTGCCCATTCCTGCAACTTGATGATGGTGATGCTCGAATTCTTGCATGTCATTGCCATTAAGGACAAAATTAAAATATAGAGTTGGACTTGGAATGTTAAGATGTGGGCGGAAATGGTTGAAATTTATTTCTGTAATGCTGTGGATTGATCTCAAGTTTTTTATTCTTTTAAGGGCTAAAGTTTGTGATGAAAAGAAAGGGTAAAAACAACTAACAAGAATTCCTTAATTATTTCAGTTTCTCCAAATGGTACAAGAGAAACTGCGAGGACAAAGTAATTAGTTCCAAGAGCAATTGTAATGATGAACAAAAATCCTCTTAAATTTTTTTCCATCTTGACATCGAGAAAAAGGGGAAACTACGAGGCAAAAGAAAATGAAAACCCTTGTTGATGTTGAATATTGACAGTTTTCAGATCCATATTCTACGTACATTTTCGCCTTTGCAGGAAGAAAAAAACTCAACTCCACTCTCAAAATTTTATACCCTCGAGTTTCGAAGCAGCTTCTATATCGAGAAACCACACCAACTTCCCGTTGATTGGCGAAACCATCCTTGCAGGAGATTCTGGGCCAATGTTATCGATGGCCAAGTGTGCAGCTTCGGCTTTGCCCACTCCTGTAACAACCACAGCAACATTTGAGGCAGAATTTATCACAGGCAAGGTAAAAGTGATTCTCTCAGGTGGAGGCTTTGGGGAGTCTGTGATAAAAGTCACCCATAATTCTCTCTCTTGTAGCGCAGCGTGATTAGGAAATAATGATGCAATGTCGCCATCAAGTCCCATTCCCAGGAGGACAAGGTCGAATTTTGGACAGTCAAAAACTTCAGAAACATTGATCACACGTGTCCTAACGAGCTGTCTGATGACAAATTCATAGTCCTCCGCCGCTTGTTCTGCTGTCACAGAGTCGTTGATGGAATGCATGTGGCTGTGGATAATAGGTACCTGACATGGTAAGGAAGTGTAAGTTCAACAAGTAGAACTTGGGAAGTTTTTAAAGAAGTTCAAGATGCTGCATTTGGTAAAACTGAAAAGGCAACCATCTTATGCTGCATATTTGATTAAAGCCTATGCCATTATCAAAAACTAAGTGAAACTAAAAATCATATATGAAGTGACTTGCATAAAGACGGAGTTGGAGCTCTCTCCCATGAGGCATATCCTCATTTTGGCTTGTCCAAACTCCAGAGGCTATTAGGTTCTGTTGTACAACATTACTCAGGTTTCCACACAGAGACTACACATCCACGCATTTTGTATCATAATCATTCCCATACTTCACAAGCATATATAAAAATTACAAGGCGTCAAGTCCTATAAATATTAACCATAGTCTTGTGTGAGCACACAATATTTGTCTCTTAGTAAAGGGCGCATATAAGACTATTTCAAGGAATTCCATGTATTTTGTGATAAAAAAGACAAAAAATGTTAACCTTTAAAACTAATGGTATCTCATTGGATCTACCCTTACACCAGCCTTGCCTCACATCATTTCATACCAAAGAATTAAGCTCACTCTTTAGCAAGGATGGAAAAACAACCAGAACTGCCTAAAAAGTTCAAATTCATTCCACAAGGTTGATATCAAAATAAACCATAAATTATCGACATATATGACTTTTGAATCATGGGAATCTTCCTTTACGTGGTTATTATAGAATAAAAAGCCTTATGTGTTGCTTACTTGCATATGGTTATTTCCAAGCAATATTTTCTTCAGGACATATACGTAATTAACTTGTTATACAATTCCAAACTAATTTTTATGCGTCCAAAGCAATGAAATTCTGTCCGTAAGCAGGTGCATGAGTGCATCTTTATCCAGAGATGCCAATTGAAGAAAAAATGCCATTTTTGATGACATGATAATTTGTCTTGGCGATAATGGTGTGTTTTCTACTTGGCTGTATGTTATTACTATCATGTATTAAATCAAAGATTAATTATTAATTGTGGTGATATGCAGGAGTTAAAACCATTCACTAAATGATTCAAATAACTTTTAAAGTACAAAAATGCCAAAATGCTTGATATTAAAATAGAAACGGTAATGATAATTGATATCTGCATAAGCGAAACTAAAGATCATGCATCATCCAATCTAAGTGGATAGACAACACAAGGAATGATACCTTGGAAAAAAGACTATCCTTAGCAAGCTTATAATTGCTATCAACATGGCTTTTGGCAACCACGCGCTCATCAGCCCAGAAAATATACCACTTTCCCCAATCAACAGTCTTGTTGTAAGGGGCTTCACACAGTTTTCTGCTAACAAAAAGAAGTCGAATTTCAACTAATTGTGCCAGAAACAACTTCTTCTATAAGCTTTTTAGCTCAAGAAATATTCCGCACACAAAAATTCAACTCGAAGACAGGAAAATATGTACCCAAAATTAATAACCAGGAAGAACATGTGTACATTGGTAGGCACTCAAAAACAATATTTATGAAATATAAGAGAAATTTGCAACTTGTGATCTCATGGCCCTAATAACAGTTAGAAACGCTTTACAAAAAGTGGGCTGACAATAACTTTTATAGTCTATCGAAATGAAGTAATTAAGTTACAAGCGACGGAAAAGCACGTAAATACCCCATCAAGGTAATAAGCGAACCACCAGATAAAGCAATGGCAAAGACTCCCCTCTCTTTTATAGAAGCCTCGGATAATTCTGCAATATACTCTGCCAAATTGTTGCTCAGCTCAACGGCATTTTCATGAATTCTTAACTCTCTACCATTCTTGTTATCCACAGAAAAAGCCATGCTTTCTCACAAGGATTGTAAAATGCAATTCTACAATCACAAAACAGAGAAAAAAGAAAGGGAACACTTCCAGTTCAAATGAAACACAAAAAAGAGAGAATTCTCAACTAATTTGACCATACGGAGGAAATTAAAATTTTTGGCCCCACATTATCTGATAGCAATCAAGAATTGTCAGTGATATTAAATCAACTACTACAGTTGCACATCATTATGATCATAAACATCCCAAAGCTGTGAAAATTTTAATTACAACCCCAGTAAAGTGAAGATGCACTGATCATCAACATAATCACTCATTTATACTTTTGCAGCCTTATATGCACAAACCATTTCTATCGTGCAAGTAAACGTCTGAACACAGAATAACAAAGATTACGATCAATAATAAAAGAATTATGAAGATCAATGCCCAAATTACTAAAATCAATCAAAAGAAGCAGAAAAACAGCATTTCTGGTCAAACCCAGATGACATATTCTTCTGAACTCGCATATTCTTGCATGCACAAGCTTAGATTCTGAAGACCCGCAAATTACCAAACAAGAAAAAAATGCAATCTTCATAAGTCGAAGATATCACAAAACATTACATAAATATCTGAGAGAGCCCTAGGGGTAGAAGGAGAGGGAGGGATTCTTACAGAGAAAAAGAGAAAAGATGGGCGTTAGAGAAAAAGAAGAAAAGATGGGCTTAGGTGGAAGAATAGGAGTTGGACGCCTGGTTTTATGCACACACACAATTATTACATACATAAAATTACATATAAATAATACACACTGATGGTAATTTGAGCGCATTTAACTAATCTCCATCGCGTGTGTATGTGTATGTGTACATATATAAACGCAAATAATTTCATCTAATCTCACGAACAAATAGCGTCTTCTTGATAAGACATTGACAAAATTACCAGTGACCAAACAATAAATGCCATTTCTTGAGTTTCAAAAGATCGTCGCAGACAGGGGCGGAGGTACACTTGCTTGTACCCGGGCTTTAGCCCGGGTGGTCCAAATTTTTTTTAAAATATGTATATGTAAATTTTTGTATAATTTTGGATAAATTTGATATTAGTCCGGGTAGATCAATTTATAATATTAAAGGATGTTAGAGTTTAAAATTCTAGCCCGGGTAGCACCAAATTCCTGGCTCCGCCCCTGGTCGCAGAACCCAAAAAAAAAAAAAATCGTCGCAGAATTGGAAAGTAAACGGATTACATATTCATATAATAAAATATAGAACGCAGAGAAAAAGGGCATAACAGGCAATACTTTTGGGGAAAAAAAATGCAAAGGGATAATTGTTATGAAGAGGAAAACTCTGACATGTTTCAAAGATATTATCATTCACCTCTTTGTCCCAGATGCTATCAATAATGGAGCCAATTAAAAAAATGTGGCTTGCACGGTTTAAATTGAATATTTTTACGCAATATGGAGTTTGCCTTTTGCATTGTTAATTCCAAGTTATCCTTTTAAGTTTCCCACAGTTCTGACTTTTTGTGAAATCTTCAAGCTCAACATAAAAAACTCACTTTTTTTCTTTTTCTTTTTTTTTTTGCCCCATAAAACTTTCGCTTTTGCTTTTATTTTTTCTTTAAAGCAAACACGCAAAACAATTCGAAATTTAAAGCAAGAGAAATCATATACGTGACATTGGAGTATAAAATTGTAATTGGATTCATTATTTAATGCGATTAATATTTTGACAAGAAAGTTTAGACTTGGTAAGATTTTAAAGATTTTTCGGTCGAAACACAATGTGAATATCATATACGATAAGTTCGCACGCTATATATTTTTTATTATTTGGATTGATATATTATCTATATCAGTTTGCGAAAAATTAAGCGTGATGTTTCTTTCCTATTCCACTATTGTTCACTATAGGAAATGTACTGAACATATTGCCGTCACAGATTTATGGCAATTTATTAACTCTAAAAATGTGTAATGAGTTGCATTTTGTAAAAAATATTAATATGGTGTAGCACAGACCATTGGATAAGAAATATCCTGTTCACATGAAAAAAAATTAATTAAAGAATGAGTGTATAATAAGGTCGGCAATTTACATTATATTTTTGGATAGACATATTTCTGTAGTTTTATAATTAGATTTCATAGCTCATATTTCTTATTAGTATACAAAACAAATGTTGTCCGTATCATAAACATCATTTTTCTCATGGTTTGGTTAGATGTTATCTATGTTTCTTTGTTAGACAGGCGTTTTCTTTTTATAACATTTCATTGCTCAAATAGAGAGAAAAACCAATTACCAATTCACTCTGATTATTTAGTTGTCCACATTCCTTGAGTTATTGATGTGATCAATATATTTCAAGAAATAATGGGTAAAAAATTATTATTAGAAAACAATAATCCATGTATTATTTCTCAAAAAATTGTGATTCGGTTATATGGTGGAAGACATTGATCAAATTAATTTTTTTTAAAAAATATATTAAAAAGTTGAGCTTGTATTTTGTACTTCGGAGATTTGAAGAAAATTTTAGTTATTAGTTGGTTTCTCAGAATATGCTCGAGGGTCGATCAAATCAATCATAACTTGATCAAATCAACATAAAAATTTCTTGTTCATTTGATCTGAAAGGTGGGATATATAATGTGTTACGATTTTAAGATTGGAAATTGGAATACCATCTTAGCAATGTTTCCCAAATTGTGGTCCTACTCATATTTGTTGTTACATGAAACAGTTGCAAGCTTTCCCATGTTTTTATCACATTACATTCCAACAGACTTTAATGTTTGGCTGGCAATTTTATACAATTTCGTAGCATAGACAGCGACTCAAGAAATAAGACATCACCCAAGCAGGGGATGAAATTCCAACTTCAAATTAATGAATAAGGTGGGGAAATGTCTACTTCAATGAAAGAATTGGATATAGATGTGTTTGGTTGTCAACAATAACTCACTTTGTCTCTTAATTATTACTGATGTTTACATATATTTTTGATATTATCTATTTTATTAGGTCATCTAAATGTTTGAAGTATATCTCTATATTTAAAAATATAGAGATATAGTATCATTATAATAAAAATTCCATAATATCATAACATGGTTTAAAAATATAACGCTCACTTGTCGCCACGACAAACACAAAATAGGTCATTGTCCACTTTTTTTTTTTTAAAGCTAATCTTTGCATTGTCTATATATCATTAGCACAGCAAGTCAGAAGAAGTGGTTAACATAGATAAATGGACTAAATATTAATGGGCTCGAAAAGTACTAATCTTTTGCAACATTCTCGTTAATCACAATCGTAAAATAGTTCGAAGGGTATCGGAGAGGTTTTGAATGGTTTGTTGTTCTTGTGCAGCTTGGATTTCTTGAAGGGGCATTTCTTCGTAGCACCTGCAGAAAATATTTTGGAGATATGAAGAAAATTCTTGAAGTTCAAAGGAAACTAAATCAAGGATGGAATGAACATTACAAAAGCATACATCTTGTGGTATGCTAATGCCTGAGCAAGATTCATCAGGGTTGGACTTGAAGTAAGCCTTTGATATACACCGGGAGGAAGGGGAACCTGAATAGTACACACATAAGCCACTTCAAACATGTCGAGTGTAACATATATCCGATAAACACACAGTGGACTTTATCCACATGCGATATGCAAAGGTAACATGACTTCATGCTCATGACAATTTTAATTAGGAAGTGGCCTACCTGTTATTAAATCAGTGAGTTAAACTAAATTTGCAGATTATTTTACAAACAAGCATCACTCTTCACAGATAGAAAACAGCAAGTATAACATATTGGGCAGCGGAAGAATTGAAATAAATTTGACAAATTCACAGTTCCTAAACAATTGGTTCTTTGGTAATGAGTTATTTTTGACAACCCGTTATAACATATGAGAATGGTAACTTTAAGTGAATGACTCACTGCATCACAAATGATATTGCAGTTTACTGTATATACGCGTGTCCAGAATAAATGCTAACAAGTTAGTATAGAACCGGGAAAACAGAAAGGACCTCATTTTGTCTGTTTCTACCCTTTTTAAGCTGGGAGTCGCTGGAAAAAAGCTCTTGCATAGCTTCCATGGCTACGTTCCCATGATTGTCCCTCTGCCATCCCCCAAGCACGTTGTCAGACAAAAGTGCAATGGGAGATATATCAGTTGCCCTCAGAAATGGAATTGGCACGGTGTTACCAGCAGAGTATATGGACCAAAGCTGTCGCAGATGTAATACCAAAGTAAATGAACACTGCATAATGACGTAACTTGAAAAGGAAAACAGTTATAGCAACCACCAAAGTGATGCTTAATCGAATCATCATAGAAGGGATGGTGTTGAAGCTAATATTACGCAGAACAAGGCTCCCAGATAAGAGGTGTTAAACCGAGAACAAATTCAAAGTTTCAATAATTACACACTGAAGTAAAATTTACAGAGATAAAAAATGTTTAAAAACCATAATCATGGCCTGTCCCTACGTAGAATAAAATATTCACTCTGGGCATTTGAAAAAACACAGAAAAGTAAGGCACGATATAGTTACAAAAAGTAAATAAGATGGAAGAAATCAGCAAAGTCGAAAGATAAATGCTTGCAGCTCCCATTTCTCAATATTAGTAATATGGTGTGGACCGTGGCTAAACAAAAGCTTCATTTACTTGAGTAATAATCAGAGTCCAATATGAGCTGGTTTCCAGGAAAATGAGATTTCCATTATTTGATGCATTAAAGACAAGTTTCGAGGTCGGGGGTCAGAAATACCTTATCCAATGCTTTTCTACTGACGGTCTCACTAGTAAGTGAAGCATCATTCAAGCGTTCACCTTTGCCAACCATTACTTGGGGAATGCTATCGCCCTTAAGGTTTTGTTCAGGTGAGACAGATAAATTAAGAGGTTCTTGTAATCCTTCAGTCGGGGTTCCTATATCTGTAGTGATGTCCATCCTGACAGGTTAACAAGCATGGGTAGCGTAAAATAAAATGTTGTGTGAACAAGGAACCATACAAATATTGCACAAGTGACGGTCTTCCCAAGGTTTTAAAGCACCCCTGAGCAGAAAAAAGATGAACTATCAAGAGATCATTAGAAAATAAAGATGGAATTCCTTGTGTCAGAGGACTCAAAGATAAGGTCGGCCCTTGATTTGGCCACTTTCTAGTTTTAAGATCGTAACAGGGTTGAGAAAATTCGATAAAACATATTATGTTAGACGAGTTCCAGTAAACTAAAATGGCACAAATTCTGGATGTTTAAATGATCACGCTTAAACATATTACAACGAATGAGCAGTCAGAAGAGTGGGACATGAACCCTTCCGTGTGCTCCTTACTCACGGAGATAAAAAGGAATATCATTTGGGGAATTGAAGTCTCATAAATTTCGAAGCGTACACTGGTACTATTATTTTGTCAACCACATATACCTACTGACGCAATTTCCATTACTGATGGACAAATATTCTTATCCGGCGATCTATTCAACGATGGAGTTAGACCTGCTATTAATGTGGGTATCTAAGTTTCCAGAGTAGGGTCTGCATCTCAGATTAAAGCCAAAGTTTCACTAAAAAAGATAAGAGCAACGAAAGAAGATCCCGGGGCAAGGGCTCATTGTATCAGATGAAGGCTCAGAAAAACATTTATTCCCCCATACGTATCACTTACCTCTCAGTCTCAAGCAAATGGCAGTAAATATATTAATTTGGTAGTACAAACTAAAACCTCGAGTCTAAGTTGACGTTTATAAAAATACGCAGTCAAATCTAAGTCCTGCATCAGAAACATATGGCAAGGACAAAGCTTTAGATCGATGATCATATATTAACCATCGCCATCCCCATGGCACATAACATAAACTGTGAACCAAGGTGTTTCCACAATGATATTCAGTTTATAAAGAAGCCCAGTTGAGCAACACACATACTCGCATGTGCATGTAACTGAAAAAAGAACAGAAAAGTGAAAAGGTCCAATACAGGACACTGCAGTTTCATGATTGAAGAAATTACGTGCGCGCGCGTGTGTGTGTATATATTTATTTATTCAGTAGCGTACCAAGAGTCGACTGCTTTATTTCCAAGCCCACTGACTGAAAGACTTTCATTATGTCTCGTAGCAGCAGAAAATTTGTCCGACGCTATCAATGTTGCCTGAGTAGCCAATTTATCAATCTCAAGTCTATCATGAACAACTACAGTGCCATAGTCACCTAGTCAAACAGATTTAGATCAGTGCATACTGCATGGAGATTTGTTTACAATACTACCACATCAAGAAGCCAATGTTAATGTCTAACAAAAGAAAAATAACAGCCTGAAAACACAATTCAGTTGATACGAAATTTTGATGGTTATAAATTGGAAAAATAAATACCAATGTATATGTAACCTGGTTATCATGCATGATACAACCCTACTTTTTCTTTACTTTTTTGTCACTAAGTCAACTAGTACCAACTCAAACCCAAAAATGCTCGATAAGAAGCAACCAAATTATGAGTCCAGTTTTTGGATCATGCCTGAAGTGGTCCCAACTTGTAGAGTCATGAGGTTCTACACTTGTATTGTACTCTAAAATGTAACAAAAATAAGTTCATATCCAATATTATTGGTAGAAGTCGTGTGGCATGATTACCTTCCATAGCTAGTTGTCCCTCATCACAGATGTACTCTTTATCCTTTATGCTAATAGCACGAGTAGTATGCTGATCATATTGGGGCCTAGATGGAACAGTACTAACAATGGCTTCATGAGATATTGGATTTTCTAGAGCCTGCAGCATCAGAAGCAACAATACAAAATTAAGAAAATTACACGTCAGAAAATAGAAAACTAAGGATGTTTCCTGTTTTACATTTTCAAAGAGAACAACAGAGTCGCTAGTGGTTGTAAAACTACAATGATAAATACGAACAAATAAATTTTGAACAAAATGGAACAGAAATAAACCATACACCATCTCTTGAAACTATTGTTCCTGATTGAATATCGTGAGCTTGCACAGCCATTGATGCTCTGATTTGTTTAGCCTTCTCAATCCTTGGCAGCATTCCCGAAGCTCCACTTTTACATTTTTCAATGAATTTGTGCTACAAGAGCGAAAGGCAGTAACAGAGAGAGATCTAAGTGAAGATGAATTCGACAACCATTCAAGCAAATAGCGGCTTATAGTTATAAACCTTACACAACACCACAACAATACAAATTGTAATTTTTTTCCTTTAGCTTCTCTGATTGCTCTCTGTATCAGCATTCTTGTCAAATTCACACATAATTTTTAAAGAATTTAACTCAAACAAGAACATTGGAGATAAATATGCAAAATTTGAAATTTACAGTATCGCTCATTCATACAGAAAATCGTGGATAAGAAGAAAGCACAATACTTACACAATCCCCAGGATTTCTCAACTGTTGAGTTGATGTAATGTAGTCATGTAATTAGTTAATTTATTAGAGAATAGACCGGAACCTCTTAATTCAAGCATAGAACAAATTATATGTACAACTACAAGCCTCAATTCACTAGAGAAGTTAGTTCATAATGAAACTACTAATATATAGGCTTATGCAAAAGTTTAGGTACAATAAAAGCAAGGATTGCATCATGAAACACTCAACAGATCTTATAAATGAATCACTGGATTGTGTGAAGTTGAAACCAACTATATTATGAGTACCTTCAGCATCTCAATTGCTGTAGGCCGGAGCCTCGTGTCTTTAGTAAGGCATTTTGCAATGAAGTCATGGAACACTAGTGACCTGCAATAGTAAGCTATTCAAGCTTCAAGGGATAGGAAAAACTGCTGGGAACAACACAGAAAAACAATTTAAATCAATTTCGTACATGAATATGTTACGGGAAGAAATATTTTTAAGCCCAAGACTGGAAGAGAGATAGAAGCCCAAAAAGAAGGCCCAAGGCTTGTCACGCGGTTCGCAGAAAATTGAAACTCGTAAGATTGTTTTCGATGTTGGTTCTCAAAACTGAAATACCAGTGTATCGCAAAGTTAAGCAACTGTTACAGAAAAATTGTCACATCCCGAAACTCGGGATTGACACCGGCGTCGTTTAACAATCACACAATTGAAAACAACAAGCCTTTCGTAGTACAGTATAAACCGAACCAGTTTATATATCATAATTTCAACCCAAAGAAAACATTGTCTTTACAACCAAAAGCACTAAACGACAGAAATAAATGCGGAAGCGTAAAAAAACTGCATAATAATAAATTTAACTTAATCTAATTTCTTGAGCATTCACCATCCCCAGAACTGCTCAGATTCTTCCTCCTCAATTTCTTCTTCAAGCTTATCTGGGATGGGTTGAGTAAGGGGGATGAGTATTTTGGGAATACTCAGTAAATGGGGGACATTGAAACAACATAAAAGTTTTATAACATTTTCGAAACATACATATACATACAACATGCTTTTCATAATCGTAACGTAATTTCCATAACGTAATAACACTGCGATTTTTCACCTTTCAACGGTTTAATGTCGTCAGTCCCTAAGTTTTAATCCTCTAAGGGGGCAAGGCCATAAAACAGTTCTATCCCACTGTTAAGGGCCATATGTTGGAATTCCACCCATTTTCAGGGAATTCTCACAGTGTCAAACATAAACGTAATAACTTTTGTAAAAACGTATAGACAAAATGACGGTACCCGACCGTATTTTTAAACCACAAAACCGAAATTTGAACGTATGCATAACTCAAAATTATAAATTTTAAAACAACCCACTTACCGTGTTTGGATGTACTAAAAACGTGGAGGCTTAGCTCGGAAATAGGGTCGCTTCTTGCTCCTTCTTCGGACAGAATTTCGGCTTGCTTCTTGTCTAGCTTCGGGACGATATTCGGGCAGAATTTTGGCTTAGGGGATGCTGAAGTTTTCGAGATTTCAGCAAGGGGAATTTCGAAAATCTTGGGTAGGGAATGAGTATGAATGATGGAGTATTTATAGGTGGATGAGATGAGGCTCAACAAGGTAATCAAATCATGCCCATACCTTGCCTCCAAATCACACGGTTGACTCCCCATATTTTATTCCAATCAAAGCTTATTTGACTACCAAACTTGTGGGATTTAACCTTGATTCTTTCCCTTCTTGCTTGGCTCGAAATCATGATGCTAGGTCAAGGGATTTTTGAGCCAACTTTGATGATATAGTTTCCAATATACTAGTATCTTTCCATCACAAAGTTTGGGCAACTAATCTAGGGGGATTTCGAAATTTCTTGTCATATCCATTCTCAATTCCTTTTATTTGGTGTGATAGTAAATCTTGTAAATAATCTCCCCCAAATTTTCGAAATCTGCATGGTGTATGGCTATTGACTTGGCAAAACTATTTCCAAAAATTAATATCCCAAGGTGCATATCTTATTGTTATTATTTATACAAAGAATCAAATCCTAAAAATTTCCTTACAATTTTATTAAATAACTTAATGAAAATTTTCGGTTCTCACATCAAAATAGGAGATGAGCAGCCATATTCCTGTAAATTATCTTTTCTAAGGAAAGGAAATTGTGGAAGAGGCCATGCACTCTTTGGCTAATCAACATAACCAAAGAGCGTGCATATAATACGGTATAAGTGAGAACAATGGCCTCAAATGCAAAAATTCTTTCAGCATTTCTACTTCCTAATTTTCTGTAACACGTCAGCAGCACGTGGTTAAAGTTTACAGGTAAAGATGCCACATATTAAAAGAAATATCAGGACAAACCATTTTTCTTTATCCTCAAGCATTGGAGCAGGTTCAATGGAAATCATAAACAATACCTACCACAGATTGCAAAAATGTTAAACCCCAAAATCTAGAACACATATAATAGAAAGAAGATAGTTACAAGTAAAGAAATGTCCAGTCAGTTAACTAATAAAAAAGATGCCTTTGGAATGAAAAACGGGCTCAATTAAACAACCTTTTTAACAGTGTCCACCTCAAGAATCAAGTAAATATCATTTGTGCTGGATGATTTACATTCAGAGGATAATCCAAAGTAGCCAAGCACATTCTGCTCATATTTATTTTGTATAACATGAAATCAGATGAGTGCAAAGGACAGTGTATAATGTACTATTGCTATTGTTTCTTTTTCTACGTTTCCAACCTCTTGGCTTAATTAAATTGAACAATCTGCCAGCGCAGTCCCTTATTCACAGCAGTTACATGTTTCAGTAATTTTCCTACAATAGCAGCCTATCACAACCAAGGATTCTAGTCTGAGCCTTCTCATCTTCAGATGCATTGAATCTATGCAAATTCAGCGCAATGTTTCCTGGAGAATTATTTTTGGAGTCCCTTGAGCAAATGAGAAATTCTAATTCAACCTGGATACTTAGAACTTCATATTTTGAATCTGAAATTGCATCATGATTATTCAACTCAAAATATATGTAAAACAGCAAATTTGTAAATTTACCCTCATGGGATGTACAGTCGCTCTTGGAGGTAGACCCTGGAAAAAATTGTTAAGGAACAACAAGATAGCATTATTAATTACATTGAATTGCTTCCAAAATAGGGGATAAAGTAGGCATTCAATTCAATAGAACGAGAGGATATAGCCGTTCTTCAACCAGACAAATTGACAAGCATACCTCAGCCATTTCAATAGCAGACACTCCAAGAGCCCATACATCTACCTGACAAAAATGAACTATGAAATTTGAAAGCGAGCAACTACACATCCTTTCATTCAGAATATCATTTCAATTATGAAGTAGAATGAACATCAAATTAGTTACCCCATTCGGTCGAAAATCATCAATAAAAACAAATACCTTCCCGTCATAACGGCTTTCTTGGATAACTTCTGGAGCCATCCAATGAGGGGTGCCAATAAACTGAAAAATATTAGGGGTGTGCTAACATTAATAAGCAGACACAAAACAAAACACTCTTCTAAAAATTGTGACAACTATGTTTCAATGTTAACTCTTAGCCAAAAAATCGAAAGAGAAAAGGCCTCTTCAAGTGCATTGACCGTCATAATTTTTGTGAATTTTGTTTCAAAAATTAAATTTGTATGGTATTATTGTCTATATCAGGGAACAACATTAAAAGAGATTATGCGGCAATTTAATAGGAATAAGTCAGTTTTACCGTGTTACGCTTGGACATGGTTCTTGTTAACTGCGCAGCAACACCAAAATCACCTGTAGGATGTTATTTGTCCTTAATTTCCATTGCAATAAACAGTGACCAGATGTAACAAAGAATTAAACATAAATTGGTCAAAGTTATGAGCAGTAATACAGGCATATTGAAGTTCATGATCAACCGTCCAATAAATTAGGATTCACATTTTAAGTCTATCCAAAGGAGAAAAATATGCATCAAGTTGATGTTTCTGCCAGAGACATATACTTGAAGTGTGAATCTTAAGACTTACCCAACTTTACCTCTCCCTGCTCAGTCAACAAAATATTACCACCTTTAATATCTCTATGCACCTTGAAAATTGAATGCAGATAGGATAGACCCTGCACGACGCAGAAATAATATGAGACCCAAAATACATGTTGAATGTTCCTAAATAACCACAACTACAGTTCTTGGTTTTCTTTAATAGTGATGTATACATGCATTTCCACTCCAAAAGCAGGGCACTAATATGACGAGCAAGACAGACCAACATAAATATACAAGGGCAAAATATACTAGGCATGCCAATTATTGTGTGCATTAATTCAGATGAAAAAAGATTTGATATAAAAATGACCATTTATTTCTATCATTAAATGGAAAAATCCCATTGACTACCATATAAATAAACCATTAAAACTTTAAAAACCAAATCTTGTCAGATTCAAGGGTACCTTCAATGCTTCTCTGCAAATATAAGCTATTTGATACTCCTCTAGAGGCTCATCAGTAACATTCATCAAGTCAGCAACACTTCCACCCCCACAGTACTCCATCACTATCTGCCAACAAGTCCAAATTTGCAAACTTCAACCGATTAATCGAATTCACACTGAAATTAGCTCCGGATAGTAGTAAAATACAAGTATTAAATCCAAGCAAGCAACCAAAAACAAAACAAAATAAAGGGCAATGATTACTGCTCGTCATATAAATATCTATATTGGAAGAAAAAAACAATAGTCCCATATGATCTTTGTCATACCCAAAGATATTCCTCTCCTTGGTAGCTCCCAAGGTAGCGAACAACATTTGGATCACTACACTGCTGCAGCATCTCAATTTCACCTCGAATCTCTTCATAACCTTCCTCCTAATAACACATCCTTTACATGTTTGAAGATAATTCACTAAAAAATATCAGAGGCTGTAGCATAAACAATAAATTGAGATCATACCCCTTCAGACAATGATATAACTTTGATAGCAACCAATTCTGAAGTTCTTATGTCTCGAGCTTTATAGACTGCCCCATATGAACCTTTCCCTGTTTGCCAGAATATTTCTCCATCAATCACCTCAATTTCACCAGCCCATTAATAACAATGTGAAATGAGACAAAAAAAGAAAACACCACACAGAAAGTTCATATTCTGATTGTTTGGTGCATCAGGTGGTCGGTTGTCTAGATGAGGATTGTAATACTATGTTCAGATTTTTTAAAAAAACTGTGAATATCTCAGAGAAGTTCAAAGGATTTATCTTTCCTTAATAAATTAATTTCATCCATTTGCATTGAAATAAAAAGCCATTGATATCAATACCTTGACTAATTGAAATAAAGCTACAAAATGCGTGCCCTCAGACACCATATAATTTGTACAAGTATGCTTAAACTTTAAGAAGTCAATACCAAAATTTTGCCATATTAAGAAGAGTAACTTGGCAATAAAACAAGTACAATCTATTAAAAATGAGGAGAAGATTTCCACATGCTTTGCATATGTGAATGGTATTTATAGTAGTTATCATTTTTCCTTCTGTGATAAAATACAGGTTAGACAGTATGCTCAGTGCCCAATTTGTGTATTTAACTTAAGCGGACAAATTGCTCTCCGGAAATCAACCACGTGTGGTGCCCTCCACTTTTCAGAGCCTCACAAGGTCCATACTTTCACTACCCTCGCATGTTCAGTTCGGATTCAAGATGAGTCATTTTGAAATCTATTCAGTTCATTTTTCTTATTTTTCATCCCTGTCAGTATTTACCGCAGAGGTCTTACTGCTCTAAATTTTAGTAATAGCCAGGTAGCAGATAACAACAGCATATTTTCTTCTGGCATAAATAAATGCCTAAAATGTATGATTTAAATCTGTCAATAAACACAGTGTACCATTGACTCGTATTTTTAATTCAGTCATATACTTGTACAATAACAAATTCACATCCTTAAAAGATAATATAATATACTCAAAACCAGGAAAAAGTAATGTATCAGCTATCACTTCTAGTTAAGCATGATGTTCATATTTGATTCAAGAACAGCACCGCCAGTAGAAGTTTTGACATAGCCACAGACATACTGCCACATAATTTAGCCAAAAAAAACCATGTTCCGTATTAATATTATTGGAAAAAATAAACTAAAATTACATTGATAGCGAGCATAAGAATTCGAAGCAAACATATGAACTTAAACTCAATCTTTACCAAGTTCGTGAAGCAACTCGTACTTGGTAGAGGGGTCTTCCCTTGTCATGCTCTCTGGTATCGAGTTAGAGGACACTTTTCCATACCCCTGGTGCCTCAATTGTCCAATCCCTCCCCCAACACTTCCCTCGCCCAATCCCCGGCCACTCCCCCCAACACTATCGCCGCTGCTTTTCCTACTCTTGTCATATCCCATTACCCCCACCTTTTGCATACTCTTCACTGCCTTCCTCATTGTTCCACCTCCTCCTCCACCACCACCCCTTCTCACCATTGTCCCCATTCCATCCTCCATCTCATCATCATCCTCATCTTCATCCTTTTCATCTCTCTCCCTAACCACAAACGTCGAAAAGTCACCCGCACTCTCCTCCTCTTCGTCACCAGTTCTCCCCCTAGGGCTTCTTCTCTCCTTAAACGGCGTTTCCGAGTTCCTTGCCCTTGCATAAGGTGAAGAGACCTTCATATTTATATCCGAATAATTCGGCATTCTTCTGTCATTCTTCACAATCATCGTCCCAGAAATAGAGGCAGCCGCGTCGTCATCATCGGACCCTATGATGTCATCACCCGCTCCGCCGAAATCTTTGGGAAGCCTTTTAAACAGCGGAGGCAGTGAATCTTCCTCGTACTCAATCGCGTCATTTTTATTAACCATTGTCGCATATATACCCGTTGAATCTGAGTCCGGTTCGGGATCTCTTAGCGCGACGTTTTCTCTGGAACCATCATGGATTACGATCTTTGAATAAGGGTCGGAATTCTTCGGTGGCGGGGCCTTCCCGGCACGCCACGACCTCTGCGTGAACTCCATTGCCGTTGTTTATCTCAACTCTCTAAAGGGTGTAGGAGGCTTTTCAGGGTGTCATGAAAAAATGTGATTTGGATTTTGGTGGATAAATTTATATAAAAATCAAATAAAATATTTTTATTCTTAAAAATCATGTAATTTGGGGTTTGAATTGGATTTTAAATTCACGAACTTAGAATTTTTGGCATTTGATATAAAAGTGAAAATGCGATATAAGAATTAGATTTAAAAGTTAAAAATAATATTATTTCACATAAAAAAAATTTATATTCACCTATTTTTAAATATCTTGCATCAACAATATTTTTGTAAATGTTCACATATTTTTTATTATATAAAAGAATTTTTTTCTTTAAAAAATAACGAAAAAACCATATCGTTGTTTTACGTTTTTAAGAATTGGAAAAAAAATACTCATTATGAGATTTTGATCAAAATTTTATAAATTAAACTTTTAATATTAAAAATAATAGAGGTTTTTAGTAGTTGCAAGACTTTGTAAAGTATAATATATTTTTATTTGAAAAAGGTACAAAAATATATATTGTTAAATAATGTTCACGGCATCGCGATTGGGGTTAGCGGTTCTGAAAGTTATCTTTTCCTTTCAACTTATTCTCCCGAATACAGCGCATCAATTCCTTCTCACTGCCGCCTCCACCACCATTTCTACTCGTTACCGCTGCCGTTTCTCCGTTGGCCACCATCGTCATTTCTCTGTCACAACATTGGAGACCCTCACACTTTTCTCTTAGTAAGAGATCAGATTTTTTCTGAGTTTTATGTTGACATAAAAATTCTTATGATATACGATATACTGTCAATTATTTGCTATCTATTAATGCATGTCCTTAGTATTTGGTTTAACATAAATTATTTACAATTTCTCTTACTTCGTGTCACTTAACAGTATCGTCAAAATTGGCTATTTTTGTTTATGTGATTGGCTTTTTTGTTACTTCATAGCATCCGTTTCTTGAAACTTAAAAATATCATATTCAGGATTTTTTTATGAAAATGATTGGTGGTGCACTTGTTAGACTGAAGGGCTGGCGACAGGCTGCTGTTGCAGTTGGATCAGCTATGGGAGGATTGCTGGATCCTCGGAGGGCGGACTTGATAGCTGCATTAGGAGAGACCACTGGAAAGCATGCATTTGAAAGGGTCCTAGAGAGGATGATGAGAAGCCCTGAATGCAGGGTGAGCTTTTACTTATACCTTGAGTCGCTAACCATCATGTATAACATTTTTAAGTGGTCTTAATCGGGCCACACAGCATGCAATATTAGAGCTCTTATCATTAATTGTTGCCAACTTCGTTATCAACTCTGATTCAAGAATTTTAAATTTTTAACTTTTGTTTGCTCTGTAGTTTTAGCATTCACGACTCAACGGTTGCTGGTTACACATCAGAAAAATACATATTTTGTCAGTTGGAGCTGATTAATTGCATGTGGTCATGATTTTGATGTACCATTTTGTTAGTTAATGGGACTTGGAGTTGAGTATGTTCACCAAAAAATGCTTATAACTGGAAAACCACGAACTTGGATGTTACAAAGATACACACATTCAGTTTGAAGTTGGTTTTCCTCGTGATTTTCTGCAGTTGTCCCAATTTTGGTTAGTGGCACCTGAAACTAAAAAATCTTGTTTGCAAATTTGCGTAGCCGCCGACTCAAGGGAAGTTTCATGTGTAAATCATTGTGTATCGATAAGGTTCTTGTTTGAATCATGTTTATATCATCAAATATGAATATATGATGCCACAAGGCCACAGTCTTTTAATTTCATGTTACATATTTTGCCATAATGTGGTGCTTTAGACTTTTGAATGCAGGACAGCATAGTACTGTCTTCTTAATGGACTATGTGAAAAAGACCGTGGGAACAGGGAACTTGATGATTTATATTTGAAAGGGGAATTGATGATTTACTTGTGTTATTTAGTTCAATCATATGGTTCTACTATCCATTGTGAATGTTATATCATTTCACTCTATGTGAGAATTCACTACTCCTATGTCCCTGCAGGCAATGCTATCGGAGTGCCCTTGTGTCATCTTGCTAGTGTAGGACATGCATGGGACCTTCCATCTAACACATTTGGTGCTGCATAAGCAAACTTTATGGGATCCCGGAATTTCTCCCCAGATGATCGCCCACCAGTCCGGTTCATGGAAACTGAAGAGCATATGTTGCAACACGTGCTCGTGAGGTACATGATTTCTGGCACACCCTCTTTGACCTTCCTACCAATTTAATTGGTGAATCAGCTCTGAAGGTTATTGAATTCGAGCAAATGCTACTTCCTATGTGTGCTCTCTTTGTCATGGGAGGCACAGTTAGATTCAGTGAGAGGCAGAGGAAATTGTTTTATCAGCATTTCTTCCCTTGGGCTATTAGAGCCGGCATGATATCCACAGACTAAATGTGTGTATACTACGAGCGCCATTTTGAAGAAGACTGGGAAGATGTTCGTCGGAGATGGAGGATCATTCCTGCTCCACGCCCTTCCTCTCAACCAAATGCTCTCTGAAATGCATAGATATCATTGGCCTTCTTTTGTCCAAATGCTCTCTGAAATGCATATATATATATAATTGGCCTCCTTTTGTAACTTCTTGTTTAATAAATTTTTTTCCCTTCTTTTTTCTTTTTTTTTTCTTTTTATTTGTACGAGTTCAATTATACATTTAGCCGAGTGATTGTTGAGTGAGAATACAATCTGAACTTTGAGACCATAGTACTACAGCTATTTCCGGCTCAGATAGAGCTCGACACAATAGTATCCCAGCTATTTGAATGATTATTAGGCTATGCTGCGAGTCTGCGACCCACAACGATGTTTGGGCCATGGCAAACAATATTCTTATTCTCGCTGAAGTCATCGACGACATAAAACACGAGTGAAATTAACTAGATTGTTTTACAGAGTTCATCGCATTGGTAGATGAGAATACAAACTATTTTACCAGAAACCACATTGAAATCACACACACACACACACACACACAAACACACATATATATATTTGGCACAGCACACAACTGTGTTTTACCGCACAAACAAAGAGTAAACTATTCATCAAGATTTCAGGTGATCTTATTTTATTTGCTGCCGCCACCAAACAGGTATCCCAGAGAAGAACCTCCACCAGGAGCAGCCTGGACCTTTGTCGATGGCCGATCCTGCAACATATCAGTGGTTCAAATTAGGAACAAACACAAGGTATTTTGTACACGTTGAAGAAAGTGCATCTGTAATGGAAAAATTATATCAAATGGAATGGCTTACAGCCCTTCTTTCATTAATTGAGACAAATTCTCCCTAGTTACAACCAGTAACAGGCCAACAAATCAAGAAACAAGCCACAAACGAACTCATATTCATGGAGTGAGGTAAAAAAGTAAGACGTGTGTTTGTACATTCTCGAAGATGAGACAAATTAACAAATGAAACGAGGGAAAAACAACGTCTCAGAGTCTTAGAAAACACGAGTATTTTTTAAACATGGCCCTTGATATATGCACCTTTTGGTTTGGGCTATCCACTAAAAGAAATGAATCTGCACCTCATAACAACAGGTGTTCCATGAGCTAGATCATACCGTGATGAAATTGCAAATGTTGTCCCCTCCAGCTCTAGAGTGCTTATTCATCGTGCTACTCTGAATGCCCGCAGGAATTTGTTTACTAACATCCACAGGCTGAGAAGCAGCATTAGGCTTTGGTGCAGGTTCTTTATGCGAAGCCCCGCTTTCAGTTGCAACATCTTTGGCATTATCCGGTGCCAGTTTTGGCACCTCGCCGCTTCCAAACAAGTACCCAAGCGAACTCTGTCCTCCACCACTGCTCACACCACGACCCATGGCTCCTTGTCTTTGCAGGTTAATATAAGGCCTGTCAGGAAACACAAACATACTCAAAAACTTCAGCTGAAACCTGTATGCGGTGGGTAAGCACCAAGAACTCAAAAAATTTCCATAAAATGCCACTAAACTAATGTGAAAGCTAATATATATCATATAACTTGAAGATTCTCTTGTACACGAATAGCCAACTTCAGAGTCATTTCAGAATATGGGATAAATATCATAGCTATCCCTCCAATCCCCTTGCATCATAGCTATCACTTTCACTTATCATATTCAGGAAAATCCGTTCTTACCTAGTAACAATAATTTGTGGATAATATGAAAATCAAAACAAAATTTTAATTTTTCATAAAATTCCAAACAAATTACTCTGCTAAATTCGAGAAACAAAACCCAAGTTCCACTTTTGCCGTATAAAGCATAGCATAAGAAAAACTCTTCAAAACGGGCAAGTTTCTTCCCCTAATATCACCACAATGAAAATTCAACCAATAGCGTGGCATCGATTGTAAAGGAATTAGCAGCAGGAAAACCAGATTCAATCCCCAATTGCTCAAGAGAAACGCAAAAGATACTAAAATTAAGGGAACGAATACAAATGGATACATAATGGATGAACATTCATCGGATAAAAACTAAACAATGGCTTTTGAGCTTACCTTTAGGTTGTTTGAGCTCAGATCTACTAGGAGGAGAAATTTGAGTGCGCCAAAGTATTGAGCTGTAAAAGTTTTTAATGGAGCTTGAGTGCTTTGGTTAACAGTCAAGATAGTCGAAACTTGGGGCAAACAGTTTTGTCTAAAAATATTCTAATTTCAATTTAATATCAATTAAAAAATTTAAATATATATATATATATATATATAATTAATATCAATTAAAAAATTTAAATATATATATATATATATATATATATATATATATATATAGTTTTTGTTTGTTATTTTTCAGAATATTTTCTTCCGAAATATCAATTCTTTACGCCTTTGAGTTTGATATTCTAAACATAATTTTGATAGGCAGAAGGAAGAAATTGATATTGATTGGGTCTTGTTAGTGCTGGAGTACTTAGGAAAGCTAATATGATGTGGGAGACTTCAAATACGAGCACGGACATTAGTTCACTTGCGGTATGTGTCAGAAAAAGTATCCAATGAATCTACTCGTGACTTTTATTTTATTCGATTGATGTAAAATAATTTTTATTTTAATAATATTTTATATTTTAATCAATTATTACATTTATTTTATTTTTATACTCATTCAAGCTACATATTTAAAGTAATTTGATATACAATATGTACCATGCGTGATGTCTATCAACGTAAGATCATAAAATTATTAGAAATCGTATTGTATATTTTAAATTGATTCCTATTCGATTCAGCAACCTGAAATAAAGATAAATATCGTTCGAGCTTGATACTAGCATTTGTAATGTAAACGTCATGTTTCATTGGTAAGAACATGAAGATGTTTATTCATATATATGAGTGATCATTTAATTATGTATTGAACAACCCTCAATCAGACATTTCAAGTGATTATCACTTATTGAGTGTACTAGTTTGCAATTATGGTTGTACATCATTAGTCATCTGACGCGGGACAATGTGAATGTTCTACGTATTAGCATATACTTTGATCCATTTACCGACTTCATTGATGATTATCATGTGACGAGGTTTGGTGTAGTTTCGAAATACGTAGGAGTCAATGTATTGTAGTCGGGTATTCATCGCTCACCTACAGGTGGATATATCTAATGTGATCTGATAAGTCAATAGTGCAAGAAATCTCTGGCTAGAATAATACATATGCATTTTGGAAAAATGTTTCCTAAGTTGCACATAACATTCGACTATTATACTCAAACATACATCACATTGTTATCTAATTCATTTATAATTCTAAATTTACCAATGATAGCAGATTCAATCGGGATATTTGAGTTGAATGGATCGTACTGTACGCTAACCATAAACTAAGGTTCTTGCAGACAACATCAATGATACATAAGGAATCATGAAACGACGTTACTAGACGCTTTTACTATGATCCGATGGACGCAATCAGATTTGAGTACGACGTTCTTGATCAAGGGGTAGGTGAAAAAATGTAGTTATTTAGGATAAGCCCAAATATGAAAAATGTTGTTATGAATCACATTAAGTTGTGAACTCATAGTTAGATGTACCTCTAAATAATTGAGGGTCACATAAGTATTGGATTATGTTTTCTCGTTGAAATGTTCAAATTCAAGGAGTTGATTTTTGCGTCTGTAGTTTGATGGAGCTCAAACAAATTGCTTATAAAGGAGTTTATAAGTTGATTCCATATAATGGAAGTTTTAGAATTTAGCATAACTGCTAAT
Organism: Primulina eburnea; assembly: GCF_022965805.1. Classification (NCBI taxonomy): domain Eukaryota; kingdom Viridiplantae; phylum Streptophyta; class Magnoliopsida; order Lamiales; family Gesneriaceae; genus Primulina; species Primulina eburnea. The sequence goes on from NC_133113.1 coordinate 35,187,735, forward strand.
TAAATGAAGATAGTTAAATACATGTTTTAGTTAAAAAGTTTACAAAACTGGCAGCTGCAAAAAATGAATCAGTAGAAAAATTTCTCTTTCGAAATTTTCATTTTTCATTATGTGAATGAAATTTGTACCCTCCTCTATACATCAACGCTATCTTATTATTGATCGAGATTATAATGAGTTCATAATTATTTATTTGGTAAATTTACATACAACAATAAATGGGTATTGTGACACTTTTTTGTAGATACTTTTAATTAAATATTGTTACACATACTTAATAATGGCACTTGTAAAAAATTAATAATGTGTAAAATAAAAAAACATATTAGATTAGTTATCCTGACATTTTTAATTGATGTCATTTTTTATATGGAGGAAAACAATTATTTTTTCCACATCGTAAAAAATCATTAAAAAACTAAAAATTGTCACTATAAATAAATGTAGGAATATTTGGGTTAGACAAATATTGGAGGAGAGAAAATAATTGTTTCTTTTCATATAAAAAATGACATCAATTAAAAATGTCAGGATAACTAATCTAATATATTTTTTTATTCCGATATTTATTTTATCTATTTTTCCCTCCTCCTATATTTTTATCAAACCCAAATATTCCCACATTTGTTATTGTCACTATAAATAACATACACGACACTTTTAGTTGTCATTATAAATGGTTTTAACTGACATATAAAATTTTCATTATTACTATAATAACAAAACATGTATAAATGTATTTAAAACATGAGTTTTCCTGATATTTAAAATTGTCATTATATAAATAATTAGTAATACGATGAAGTTGTCATTAACATCTTATAATGACATTAAAAAATGTCAGGAAGTTAAGATGACATTGGGTAGAAGACATTTGTTGGAGGTATCACTAAAACTTAAATGTCACTCAATATTGAATATAGTGACATTTATGAATGTCATCATAAGCATTTATTCTTGTAGTGTTAGAATATATTAATTAAATAGCAAATTAGTAGTAGTAACTACGAAGTGCAAAATTCGCATGGAAAATTTTAGAGGAATATAGAATAGATAAATTAAGTAAGTAATTAAATAAATAAAAGTTGAGCATAAATAAATATATATGTATACATATGTATGTATATATTGTATCATCAAAATTTGATAATAATAATGTAATTATGCATGTTATTTTCAAGAATATGAAATACTTGCATGAGAGTTTTGAATAATGGAAATACGATATCCTAATTCAAGAAGAGTCCTTATAACTAGATCACGAATTAAAATATATAAATATTTCATTAAAGGTTATATGAAATAACATAATTTTTGCACATAAGTTTTGGTACACAATTTTTGTACACCAATTTTTTTTCTCTCTCTTGCACAAGAAAATTTCGGCCAACCACTTTCCACTTTGCTTTACAGTGCCGATTTCAAACAAAAACATGAACCATCTCCGTGCAGAAACTTGAGAAAGATAAACATTAGAAACCGGTGCAACACTGTTTAAGCGCTCAACTCTACCCAGTTTTTGAAGTCAATAAGCGATTCCATTTTTCTAAAATTTCTGTGTCTCAACTTTGACTCGCAGCTTCTCATGGTTCTCCATAAATGCTTGCTTAACCCTCCACTTATCAACAAATGTCTTCATTTCTTTATATTTTTCGATGACTTGCATCACAGCATCAAAGAAACCACCCCTGACCAAGGCGTGTAAAAATGCACCAACCAAGCTATTATCTAAATTCAGCCTTTTCTCCCCCTCACCAAAAATCTTCCTCTTAACTTCATTCCAAAGCAACAAAACACTAAAATATTTCTCCATGGCGACATATCCATTAATAAGATATGTCATTTCAGTCGGTTCAAAGTGCAAGAAAACCACCTCCTGAAGGTCCGCCTAGCATCTTCCATTCTACGGCCTTACAGAAGGTGTGGATTATAGAATTCCAGTCATGTGTTCCCACTTCGACCGGAGGGTCCTGAACAACTTCATTCATGAAAGCAGCCATCAACTCAGGCCTATGATGCTCTGTAAGACCTGTCATGATTGTCAAGTAACTGCCTTTTAACTCGTATACTCTTGATTCTCTCATGTCAAGGTATAGAGAAAATGCAGAACGAAAATCTTGGCAGGACATGATGATTAGATTAAAGAATCAAATGTGACAACATCCAATGGCAGTCCCAAGTTACAAATTTCAGCAACTAATTGTGCAGCTTCAGCTGTTCCTTTCTCTCTGGAATAATCCTTCAAAATTGGCACATAGGCCCCAAGTCCAACAGAAGCTCCCTGCACGTTAATTTCATGGAGAATGCTATGGGCCTTGTCCAATAAGCCAAGATTGATACCGGCAGTAATAACTCCATAACCTACAGACTTCTGCACTTGAAATGACGCAGGTTCCGTTTTTGAGATTCCATGACCACATTTGCTAAACCTTTTAAATTCCCCATTTTGCAAAAACCTTTCCACAATTTCATTACAGTTTCCTTCACTAAGACACTGTTCTTCCCCTTCTTTCAAATACCGGAGGATGGTAGCCGATTCTGACTGGAGATCACCTGATTTCACATACCCACGAATCACATTATCAGAAAGAATCCTTTTATAGATATACCAAACCTACCTATGAAACTATACAATTCCATTACCTTGAAGCCCCTTAACAGCGTACAAATACCAAGAAATCCTACACTAAATTTGTCAGGCCTAACGCCCAAAACCGACATAGTTTCAATCACTTCTCGGCATCACTTACAGATTTAAGCTCACGAAAGTAACATTCTAATACAGCAATACACGCAACCAAATCAGGTTTCGTTAAATTCAGCTTCTCATCGATAGAAATCCTACAACTCTCGTGGAAAACACTCAAAAAGGTAGCAAAGTACCCATTTTGCCTACATATATCAACAAGAACAACGCCCCACATTTCGAAAGGCATGAAAAACCTGTTCTTGAGCATGCTTCTCACCAATGCAAAAGCAGGCACGACACTGTTGGCAATTTTCAGGGAATCCAAAAGGTTCTTCACACTTCCATGTTCTAACAGTGAAGGGTTCTTTTCCAACAAATAAACCACTGATGCAAATGCTCTCTTGATATTATGGGCATCAGATAGAGAAGACAGATGGACAATTAACGAGTTGGTGAGCGATTTACTCGGATAAAAGCACTATTGGTGAAAGTCTTGAAAGCTTTCCAGGCCTCATCTGTGTTATGGTCGAAAAGGAATTTTTGAAGATTGGATCTTTGAAGTCGTGAAAGGGAGTTTTCTTGAGATTTTGAAAGGGTTGCTTGTGGTTGAGGAGTTCTTTTAAGTGCAAAAATTGATGGTTGGGGGAATGAATAGAGGCTTGGGATTCTTGTTCCGATGAAAGCTTCTTCTCGAGAGCAGACACTCAGCTCTTCTCCAAATTTCTCTTCACCTCCGCCGCCGAAGGAAGCAGAAGGCCCAGCGCAGATCATTCCGGTTAATTTCGCCGCGAGGCAATCACAAATATAGTTATATATATAATATGTCATTGCTTAGATTAACGCAAGGAAGCTGGAATAGCTCAGTTGGTTAGAGCGTGTGGCTGTTAACCACAAGGTCGGAGGTTCAAGCCCTCCTTCTAGCGAAATTTATATTTATATATTTCATCGATTATGTCCTTTTTAACTTAAGTGCTTTTTTAATTCTATAATAAGATCTAAAATACTTATCTTATTTGATTGATAAATATATTATATAAAAAAAATCGTCCTTTTTTGTCGTTATTATATTCCATTTCGGAATTTTCTCTTCTAATAGTTTTTTTAATAATGTTATTATAAAGAGCAAGTCTTTCTGAGAATAATTTTTTAATAATTTGATTATAAATTGAATAAGTATATTACAATCTCATAAATTTGTGTGAGACATATATATCTTTTTTATACTTCAAATAAAAAATAATAATAATAATATTTTTGATTTTAAAAATAATAATTTTTCTTAGATCATATATTATATTTATTTCATAAAATTAATAAGTTTTTGTGTTATAAATTTGTAAAGAAATTTGATTAGAGAGTTACTCAGCGAGGAAATCAACTACTAAATAAATATTTTTTTTATGAAAATTGAGTTCATTGAAATAGGAAACAGTTAACCGTGACAGGCAGGTCCATCTTCGAATGACATGATAGCATTGAAACTCTACTTGATAAGTTTGTTTTCATTGTTATTCTAATTCTGAAGAAAGAACTGTTCATAATTTATTAGTTAAGCTCATCACCAAAATTGTAGAGTAACTTTTTATTTATTTTTTAGGCCAAATATAACTTTATGGCATGAAAATTAACCTTAGATAACATTAGACTAAAAATTTGTCCAAGTCCGCAAGAAAAGTGTAATGACAAAAAATAAAACCACATTGAAAATATTGCACTGCTTCCCTTAACCAAGACGTACGTAGAAAATTTGTACACAAAAAGAGAGCAGATGCTAGCACCACATGTCCACTCAAAGAAAAGGGAATCAAATTCCTCTACTTTTTCTCCTTGCCCACCAGATATCAAAGCAAATTCTTCCGAGACACAACCAAATCCCTTGTTGTGCAACCGATACCGTCCATTCAAGAAACGCGTGACAGCGGTCTTCGAAACTTGTCTTTCCTTAGATTCTTGTGCTGAATAAAAGAGCGAAGGAGATGGACAAAAGCATAAAGATAGCGGCAGTGACACGGGGTAACCGCGCCGAGCTACCATCTGGGCTGCCAAATCCAAATCCCGAGGGTGCAAGACCAATTCCTGGAGTAAAAGTTGAGCCTGGCATTGCACCTGTTGTGTTGCCACCGGTACTCGAGTTTGGCGTTCCTCCGAAAGTCGGGTTGGTCGTAGGTGTTGTGCTACCTCCGCTAAAATTACGTAGAACGTTAAAAATTATTCTCAGATGGCAAATTTCAAGTACTTTCAAGACAATAAAAAGAAGCAACAACTATAACCAAAAGGATCTAGTCAAAATGCACCTACGGAGAGATCGATAAGGGAGATTGTATTGCTAAAGAAAGTGTCACAAAATCAAGAGTAATGGCATTTACACACATCCACATCAAGACAACTCACTTAAATATATTAACTTTGGCCTCACTGGGAATTAAAGATACTCAATCAGGCATGGAATTGGATCGATCCACCAGCCACTACTATCCTGCAAAATCTAACTCCTGCCTCGTTTACATCCATCAAGTGGACAGTGGAGGGAGGCGGGTATCAAAGTGATGCACACACAAATTAACATATTATAGATAACCAAGAGTACCGAGCACTAAAAAACACTCTGTAGACTTCAATTACGAATCAAGAATTGCAATATCTAAATAAAACGTGAATCCTTGATTATTTTAGGGAGAAAAAAAAAACCAACCTCGGACTGGATGGATACACACAGCCAGAAGCTACATCTGCAAATTAAAAAACAAGAAGACAACAATTAAGGCAAAGTACTTGATATTTTTACTGATTAATGAACAAAAGATACATACTAGGGGCGGTTGGAGACACGGTGGCAGTGCCTGCAAAATCACAGCTCCCCGAAGTTTGTCCCTTTCTCTGGTAATAACTATTCACAGCATAGTTGCAGTGGTCTTTTGCGGTATTTGGGTTAAAACAAGCCCCATTTTGAACGATTGCCGAACAATCAGCTCCAGCTCCACAAGCATAGTCGATATTCTTCTGAAATGCGCTGTCACCCCCACTACTACAAAGGCAATAAGCAGCATCTGCAGCACATTATTAAAAATTTTACAGAAAAAGTTAGAAAACAGATCGGGAAACAGCACAATTAACAGCCCTCCTTTAAAACTAAAACATGTGCGGAAGTAAAAACAGTAAGAGGGTTCAATCAAAGTCCCAGTCTTGAGATGGCCAGCATAAAGAAAAAAGGGTAAAGAAACGAAGAACGAAAAAATTTCACTTCTAGGAACCTCTTATAATTTCGACAATAAAAAAGCAGAAATGCTTACTAAAAAATTAAAGAAACGAAAGGTCAAGAACAGTCCTTAAAAGAAAAAAAAAACAGTCCTACACCTGAATGGTTGGCCATGGCTAACAGAAGCAGTAAACCCACGACAAAAACAGCCATTATTGCTTCCACAGAAATTCAAGAAAAGCTTTCTAATTGAAGATGGCCAATACAATTTGACCAGACAAATCGAAAAAGGAAAATTGAGAGAAAAAAAAAGGTTGGAAAGATATCAGATTAAAAAGGAAGAGTGCATAAATCGAGAATATCTTCTTTGGCCTTTTGAGCAAGGAATCGAGATTTCTAGATACAAGGGTATGTGGGGAGGGAAGTGGCTATTTATATTATACATTAGAAATATCAAATATAGGCATGATAACTAGCGGTGTGACACGTCCTACTGACAGCCCGGTTGTTGTCTCAAAAATCTATTAATCCTCAACATGTCCTTATCATAAAACATATTTCATTTGTGCTTAAATTTTGTTTTAGATTGATTAAAAAAATTGTTTTAGATTAATTACATGTGCATAGGATATCGAGTATATCCAATCGATCAAGTATAGATAATAATGAAAAGGAACGTCTTTTGAGATGGTATCACGAATTTTTATCAGAGATGATCAACCTTATTGATATTCACAATAAAAAATAATATTCTTAGCATAAAAAGTAATATTTTTTCATTGATGACCCAAATAAAAGATTCGTCTCACAAAATACGATCCGTGAGTCCGTCTCACACAAATTTTTGTCATTGTCATAATGAAAAAAGAAAATTTTGAAAAAATAATCTTCATAAAACTTGTTCAGTTGATATATATTTTTAAATATTTGAAGTTCCTTTCGATATATTTTATTTGCACCGCAATAGGAAAATCATTTTAACAGTCTAAAAAAAAGAAAATAGTTTAACTGCGCCTCTTTCTTCGCAAAATGAATTATTCAAGTCATTTTAACCACACAAGGTTTTGCTTTTGGACTGCTATAAATTTCTTGGTGAGGTGTCTCTATTGGCTTGGCTAGCTCACGATGGTTGTCTCTTTTGCATTTATGGGCGGCAAGGTACAACATCCTTAGGGCACCCGCATTGGTGGGTGTTATAACACCCACCACCTCATCAAAAATCGTGGGATCCACATGCCACATACACATTACATTAACACCTCTATTCTCCCACATTCATTTTAACATTCACACTCATTATTTGTGGGGCCCGCTGTCCACTCATTCATCTCACTCTTATTTTACATTAAACAAATTAATAATAATTTGTTTTTATAAATGTAACAACGTTTAGCGACGGTTTGTTAAAATCCGTCGCAAAAAGCGACGATTTAGCGACGATTTAAAAAAACTCGTCGCTAAATGTCCAATTTTTTTGGTTCTCCATAGATAATTCAAAACACGTGGGGCCCGCGTGTCAGCAGATCGGCGACGGTTTCTATAAATCCGTCGCTACTAGCGACGGATTGTAAAAAACCGTCGCTAAGTGTGGAATTTTTTTTTAAAAATAAACTGACACATGGGGCGTTCATCGGCGTTCATACAGATGAACACCCCATGCCCTCTCTCCTGTGAGTGAGCGTTATAGAGAGGGTAACACCCATTTAACACCCCATTGTGGGTGCCCTTACTAGTCAACATATGTTGTTAAAATACATATCATTTGTTCATACAGATCGACTAACAGTGACGAAGTCAAGTGAAACTTGTTATTTTACAGCTTGGATACGACTAAAATATTATGTCTGTTACGGAATCGCACATACGATGTATATAATATATTTTTTTTTATTTTTCAAATAATTAATTTATATTAAAAAAATCATTTTCTCAAATATTTGATTTAATTACATCTAAAATAATATTTGATTTAATTACATCTAAAATAATATATAAACATTTATTTATCATATTTATAATAGTTTGTTGAGAAAAATATGATTTTTTTAAAAAAATGTGAAATGCTTAAAATTATTAATATCTATATTATATATAAAAGCAGAATTTTTGCCAAAAATATTAATTTACCGTCAAAATATCATTTCTAAAAATGGAAATATATATATAAATATTGAAATATGTGTACTGCAATAAATGATAGCTTCAATTATTGTTTGTATTGACTATATCAATTCATTTAGTTCAAATCTAAATTTAATTTATTTTTATATTAATTCAAATATAATTTATGTATTATATGTTTTTTTTTATTTAAATTGAAACTAATCTATGTTAGAAACATAAACTACATTAAGCATCATGTCATTGCCAAAAAAATTAATCGACATGCGTTGTATTTAATTTTTTTTTAAAATTAACGAAAAATATTTTTTATAATTATATTATTTTTTCAATTTAAATGGTCTATTCATTTTTCACTAATTTTTAATAATATCATCTCGTGCATCGCACGAGTTAAATACTAGTATACATAAAATCAAAGCTACATATTTGTATTATAATACAAGGGCAATTTTGGGGGGAAAAGTTGGTATCCATCTAATGCCCTTTTAAAATAATAAATATACATTATTTTCAGTTCAAAAATATTATAAAATAAATTTATGTATTCTCTTATCACTATTATATAAACATTCCAAATTTTTAAAACTACTAAAATATTTAAGAAATTTCATATATTTTGATCAATTCCGAGATTCGTATCATGCAATTGACGGTCTCGTAAAAGTTTTTATGTTGTCTAAAACGTTAAGATAACGATATTAAGTTCACTTACAAGAACAATAACTTTAGACTTCTTAATAAAACTTAATATAGCGCCAAGTTAAGTAAAGAATTACTATTATTTAGGACCCAAATTAACTATATATAACTAAGCTAACAGACAGAACAAGGCTTGCAAGAAAAAGAATGAGGCGGCAAATGGGGAAGACAACAATTTAAACAAAACAAGTTAAATAGCTAGCCAAGAAATAATCGATCGTGGGTGAATCCTTTATAATTGGCGACGAGTACTGTGTGACTCCCCCAATATGAGGAAGATGGCGACAGAAGGGATAATTTTGATATTTTGAATTCTTGTGGCTCTTGGGATTTAAGCATGCCGTGGAAAGAACATTAGTAGAGGAATCTTTCCGAAGGGTTTTGTTTTTGGGACAGCTTCTTCTGCTTATCAGGTAATCATTTCATTGCAAATTTTATTAAACCTTATTGTTTCAAAATATGTACTTGAATGAAAATTTCTATGCAGTAGAGAAACTAAAAAGAATGGTATACTATATACTAGCGGAGAAATGCACATGCACGCAACTTCAATGCATGCAATATCAAATTTGCAGATAAGTAAATTACATATTACCTTTCTTTTTGCTTTCTTTGAAATCGAATCCTTTTTTCTACACATAAAAAATGCAAGAAAAAGATCAACAAAGTTAAGAGAGATAAGAGAAACTTAAATTTTTTAAAACCTATTAAAAAATAGTAAAAAAAAAAAAAAAAAAAAAAACCAAGGGATTATTTGTAGCATCGATGCATGCCAAATGATGAAATTTCGATGTGCAACTGTAAATTCATATCTACACATCTCTCTTTCCCGAGAAAATGGTTTGGCTCATTTGATATGCTGTCTATACTCTACCGTCCATCTCTTGCATTTAAAAGAAAAAGGAAAGTTGCGACGATTAAAACCATTGCTAATTTTGTTTGCGGCAGTTTTTATCGCCGTTATTAAGTCAACCTTCATTGACGTGAAAAACCGTCGTTAATTTTAAATTAACAACGATTATTTATGTTAAACCGTTGCTAAAACTCGTGACGGGTTTAAAATATTCGTCGCTTTATTTTTTTAAAAAAAATCATATATTAATTATATATTTACAAATTTATATATATCAAAATTTATTTTTGAAATTTTATGTGAAAGCCCAGTTTAAGTAAAAGCACGGCCCAGTTTGATTTACTAAGTTTAAAAAAAAAATATAATAAATTAAAAAAAAAAAAAAGATCAGACACTGTACACGTTTCTCTCTCCTTCAATTTCTGCATTTCCCGATCGTTCTCGACCCTTCACCATTTTCGAAGCTTTGACCTTCGATTCTAGCCGCTCCGGTCGCCGGAAAAATAAAGTAAATATATGGTTGGAAAGCTCTCGACTAGAGCTACGTTTTGATACCCTTTTTGCTAAGAGAACGTGCGACGCTCGGAAACCCGTCGGAGACCGCCACTCGTTTTTCGCCGGAATTTGTGAGGAAACTCTCGATTTAAGCTTCCTAGAGCTTTACTCCGAAGCCTTGAGGTAGAATTATGATTTTAGGGTTTCGAAATTTTGGGTATTTTGAATAATTCGAGTTCCAACAATTTATATATATTGGATTATTGATTGTAGGTACTATATCGGAGCGATTGGAGGTATCTATCGAATTTTTGGAATTTATTTGAATTAAATTCGAAAATTCAGATTAAATCATTTGGGATTTAGGATTTTTGAAATGTTAAATCGTTATTGGGATGTGTTTAGAGCAGTAGAAATAGAAAATGAAAATTTTGGAAATTTCTAGAAATATCGAAAATTTCAGATTCGGTACGATTGAATTTTCGAAATTTCAAGTTGTCCGGTATTGAGAGATTTAAGTTAAATAAATTGGTATATTTGACTTTGCGATGAGTTTTAGAAATTTTAAAGCCTAAATTATGGATTTTCGGAATTTTAGGCTAAATTAGTGAATATTGGAATAATAAATTGAAGTTGATATGAAATGTATTATTTGCCACAGGATTGGATTATTCGAGAAATCCTTAAGAAATTTCAGTGGTAAATTAAGGGTTCAGTTGAGGTACGCATGAACTGTTTTATTATGACGTCTATAGTGATGTGAAATGACGTTAAGTATTATGTATGAGTTGTGGCGTGCTTTATGTGCTTTTGTGAATAACGTGATTGCATTCACGCATTTATTTGAGTTGATCTCATTAGTGCATAGCATTTCGAGCCTTGACTCCGTTGATTGCTATTGTTACTGATCTATCGAGTTGTAGCGTCATCGATGGAGTGGGTGGGTAGGATTAGCTCTCCTGATGACTTGCATGAGGACTGAGCGGGTCGCACCCGTACCCTCGATGCTACGTGCATGGATGAGCGGCGGCATGTTATTACGTTGCTGCAGTCCTGGCACGGGTGGCCACTGTTACTGTTGTTGATGCGATTCATTTGGACTCCATTTTGGTATCCATTATTTCGTTGCTACCGACACGCATTGCATTACATTGCATTGCATCGCATTTTACTTGACTTTATTTCATGTCAGTTATATTTGTCGTAATATTACTGGTTCGTCGTACTGGGGCCCGACCCCTCGTTTCTTTTTATGCTGTGGTTATTTTTGATGCCATAGCAGGTTATCCAGGAGGATTTGACGCGTCTGGTGGAGCGTCAGGTAGTGGTGCCCAGTCGTCGAGTCGTGGTTGAGAGTTCCTAGATAGATATATACTATATTACGGAGTCACACATTTACCGGGGAGATGCCCCGTGTAGCTGTACTGATGTTTTTACTATGTTTTGAATTGTTAGTTGTGTGATCGAGCCTTGCCGGCTCTGCATGTGTTTAGTCCTGGCCAGTGCGGCTATAGGTTTGTGAATTGATGTTATGACTTTATTTCGAGTATATAAATGTTGTTGTGATATTTTGATATTTTTGGGATGTCCTATTTACGAATAGGTCATGCCGAAATTTCTGTAGGCCCAAAATGAGAAAATTTTAATCGCTTTCGCTGTTTACATTAATAAATCCTGGTTGTTTGGTCATTAAATATTAATCAGGAGCACGGGCCCCCACAGTTGGTATCAGAGCGTAACTGGGATATGCTCGAACTAGAGTCTAGGGCACTTGAGTCTAGACACAAATAACATGATTGTGCATGTGTTTGACTATTTGCTCTTATTTGAATTATTTGGTGTGATTTGATTGAATTTACCTGCATTAGAATGACTAGCTGATTAGGCATGGTATGTAGTTTAAAAAAAAATTGCCTATAAATTTCTTTTACCTGTTATCTGCCTGTGGATTTAATCCTCGTGTCTTGTAGAATGGCACCTGGAGGAAGAGGTAGAAAAGGAAAAGAAATAGCACAAGAATCTGAGGCGCAAAATGTTCGAGGACTTGCAGATATCATTAGGAGGTAGACGTGGTCGACCTCGAGGACAAGTCGCTCAAAATGTTGAAGAAGAAGTTAACCAAGAACCTCCTCGACTTGAAAGACCTGGAGCTAGACAGGTAGCGATTGAGCAAGAAGTGGAACAGCTGACACAGAAAGTTGGAGGAATGCAGTTAATAATTTCTCAGTTTCAAGAATTACGTCCTCCAAAATTCTTTGGCAACGAGAGCGGAGAAAAAGCATCAAGCTGGCTGAAAAGTATAAATCATCTATTTAATTTGTTGGAGTATTCCCAAGATATTAAATTGAAGCTTGCCATCTACCAACTTAAAGATCGAGCACAACTCTGGTGGGAAGCCATAGAAGAAGCAATGAAGGACTCTGGTGAAAGTATTACTTGGGATGCTTTTTGTGCTCACTTTACCCAGGAATATGCACCGCCATCATATTATGCTGCTAAAGAAGAAGAGTTCAATCAGTTGGTACAGGGCAACAAATCAGTGGTGGAATATGCTTCACAGTTTTCTGCTCTTTTGCCCTATGTTCCACATGTTGCCAGGAATGATCAGGCTAAACTATCACGTTTTCTGCATGGGTTGCAGCGGACTGTTCATACGTTGGTGATGACTGGATCGCCTAATACGTATATTCAAGCAGTGGAAAAGGCGAAGAAAATTGAAGCAAGTTTGCTCAGAGGAGATCCCCAGCCAGGTCCATCATCTGTTTCTCAAGGATCTGGGAGTAGTATGTCAATGCCAGTGGATTTACCTCCATATCAGCCTGTACAGTCATACCAACAACCCAAACAGCAGAGGTACAAGGCAAAAGGAAAGCAATTCAAGAAGAAGTCTCAATCCAGCTCCTCCAGTTCAGGCAGTGCACGAGGGGGAGGTTCTGTTGGGTCGTCTAGCACTGTGCATTGTGACCGATGTGGTGGTCGACATTTTAGTTCCCAGTGTGTAGGAGTTCAGGGGTCTTGTTACGTTTGTGGTCAAGTTGGGCATTTCGCCAGAGTATGTCCTAATGCACAAAGACAGCAATTTCAGCCACAACAGTCTGGACAAGTTCTCCGAGGACCAGCTTTCCAGCCATATGCTCCTGCACAGTCATTTCAGCAATCTGGTTATCCACCGCCTAGAGGTCCTCCTCAGCAACAATTTACAGTGCCACAGCTGGCTAGAGTCCATGCATTGACTCAAGACCAGGCTCAGGATGCACCAGGAGGAGTGATTGCAGGTATTTTTTATGTTTTTGACTATCCTGCACGCATATTGATAGACACAGGAGCATCTCATTCATTTTTATCTGCCGCATTTGTTTATGAGCATGAGATTGCTACTATTCCTTTGTTGGATACTGTGTCAGTTGCTACTCCTGCCGGTGTATACTTGGTGTCCAATGAGATAGTTTTGAATTGTGTGATTAGATTTGAGGATAATATTATGATAACTAATCTAATCAAATTAGCTATGTCTGATTTCGACTGTATCCTCGGTATGGATATGTTGACAAATTATCGAGCTACTGTGGATTGTTTCCATGGAGTTGTCAGATTTAGACCGTATTATGGCAGCAAATGGAATTTTTATGGTTATGATTCACAGTCTCGAATTCCATTAGTATCTGCAATGGAAATGTTTAGGTTGTTGTCAATCGGCAATGAAGGATTTTTGATCTATGCTCTTGATGCAACACGGGAAGAACGATTGAAAGTTTCAGACATTCCCGTTGTCAAGGATTTTCCAGATGTATTTCCTGATGAGATTCCAGGTTTTCCACCTCAAAGGGAAATAGATCTTAGCATTGAATTGATGCCGGGGACAAATCCTATTTCTAGAGCACCATATCGTTTAGCTCCAACAGAATTGAAAGAACTCAAGGAACATCTACAAGATTTACTGGAGAAAGGCTATATCAGGCCCAGTATGTCACCTTGGGGAGCTCCAGTATTGTTTGTAAAGAAGAAAGACGGAACAATGAGAATGTGCGTCGATTATCGGCAGTTGAACCGGGCTACTGTGAAGAATAAGTATCCTCTGCCGCGTATTGACGACTTGTTTGATCAGTTGCAGGGTACTTCTGTGTATTCCAAGATTGATCTTCGTTCCGGATACCATCAGCTCAGAGTCCGAGAGGAAGATGTTCCTAAAACAGCATTTCGGACACGTTATGGACACTATGAATTCCTAGTCGTGCCGTTTGGTTTGACTAATGCTCCAGCGGTTTTTATGGATTTAATGAATCGTGTATTCCGGGAATTCATAGATAAATTTGTTATCGTTTTCATTGATGACATCTTGATTTATTCTAAGTCAAAAACAGAGCACAAAGAACATTTGAAATTAGTTCTCCAAACACTCAGAGAAGCGCAATTGTACGCCAAATTTTCTAAGTGTGAGTTCTGGTTGGACAGAGTTTTATTTTTAGGCCATGTTATATCTGCACAAGGAGTATCTGTTGATCCTAATAAAGTTGAAGCTGTTATCAATTGGCCTAAACCAACCAATGTGTCTGAGATTCGAAGCTTTTTGGGATTAGCTGGGTACTATAGGCGTTTCATTGAAGGATTTTCTAGAATAGCTAGACCTATGACCCAGTTGACACAGAAAGATCGACGTTTTGTATGGACTGCAGAATGTGAGTCTAGTTTTCGGACTTTAAAAGAAAAGTTGACCACATCTCCAGTGCTAGCTTTGCCTTCAGGCTCAGGTGGATTTGTTGTCTGTACAGATGCTTCTTTAAATGGACTGGGTTGTGTTTTGATGCAAAATGGGCGAGTGATTGCGTATGCTTCTCGTCAATTGAAGTCACATGAGACTCGATATCCAGTTCATGATTTGGAGTTAGCTGCCATTGTGTTTGCATTGAAGATATGGCGTCATTATCTGTACGGAGAACAGTTTGTGATTTATTCTGATCACAAGAGTCTGAAGTATCTTTTTACACAGTCTGACTTGAACATGAGACAGCGTCGATGGTTGGAATTACTTAAAGACTTTGATTGTGAGATTCAGTACCAACCAGGGCGAATGAATCAAGTTGTAGATGCTCTGAGCAGAAAGGTTCAGCCTAAAATGTTGACATCTTTGACTATTTCAAAGATTCATGAGCATTTGGGAACTTCAGGATGGACTTATCAGTCTAAGGGCGACTACTTTATAGTTTCATCTATACAAGTTGAACCACAAATTGTTTCTAAAATCAAAGCAGCACAGAGAACTGATCCGCATGTTCATAGATTGAAAGAATTGACTCAGACAGGTCAATCAGAAAAGTTCAGTGTTTCTTCAGATGGATGTCTGCGCTATCAAGGTAGACTTGTGGTTCCGAATTTGATAGATTTGAAAGAATCTATACTTCGTGAAGCTCATTGTAGTCGACACAGTGTTCATCCTGGAATGAGAAAGATGTATCATATCTTGAAATCTCATTACTGGTGGGAAGGTATGAAGAAAGAGATTTCTGATTTTGTGGCTAGATGTTTGACGTGCCAACAGGTTAAAGCTGAGAGAATGAGACCTGGTGGTATGTTACATAGTCTTGAAGTACCACAGTGGAATTGGGAGCACATTGCTATGGATTTTGTGACACACCTACCTCGTTCTAATCGTGGTTGTGATGCGATTTGGGTGATTGTTGATAGATTGTCTAAATCAGCCCACTTTATTCCTTATGATCGTACTTGTACTTATAAGAAAATGGCGAAAATGTACATCGATCATGTGGTGAGATTGCATGGTGTGCCCGTAACCATAGTATCAGATCGTGATCCCAGGTTTGCTTCGAATTTTTGTGGTAGTTTGCAATCAGCATTGGGTTCAAAGCTGGCGATGAGTACTGCATATCACCCACAGACAGATGGTCAGTCTGAAAGGACCATTCAGACACTCGAGGATATGTTGCGAGCAGTCGTGATGGATTTCAGGGGTGGTTGGCAGGAATCATTGTCACTTGTTGAGTTCTCTTACAATAACAGCTTCCAAGCAACCATCGGAATGACACCATTTGAAGCTTTGTACGGTAGAAAATGTAGATCTCCGATATGCTGGGAAGATGTAGGAGAAAGACAGATGTCAATGCCAGAATTTATTCAAGAAATGAAAGAGAAGGTTGAAATGATCAGGAAAAGAATGAAATCAGCTCAGGATCGTCAAGCCAGTTATGCTAATAAAAGGCGTAGGCCATTAGAATTTCAGGTTGGCGATCAGGTTTTCTTGAAAGTATCACCGTTTCGTGGTACTATGAGATTTGGGCGCAAAGGGAAACTAGCTCCGCGTTATATTGGTCCATATGCGATTGTTGAGAGGATTGGCACTTTGACTTATCGTTTGGACTTACCGCAGAGTTTGTCTGCGATACATGATGTGTTCCATGTATCTATGTTACGAAAGTATGAGCCAGATCCTTCTCATGTCTTGAGGACTGATGAGGTGGAGTTGGATAGTTCCCTTAGCTATGTTGAGCATCCAGTGCAAATTCTTGATCGCAAAGAGAAGCAACTGAGGAATAAGACGATTCCACTGGTTATGGTGCAGTGGAGTAGACATGGGAGAGAAGAAGCTACATGGGAATTAGAGGCAAAGATGCGTCAGGAATGGCCTCATTTGTTTGAAAATGTAATAAATTATTCCATGTATTCTGATTTCCCAATGTATTATCAGTGGTAAATGTTTGTAAACCACTTTTGTATAAATGTTATGTATGCTAGATTTCGAGGACGAAATCTTTTATTAGTAGGGGAGAATGTGAGAGCCCAGTTTAAGTAAAAGCCCGGCCCAGTTTGATTTACTAAGTTTAAAAAAAAATATATAATAAATTAAAAAAAAAAAAGATCAGACACTGTACACGTTTCTCTCTCCTTCAATTTCTGCATTTCCCGATCGTTCTCGACCCTTCACCATTTTCGAAGCTTTGACCTTCGATTCTAGCCGCTCCGGTCGCCGGAAAAATAAAGTAAATATATGGTTGGAAAGCTCTCGACTAGAGCTACGTTTTGATACCCTTTTTGCTAAGAGAACGTGCGACGCTCGGAAACCCGTCGGAGACCGCCACTCGTTTTTCGCTGGAATTTGTGAGGAAACTCTCGATTTAAGCTTCCTAGAGCTTTACTCCGAAGCCTTGAGGTAGAATTATGATTTTAGGGTTTCGAAATTTTGGGTATTTTGAATAATTCGAGTTCCAACAATTGATATATATTGGATTATTGATTGTAGGTACTATATCGGAGCGATTGGAGGTATCTATCGAATTTTTGGAATTTATTTGAATTAAATTCGAAAATTCAGATTAAATTATTTGGGATTTAGGATTTTTGAAATGTTAAATCGTTATTGGGATGTGTTTAGAGCAGTAGAAATAGAAAATGAAAATTTTGGAAATTTCTAGAAATATCGAAAATTTCAGATTCGGTACGATTGAATTTTCGAAATTTCAAGTTGTCCGGTATTGAGAGATTTAAGTTAAATAAATTGGTATATTTGACTTTGCGATGAGTTTTAGAAATTTTAAAGCTTAAATTATGGATTTTCGGAATTTTAGGCTAAATTAGTGAATATTGGAATAATAAATTGAAGTTGATATGAAATGTATTATTTGCCACAGGATTGGATTATTCGAGAAATCCTTAAGAAATTTCAGTGGTAAATTAAGGGTTCAGTTGAGGTACGCATGAACTGTTTTATTATGACGTCTATAGTGATGTGAAATGACGTTAAGTATTATGTATGAGTTGTGGCGTGCTTTATGTGCTTTTGTGAATAACGTGATTGCATTCACGCATTTATTTGAGTTGATCTCATTAGTGCATAGCATTTCGAGCCTTGACTCCGTTGATTGCTATTGTTACTGATCTATCGAGTTGTAGCGTCATCGATGGAGTGGGTGGGTAGGATTAGCACTCCTGATGACTTGCATGAGGACTGAGCGGGTCGCACCCGTACCCTCGATGCTACGTGCATGGATGAGCGGCGGCATGTTATTACGTTGCTGCAGTCCTGGCACGGGTGGCCACTGTTACTGTTGTTGATGCGATTCATTTGGACTCCATTTTGGTATCCATTATTTCGTTGCTACCGACACGCATTGCATTACATTGCATTGCATCGCATTTTACTTGACTTTATTTCATGTCAGTTATATTTGTCGTAATATTACTGGTTCGTCGTACTGGGGCCCGACCCCTCGTTTCTTTTTATGCTGTGGTTATTTTTGATGCCATAGCAGGTTATCCAGGAGGATTTGACGCGTCTGGTGGAGCGTCAGGTAGTGGTGCCCAGTCGTCGAGTCGTGGTTGAGAGTTCCCAGATAGATATATACTATATTATGGAGTCACACATTTACCGGGGAGATGCCCCGTGTAGCTGTACTGATGTTTTTACTATGTTTTGAATTGTTAGTTGTGTGATCGAGCCTTGCCGGCTCTGCATGTGTTTAGTCCTGGTCAGTGCGGCTATAGGTTTGTGAATTGATGTTATGAATTTATTTCGAGTATATAAATGTTGTTGTGATATTTTGATATTTTTGGGATGTCCTATTTACGAATAGGTCATGCCGAAATTTCTGTAGGCCCAAAATGAGAAAATTTTAATCGCTTTCGCTGTTTACATTAATAAATCCTGGTTGTTTGGTCATTAAATATTAATCAGGAGCACGGGCCCCCACATTTTATTTATAATGTATTTCAATATTTAACAAACATAATAAATTTCGTAAACAATTCATTTCGAAAAAGAACATTAAACTAATATATATGCAACTGAGTCTAATCGATATGGTATATAAAACGTATAAAGTTTGTCTGATATCATGTCAACTAAGATGTACAATTAAAATCATACACAAAATCTAAGAAAATACTAGGGTGCTTCTGTCTCGTCATAGTCATCATCATAACCGTCATGGACATCACCATCAGCATAGTCATGTCATCATCATCGTGGTCAAAGTCATGTGATGACACGATATACTTATGTAGGTAACCGTATCCATGCAACGATCCACGGTCGTGTGAAGGTCTGGTGACAAAGCGGCCTCTGTGTGACATATCTGCTGGGAAGTGGCCGAGCTGTGATCCTCCTACCGTGAAGCGGCTGCTATGGGAGGAGCTGTATGGATGAGAGGCTCTGTCGTATGACTGAAGGGGTGGTTGCATAGGTGCTCCTTGAGAGATGCCAGTGACCAGTAGACGTACTTGCTTTTCCAAAGAGGACATTCGAGTCCTGAACAACTCTTTCTCCTTCTTCAACTCCTCGAACTCCTTCGTTAGTACGTCCGACCATGATTTTTCTGCAGTCAAATCCTCCCTCGATTTCTGGGTTTCCTGACTCATAGCTGCCATCGAAACCCCAGCCCTACTGTCTGAGAATGCCGCCCAGAAGTTCTCCACGAATGTATGGTGTAGCGGTAAAGGTTACCACACGATCTGAACCATAAATCTCTGATCGCCTCGTCATCTGCATCAGTCCACCTATATTTTTTCTTCAAAAGTTGAATTAACATTGGCCACTTAAACCTAACAAAGTTAACAAGTAAAATTTGAATTAACATTTTATTGTTAGTATTTTAAACAAAATTTATAACATACGTTATTTACCTTTAAAAAAATTCGCTAATAATAATACACGTAAGATCAGTAGTTTATCTTGATACATGAAGTAGGGGTAAAACCAGTTTACAAAGTGCATTTATCTATCAACAATATATAGATATAACATACAATTAAATGATACATAAATGAAAAAATCTAACATAGGCTTATACAATTTCACATGCATCCTAAAAATAAAACATGTAAATGACATGAAGTATTCATAATGCGTCTACACATCTAACACAAATGTTAAAAACATATAAGATATATCAATATATTTCGCAAACATATGAATATATATAATAATATTGAACATATATGTAAAAAAACATGTTTGAAACGTGACTTCGAAACCTAATTGCAACCATCCTTTGCTTATTTAGTACAATATTGCAACCATCTTTTCGCAAACATATGAATATATAATATTATTACTGATCGTCGGATGTCTTTTATCCAACCAATAATCAAAGGAGATTATCCACGATCAATGAGAACGAGAGCAGAAAGCCATCTGCCAGAGTTTTTCTGATGCCGAATCCAATCTGTTAAAGGTTCATCGACATAAATCACTATAACATGGTATGCCAACATAAACAACACAAATTTAATCGGGTTTTGCTGAACGATTCCCTTGCGGACTCTGGTGCTGTCACACTACGTACGCTACATTATAAATGTGCTTGAATACCTGAAGGGATGTTTGGTTATTGTTTATTAACTTTCTGGTGACCTACAAATTTCTTTCTTGCAGCGTTTAAAGATGGAAGACCTGTAGCTGACTGGGTATGTAGGTGTAAAACCAAATTTATACGCGCTGTTTTTAGTCGGTGAAGATCTTTAACCATTTAAGTTTGACGGCAAGCAAATTCTATATGGTTGTGCATTGTGCCACACGGCATCAGAAGTTTGATGAATTACGTCAGACACAAATATAGGAACCCTCTTATTATCATTATAACTGATAATGGTAATAATAGGTGAGAAACAAATCGTTTTCTTCTCAAGATTCATAGATGAAGTAATTTTATGTTTTTATACAGCGATGGATGATGGAAACAGCCCATTTGTAACCATTAAAGACGTGCTCAAAGATTTATATAGGGAAGATGGTTGCAATGTGAGAGGGAGAGGCTATTTCGTTTGGTCCTTGTTGGATAACTGGCAACGGGGAGCTGGAGTCAGTTCAAGGTTTGATTTGTACTACGTGGATTTACCACGACAACCTCAGAAGATACGCAAAGGATTCTGTCAAATGGTTCAAGAATTTGTTGTCTTCCTTGCCAAAGGGATTGTGAGTTGTGAACATTAAAAATAATAATAGTATAAACAAAACAAAACAAAGTTTGGCTTTGCATTAAGTGCAAAATGCAAATAAGGTGCACGTTGGACTATAATTATGAGCTTGCGCCGATGATGTAAAAGTTATTTCAACTAATCATGTAGTTCGATGAATTTGTATGATTATTTTCAACACCAAAAAGTAAATATCATATTTTTAAAATTTTCAATATGAATTTTTTATTAAATTAGAAAATAATTTAATAAATTT
This sequence comes from Primulina eburnea, assembly GCF_022965805.1. NCBI lineage: Eukaryota > Viridiplantae > Streptophyta > Magnoliopsida > Lamiales > Gesneriaceae > Primulina > Primulina eburnea. Next base: position 35,208,970 of record NC_133113.1, read on the forward strand.
AAATAAACTAAATTAGATAATAGTGAAATAAATTTCAATGAATATGGATAATATTGAATTAAGAGATAGAGAATAATTTAGAAATAAATTATATAAAATCTATAGCTAAATAAATAAATAAATCCAACTAAGTTATTAGTATACAGTTTTATTACAATTGATTTTGGCAATATCTGCTTTTAATTAGTAGTGAAGGCATAGGAGAAAATTAAATTTAAAAGTGCATAATCCGAACTGTCTGCATCCGATCGAAATCCACACGTGCGATTTTGTAAACGGGTCATCTTATTCGGATCCTCTTCATCTACAAAACGACGCCGACCGCGTTCGACTTTTTTCCCAAATCCCTCTCGATTCCATCCAATCTAGTCACGTCGACTCTAAAATTTTGAACAATCTGTTCATATAATTTTAATCCAACTCTGTTTTGATTCAATTCAATCCACCCTCTTTCAATCGAAACCTCTTTCAGCTGAAGCCGCTGATTTTGCGAATTCTAGGTTTTTGGACTTGAAATCTTCGATCCGTAAGATTTATCCCATAAATCGATTAATTAGTTCTTTTTTTTTCCATTGCTAATCTCTTTTCTACGACTACCCCTTGCTAATATATTCAAAATTTAAAGTTTTATTTGGATACCTTTTGCCATCTAGGGTTTGTTTATTCCATTTATTTTACCTATCTTATGGCTAATTGTGTTTGTAAATTGATTTAGGGTTCTGATACGACTGTTACTGAATTGAATTTTGATATACTTTTTGATGTTTTCAACGACGAATTTTTTTACTCAAGAGTTGGGGTTTTTCAGGAAATTGGGGGTATTTCTAAGACCTGTCTCTGTCTACCATAAATTGATTGGAAGGCTTGTTTATCTTTGGTAGTATTTCTTCTAAATAACTGGGTTTTTTTGTGTGTGTGTAATTAATGTAAAATATATACATTATTTATTTTAAATGATTATTATTTTAATTCAAATATGCAGTATGTAGAGACATAAATATTCAGTTTTTTGTAAAGACGAAAAAGAATGTTTATTCAGCATGGCTGTCCTTGTTTGCATGCTATGAACACTGTATGTCCGACATTGGATTTAATTGGTTAATTTTATTGTTTTCATTTTTTTCTGCTTGTTACTGACTGATTTTTTTACCTCATTATTACTTTGAAAATCAATCATGGAGCATTCCTATGTGAATAATTATGCATCTATTTTTTTTGTGCATGGGAGCTATTGCAAACTTGATATAATAATGTGCGAAAAAATATTGCCAATCATGATTAAAACAAGTTTTCTGACTGTTATATGATGCAAAGAACACAAAGCACCTTTGTATATTCGAGTTGCTACCTTGTGCTTTTTAGTTGGCAGTGTGGCTTGGAATAATAAAAATGTACGATTTAACATAAAGGAGAATTATTTGGTTGTTGCTAGTTGTAATTTAAATGCATGGTTTGGGGTTTTGACCATATCACGGAATCTCTGTCAGATCACGGCTTTTTTCTTGTCACTTTCTCTAATAGGTCTTCATTTGTGCTCGCTGTTTATGAGATTTTCCTTGATTCCACCTTTGCGTTTTTTACAAAAGTACTGATTTTCATCGTTTAATAAATACCATTTTCCTCGAGTTGCTTATTCTCTTGGCTTTCTTTTCAGAGGATGGGAGTGAAACGTCCATTCGAAGAAAAATTTCCAGAGCTTTCTCTCAAGCAACATAAACAATTCGATCAAGAGAATAAAATAATTCTTTGTGAAGAGGATTTTCCCTCTGCCTTTACTTCTCCGAACACTGATTCTTCCTGTAAATTATGCTTCTCGATTTCGTATTTTTTATTAGTATTTTGTTATCCAGAGCTTATTAGGTGACATATCTCTGTAGAGAAGCTTTTTAAGAATATGCTCTGATTCTTTGCATCTTTTCTTTCATTACATCTGAACAATCTTTATTAATCATCCTATCATATTTTACTGTGTGCCAGGTGAAGCTAAGAGCGGCTATTATAAGTTACAACATGATAGGGGGTTCTACAGTAGCCACGCTAATGCTGCATCTGTGGATGACAAGGAATTAGATACAAGTGCTCCTTTATCATGGGTCACCAGCAGCAGTAGTGAGGATGATACAGGACTGGAGGATGCAACGTTCGGGTCTTATTTTCAACCATATTTTGACTTCAGCATACCCTTCCAGTTCCCAGAACAGTTGGAGAATCCATACTTTTCGTTGTTCAATTGTTCTCCTAGAAAAGAAATTCCTGTTGGACCAGATCGTCAAGATGAAGTTCTGCCTTGGGGTGTGAATGTTACTGATTCATTACAGTACTCCAATTCTGACAACTGTACGCAGCAAAAACCAATGGGAACTACTGTGCCAATGCCCGATGATTCAACCTTTGAATCGTCCCTATTAAATTCTCTTAGTAAAGAAGTTCCTGTTGGACCAGATCATCAAGCTGAAGTTCTGCCATGGGACAGGAACCTTCCTAGAAAAGATTGTTTGGGTTCTGATGTCAGGGAGCAAAGGCTTATGGGAACTTGTGTTACTCCAGTGCCTGATGATTCAGCCGTAAATGGAGTCAAAGTTGGACAAGGCAGAACAGATTGTTGCTGCGCAGATGTGGGATCCATAAGATGTGTGCGTCAACATGTGAAGGAGGCGAGAGAAACATTTAGAGAGGCCATTGGTGAAGAGAGTTTCTCGGAGCTGGGGTTTTATGACATGGGTGAGGAAGTGGCATGCAAGTGGAAGGCAAGTGTTGAACACCTTTTCCATGAGATCATATTCTCTAATCCCATTTCACGTGGTAGAAATTTTTGGAAACACCTCAGTGCAGCTTTCCCAACGCGAACGAAAAATGAAATAGTAAGTTATTATTTCAATGTCTTCATGCTCCGGAGGCGGGCCACGCAGAACCGGTCTTTGTTGCTGGAGGTAGATAGTGATGACGACGAGTGGAAAGGTACTCACGGAGGAGATTTGTATGAGAACCGATCTCATTTGATGGATTCAGATACGGATAATGAATATGACGATGATGATGACCATGGTGCTGTTGATGAACAAGTGGGAGTCTTTGAAGAATTCTGTCATGTTCGAGGGGCACGTGATGACTCCAGAATTGAGTTATTTGGTAATCAAGACTTGCGCCTGAGCCGTGGGCAAAGCATGTCGTCCGAGTCTGAAAATGTCCGTGTAGATGATGGCTTAGTTCAATGCGATGGATCTTCGAATGGCAATGGCAGTGGCCATGTAGATAAATAAGAGTTGCTGAGATTTAATAGAATAATCCGTTAATTTTTTATTTCTTTTTCTTTTATATTTTTGGTTCGTAGGTGGATCAAATTTGGTTCGCCAAACCTTGTCGGCTCGATCTAAAGAAAGCGTCAAGTACGTTGCTTCTTGAATTCCTCCACATTATAAAGGAAAACGAAAAAATATCGTACTATTTTCTGCCCAAGTTTCGTTCATAATAATCTCTTAAAAGTTGACAAGCAAAGGTTGACTCCTTACTACTCATAGAAAGCGAAACAGAGTAGTATCTCTTGTCTATTTTAAGTTTTGGCTCTTTAAATCAAAATAAGTCTCCACTCTATTAAAATTACTGCCTATGTATCCATGGGGATCCCTTTTCCAGGCTTGATTCACGGTAAACAAATAAAGTAGGCTCTGGGAGAAAGGGGTCAACATGAAATTATTCAAAACTAGTTTTTAAGAAAATAATGGCTCTGGTTTGGCTGGCCGGTGGCCACCTATTGTTTAAATTGGGACACGTTGCCTTCGAGAATAGCTAGCTATATGTCTACGTTTTTATTAATTTGACAACCTATTTTTTTTAAATTCTAAAACGCAATATAATAATGGCATTTTATTCACAATGGCCCCAATAATTATTCAACGAGATTTAGCTTTTGGACGAAAATTGTACATTTTGCACTCATTACCAATAGCTTTTAGGGAAGAAAATGTAACAGTTGGGAACTCTAGAGTATAGAATGGCACGCATTGTTACTATTTTGATGCATGGATATATTTGTCCCATTCGCTTCAAATCTCCTTCATTAAATTAAATCAAATCCTTATCTCTTGGAATTCAACCTTAATTCTCAACTCCTTTGATAAAATAATTTGCTAGAATTTTATCTCTTGAAGTAAGTTTATTCTACAATTTTCTTATAAGAGAAAATGGAGAATATTTGTTTGCTTAATTATTCAATGTATGGCAAAACATTGAACTTTGGAGAGGATGGTTCCTCCTCCAACCTTCCTTCTTGGACAAGGGTCTCAATCACCATTGAAGCAGCAATTCAAGATAGTATGTTCATCATAACTAAGAGTAGTTTCATTAAACTATTGATTAGGAACAAGTTCATAATTTTTATTATCTAAAAATAAATTTTAAAAATAATCTTCGAAGATTATTTTTCTCTCCCACAAAAAGCAGACATCAAAGATTGGATCTTTTCAAATAATTAATGTGTAATTTCACTCACTCACAAAAGACTAATTCTCTATCTCAAAATAAATAAATAAATCAAATTCCTCAATTGCTTTGCATCTTTTGTTTATTAGGTCCGAATATGTAGAAAGAGCTACTCGAAACCAAAGATTGAACTTATCTAAAACTGATAACAAAAGATTCTCTAAGCTTTGAAGAACTCAAGTAATGATATTTTTATGGCAAAAATACTTTCTTTATAACTTTTAATATAACAAACAGTTAAAACCAAATCTGGTTAAGTTGGTTCAACCTCAGATGCCACGTTTCGAATTTATGCGACATCGAGGATATTGTATTATATATAAATGTTTTAACAAAAAATTATTAGAGAAAAATATCAAAAGGTATTTTAATAATTGTTCTTGCTCGGATGATCAACCATACAGGAAATAAATCCAAGCCAGCCTTCTCTAGAGACTGAGTTCGAGAGCCCTATGGATCTCGGTTAGTGATGCTAACAAGCGAGTACAAAAGTAATGGCAGAATACCAGAAAAAGTAAGCCTTTGCCTTGAATACGAATATATCGAAAAAGTAATTCAAACCAGTTTTTCACTCTAAAGTAAGACAAGCCATTTCAAGCTAGTCACTAAAACTTCCTCCTTACTTAGATCTTCGTGACCCAGGGGAGAAGCTTCTTTATGATTTCGTGCTGAACCTGGTAAATTAATTTTTTGTGCCAAGTCAGCAGAAAAATTCATGAAATTTGCGACGGTTTTTCAAAAACCGTCGCAATTTCAAAAGCGTCGCATCTTTCGAATTTCTTTAAAAAAAAATTGCAATCGGCGACGGTTTTTAAACAACCGTCGCAAAAAGCGACGGATTTTAAAAACCGTCGCTATTTGCGACGGTGTTTCAAAAACCGTCGCTAATTATCACCAACGGCTATTTTCCAACGGCAGAATAATGCACCAACGGCTATATTCGAAATTAAATACTACATATACTATCTACTAAAATTTATTCACTATATATACTAACCAATTTCTACAAATTCATCCCACAACATTTATCTTGTCATATTTTTTTTCAAAAAAAAAAGATTCCAACTTTTTTTCAAAAAAAATATTTCAAAAAAAAAAGATTTCAATTTTTTTTCGTTTCTTAATAATATTTTAATGAATATTGGAATGAAGTTATTTGTAAAATAATAATAGTACTTATTTTTAGTAATAGTTGTTGTAAAATTTTAAAAATATTAGAAAGATATTGAAATAGTTAAAAATAAAAAATAAGTGAGTAAGTGGATAGTGAGACCCATAAATAATGAAAGTTGAAATTAAATGATTGTGGGTGTGTGTTAATAATGGGGAAGTGTTAATGTAATGAATATGTGGCTCGTGGACCCCATCATTTTTGATGAGATGGAGAGTTATTAACATGGATTAATTCCGACGGATGCGGATGCCCTAAGCAGATTGATGATTAAATTAAAAAAGAAAAATTAATTTGATAATTAACCGATCATTTTATATCGCGGACCAGGCCAATGCTTGTACACAAATTTTATATATAATATCAATGTATTTCAAATGAAGAAAACGGCTGGGGATTGGGGCCTTTCTTTGCTTCGAGCAAAGACAAAACAACCGATTAGTCCTCAAAACGTCGGATCATTCATGCTCCTTTTTAAGCGTATCAGTACTTCAACTTCCACCAGAACAATTTTCGTATAGCCTTGATATTCTGCCTCGAGAATAATCCGACAGATCTTTGAACGTTTCATTCATTTTGTGTCAACCCATAATCTCTTGATTTCTTTTGCTTCCATGCATGGTTCTCCTCCTACGATGACACAAGAAAAAGGAAAAATACAGGTATATTATATAAAGAGAGTCTAAGTATATGCAGAGAGAGAGAGAGAGTGTGTGTCTGTTAGAGAAGGAGAGAAATATTTGGAAGGAAAGAGTATCTTTTTTCCCGGTTTAACTTCTTAATCGTTGATGGGTTGAATCTAGTTCAAAGGTACCCATCAGATCAAAAAAGAAATTTCGTTTGGAATATCATTCTATGGGGTGTCATTTATGTGCTTTTTCTTGTTTGCTTGGAGATTACATAGATATCGAATTCAAAACTTTTTTCGTTTTACGGTGAGTCTGATCTTTATTTTCCCTAAAATAAAGCTGTCACGTCTGACCAGTTTGATGACTCTGTTTCAATCCCTTGTGTAATGCTAAGGTATAAAATTTGTGATCTGTGCCTAATACCCCACATTCAAGATTTGTGCTTCTCAAATTCATATCTTACTTTACAGTTTTTTTTTTCTGATCTGGAGTCTATTGTTGTTGGGTTCCTCTGTTTGTGGAACTCTTCGATAAGTGGTAGATCGAGGAGTGCTGCATTTTACTGAATTTAAGGCCGTTTATTTGTTTGCTTATCTTGATTTTACTATTGGCTTTATTGCGATTTAGTGATTGAATAAAATCATTTGATGGAGGAGGATAAGAAATTGAAGTTTATTTGCAAGTTGTGCAACAAGAAGTACCCTAGTGGGAAGTCACTAGGGGGTCATATGAGGTCTCATGTAACTGCAAATTCAGCTGAATCTGACAGAAAATTTGATCGTGGGCGGCGGTTTACGGTGAAAGAGTCAGGTTGTGCTGAATTTGATATCGCTGAAATCGGTGATGCTAGCTGGGAGGTCAGATCCCTGCTTGGAGAGCTCGGATAAAACCTTTGAACGCTGTCTGGGAGGTCGGAACTTCACCTTGGGAGCTCGGATCAGACACCTCGAAATCCAGAAACACAAACAAGAGTGTTAGAAGGGGGCCGGAAGGTTGTTCCGGCGTAGCCCCTCCGACGCTCAAGTCAGAAAACTGAGAGAGAAAACTGTGTGTGCAAAGAGAATGTGAAAAGTATGAAGAAGAAGTAGTGTTTTAAAGTTAACGAAACCTGTTATTTATAGGTGAACCGCAGAGTCCTAGTTTTGGTAGGTTTCGATCTTGAGAATCTTCGGAAGATTTGATTAGATCTTCACCCAGATTTGATTTAGATATCGTTAGATTTAATTCAGATCTTTAATGGGCTTTACTTTTCTGGGCTTTGATCTCTGCGGGCTACGCGCTTAATATCTGAGTAAGGGCTCTCGTAGGCATGAGCCCACGAGACGATAGGACCTCATGGGACCTCGGCTCGGGAGCTCGGCCGAGGGTTTCCGATCGTCCCGATAATACCTTCTTGGAGGTCGGCTCGGGAGGTCGGCCAAAGAGCTCGGCCAGAGAGGTCGGCTGACCTTTCCAATCGCTGGAAATTCCGATATGGGAGGTCGGCCAGAGATGACCTCCCGGATGACCTTAAGCTTCCTTCCGAATGCATGCTGGGCTTTGCTCTGAGATGGGCTATCGGGAGCGGGCCGAGCCCATCCTCCATCCGGGGGTATCACGAGTCCCCCCCTCGAGTCGAGCTGACGTTGAAAACCAGAAGCTCGTAGTGGCGTGAGCTCCCGGTTGCCCATGGTTATTTTGAGCTCAAGATCATTGAATCGTGCTGTATGACTGAGCGGCTGGATGAGCCGACGTCACAAACCGGAGGCTCATAGTTGCCTGATCTTGGTGGTCTTTGGCTGGACTGAGCTTAGAAGCTATTTGGCTATGCTGGCCTTCCGTGACAACATGTCAGTATGTCCTGATGTGATCGGCAAATCCTCTAGTCGAGCTGAGTCTTGGGCTTCCTCGACCGTCCTGGGCTATCCGATGAGCTCCCCTACTTACTCCGTTATGCCATAAAAGGCTATTCATTGCGCTGATCGGAAATATTCTTATGGGGCTGAGCTGAGACCACCGGTTCCGAGCTACACTGAATTATCCATTTATGACGTCTGCTGAGCTTGTGAAAAGCTGAGGCGTTCCACTATTAATTTTGCAGGTTCCCGACCTGAATACGAACCGACACTGCCACCTGTCAAGCCAAAAGTTGGTTGTACGATCTTCGAGAACATCCTAGCCGCCCACGTCACCCGAAATCAACGGTCCGATCTCCTCAAGGTCCCTCTATAAATACCATCTCAAACCCCACTTAGTCACTCTTACGCTTGGATTTCTTCACCTCGGCTCCGACCCTCCACGCAATCTTCTCATTTTCCAACTCTCTGCCTTATTCCCCGACCTTCCGTAGGTACTGCTATCATGGTTTCCCCACACCCCTCTTCCTTGTCGACCTCCGAGGGGATATTCCGTGAGGTGGATCAGTACGACCCCCTCACGGAAGTCGCTTCGGGATCAGGTGGGTGTCCTGAGACTGAGGGGGTGAGCTCCCGCCTCGTTCCTGATGATGATGGGGCAGCCCTGAATCAGCTCAGTCTCAGTTATCCAGAGGAGCCAATCAGGACGTCCGACCCCTGGTTCGAGCTCCACCCTTCGTGGCTGGATACCTCGGATGAGCTCCGCATCCGAGCTATCTCGTGCGCCCCTGCCGATTATGATTTCATATTCCCTCACTCTGAGGAGCGAGCCAACAATCCCCCTCCTGGCTACTATACCTTCTATCAGGACCAATTAGAGGCTGGCCTTCGATTTCCACTTCCTTCTTTCTTTCAGCAGCTCAGCCAGTTTTACCAAATCCACCTCGGCCAATTCACTCCCAATGCTTTCCGTACCTTGTGCAATTATGTAGTTCTTTTCAAAGCCTTGGGCTATGAAGTCGACCCTCTTTCCTTCTCCCACTTCTACCTCCCTAAGAGGTCAGAGGAGGGCCCCTTTTATTTCTCAGCTCGGCCTAATTGTCAGTTTTTTGAGGGGGCCCCGAGCTCTAACAAACACTGGAAAAACCATTTTTTCTTTGTTCAGCCCTCCGATCAGTGGGACATCTGTTCTCAGTGGAGGGTTTCTCTTCCTGAGCTCCCATGCCCCCTCTCGGGCTTTCGTAAGAGCAGCACCTTTCTCGGGCCATTCGAGGCGATCAGGGGTCGGCGTTTCCATACACCCACTCTCTTAGCCGAGGACCTCTTGAGTTATTATGGGCTCAGCTCGGCCAAGATCACATCCCAAGGCAACGAGGGTATGGAACTTTAGCCCGACCCCTGCTGATCCCCTCACACACACATTTTTTTTTTTTTTTTTTTTTTTTTTTTTTTTTTACTAACCTGAGCCACTGCTTTTGTCTCAGCTGCTAGAGTCATGAATGCCCTTATCAAAAAGGCTGAAGCCCGGAGGCAACAGAAGGCCAGCTCGGCCGGTGCAGACAAAGGCAAAGCCGTGGTTGCTGAGGTCAACGCGGAGGAGGTTACTGTTGCTTCCATTGCTGAGACTCAAGTGGTTCCTCCGAGCTCCTCTCGGAAACGCCGAGCTCCCGAGACCCCCCGTTCTCATGGGCAATCTGGAAGCAGCGGGGAGCTCGGTCATGTTCAAACTGAAGCCCTGCCCCTTCGGCAGGTGAGGTCAGATACCTCTTCACAAGTTCTCCGTTGTCGTTCCAATCTGTACGATATGTATCGGGAGGACCTGCGTATTGTTGGGGCAGGGCCATCCCCTCTGGCTGGGGCCCTTCTCCGGGACATCGCCTCGAAGGCCGACGCGGAGTTCTTGGATGGGCTGAACTGGGCTGAGCTTACCAGGAGGTCCACCAGCGCCAGTGCCGAGGTAAGTAAACTCAGCTTGTTTCTTTATGCCACTTAAACTTGGCTAACATTTTTCTAATGCAGGCCGCTCTGCTGAATGCCGAGGTGGCTTTCAGGGCCAATAATATCCGGAAGCAGTCTTCCAGGGAGGCGAGGTCCTTCCAATCTACCTCGGCCGATCTGGAGAGCAAACTTGCTGCCCTTACGGAGGCCTTGGATAAGGAACGGGCCAACTCGGCGAGGAGGGAGGCCGACATGAGGGAGGGCTTTGTTGCCGAGACCAGGAAGCTGAAGAACGAGCTGCGGTTGACTGAGGTTCGTCTAGATGCTGCTCAGGAGGAGACAAAGGCCGTTAAGGAGGAACTTAACGTAGCTCAGCAGGAGATCGTTTCAGCCCGGGCTGACCTTGCCAACGGGACTGAGGTCTTCAAAGAGGCTTTTTTGAAGTCGGAGGAGTTTCTGGACGTCATTGCTGAAAAGGCCCTCAACTTCATCTACGTGGGTTTTGATGGTGCGGTGGCCCAATTCAAAGATGCTGGATACCCTCCTGAGGGGACCTCTGCCGATTTTTTGGATGCTAAGAAGGTCGTGGAGAACCTCCCTCCCGATGTATGAGCAGCGGTCCTCCCCCTAGCTGTATTAGTTTCGGGAATTTAATTTATATATGAGTGTATTATGCCTTCATCCTTCACACCGGGTCAGCTTCTCGTATTTAGGTCAGCACCCAAAGCAATAACCTAACTCACGCTAAAAGAGGTCGGCTGGGCTCTTGGAGCTCGGCTAAATACTTGAACAAAACAATAAACCAAACAATAAACCGAGAATGCACTGAGAGGTCGGCTGAGCTCTCGAGCTCGGCCGAACACTTAACAAAATAACAAGCCGGTGAGATCACCCTGAGAGAGGTCGGCTGGGCCTTTGGAGCTCGGCCGAACACTTAACAAAATAACAAGCCGGTGAGATCACCCTGAGAGAGGTCGGCTGGGCCTTTGGAGCTCGGCCGAACACTTAACAACATAACAAGCCGGTGAGATCACCCTGAGAGAGGTCGGCTGGGCCTTTGGAGCTCGGCCGAACACTTAACCGTAATAACTTGGTATGAGCTCGGCTCGGCCTTGGGAGCTCGGCCAGCCACTTAACCATAACTTTGGACTGTAAAATTTATGCCGAGCTGAGGTGAGCTGAGAGGCTCCTGAACTAATCGAGGATTAGGACCCTTCATCATACTTGGCGTGACCAAGATGAGGTGAGCTCTGGGCTCCTGAACTGGCTGAGGGTGAAAACCCTTCTCATACTTGGCGTGACCAAGATGAGGTGAGCTCTGGGCTCCTGATCTGGCTGAGGGTGAAAACCCTTCTCATACTTGGCGTGACCAAGATGAGGTGAGCTCTGGGCTCCTGAACTGGCTGAGGGTGAAAACCCTTCTCATACTTGGCGTGACCAAGATGAGGTGAGCTCTGGGCTCCTGATCTGGCTGAGGGTGAAAACCCTTCTCATACTTGGCGTGACCAAGATGAGGTGAGCTCTGGGCTCCTGATCTGACTGAGGGTGAAAACCCTTCTCATACTTGGCGTGACCAAGATGAGGTGAGCTCTGGGCTCCTGATCTGGCTGAGGGTGAAAACCCTTCTCATACTTGGCGTGACCAAGATGAGGTGAGCTCTGGGCTCCTGAACTGGCTGAGGGTGAAAACCCTTCTCATACTTGGCGTGACCAAGATGAGGTGAGCTCTGGGCTCCTGATCTGGCTGAGGGTGAAAACCCTTCTCATACTTGGCGTGACCAAGATGAGGTGAGCTCTGGGCTCCTGATCTGACTGAGGGTGAAAACCCTTCTCATACTTGGCGTGACCAAGATGAGGTGAGCTCTGGGCTCCTGATCTGGCTGAGGGTGAAAACCCTTCTCATACTTGGCGTGACCAAGATGAGGTGAGCTCTGGGCTCCTGAACTGGCTGAGGGTGAAAACCCTTCTCATACTTGGCGTGACCAAGATGAGGTGAGCTCTGGGCTCCTGATCTGGCTGAGGGTGAAAACCCTTCTCATACTTGGCGTGACCAAGATGAGGTGAGCTCTGGGCTCCTGATCTGACTGAGGGTGAAAACCCTTCTCATACTTGGCGTGACCAAGATGAGGTGAGCTCTGGGCTCCTGAACTGGCTGAGGGTGAAAACCCTTCTCATACTTGGCGTGACCAAGATGAGGTGAGCTCTGGGCTTCTGATCTGACTGAGGGTGAAAACCCTTCTCATACTTGGCGTGACCAAGATGAGGTGAGCTCTGGGCTCCTGATCTGGCTGAGGGTGAAAACCCTTCTCATACTTGGCGTAACCAAGATGAGGTGAGCTCTGGGCTCCTGAACTGAATGAGGGTGAAAACCCTTCTCATACTTGGCGTGACCAAGATGAGGTGAGCTCTGGGCTCCTGATCTGACTGAGGGTGAAAACCCTTATCTGCAATAATAATAATTTCTAACAAAAATGCATAATTTTATTAATGTATCTGAATAAAGCATCAAGACCTGACGTCCTTGCATCGAAAGTAAATGACAAAAAAAAACTAAAGCTTCTAGCAATATCTAAGCATAATATTTGCGAAGGTGATAAGCATTCCACGGCCTCTTCAATTTCTTCCCTGTCCAGTCTTCTAAGTAGTAGGCACCCGAGCTGAGCTTTTCCACCACTTTAAAAGGCCCTTCCCATTTCGGATCGAGCTTTCCGACCTTCTCTTCCTGAACCTTCTTAAAGACCAAGTCTCCCACCTGGAAGCTCCTCTGAATGACCCTTTTGTTGTAGGACTGGGCTATGCGTCTCTTGTAAGCTTCCATTCTTATGGCCGCGGCTTCTCTTTTTTCTTCCACGAAATCCAAGTCTGCTGCTCGTCTCTCATTGTTTTGCTCATCATAGCATGTGACGCGAGGTGTTTCTTCACCGATCTCCGCCGGAAGCACGGCTTCATTTCCATAGACTAGGCTGAAAGGCGTCTCCCCCGTGCCTATTTTTGGGGTGGTCCTGTATGACCAAAGCACGCTGGGGAGTTCCTCCACCCAATTACCTTTCGCGCTCCCGAGTCTGGTCTTCAGGCTCTGCACTAAGGATCTGTTGGTGACCTCCACTTGGCCATTGCATTGAGGGTAGGCCACGGAGGTAAAGTGCTGCTGGATCTTCATCTCTTTACACCAGGCTTGGATCCGGCTTCCTTGAAATTGCCTTCCGTTGTCGGATATCAACTTCCTCGGGACCCCAAACCTGCAGACGATGTTCTTCCAGAGAAATTTGAGTACCTCATTTTCAGTTATCTTAGCCAAAGCCTCAGCCTCTACCCACTTTGAGAAGTAATCTATGGCCACGAGCAAGAATTTTTTCTGGGCTGGGGCCGGGGGAAAAGGTCCTACAATGTCGATCCCCCATTGGTCAAACGGGCAGGCCGCCACAATACTCTTCATCAGGGCAGCTGGTTGATGTTGGAGCTTACCATGACGTTGACAGCTGTCGCATGAGATGACGATGGCTAGAGCATCTTTTAACATAGTGGGCCAAAAATATCCGGCCAAGAGTGCCTTTCGTGCTAGAAAGTAAGATCCCAAGTGATTCCCGCAGCAGCCTCCATGAATCTCTCTTAGTACATAGTTAGATTGCTTGGGACCCAAACACTTGAGAAGAGGCCGAAAGGCTGACCTCTTGTAAAGAGTTCCGTTGACCATTACAAACCGAAGGCTTCTTCGCTTCATCCTGTAAGCCTTCTTCGGATCTTCAGGGAGCACCCCATCTTTCATGTAATCTAATAACTCGGCGCGCCAGTCATTGTCTTCGTGCTCAGGAGAGGGGTAGTGCACAGAAGGGTTTAGTTCTACTTGGACCACCACCTCTCTTGATTTCCAGCTGTGAAGTGAGCTCGCCATTTTTGCAAGGGAGTCGGCTCCCTCATTCTCCTCCCTGGGGATCTGCTTAAAAACCAGTTCTGTAAAGAGTTCCTTAGCTGCTTCCACGGCTTTTACGTATTCTATCAATCTCTCATTCTTGGTGTCATAGGATCCATTCATTTGGTGGGCCACCAGCTGAGAATCAGAGAAGATGTGGACCCGAGCTGCTCCGACCTGCCGTGCTGCTCTTAGACCTGCTAAGACCGCCTCGTATTCTGCCTCATTGTTGGATGCCCTAAAGTCTAGTCTCACGGCTAACTTTAGTTCATCCCCTTTTGGAGAGATCAATAACACACCAACTCCGCTGCCTTCATTGGTGGATGAGCCATCCACATAGACCTTCCAAAGGTCTTCAATCTCCTCATGCAAAGTCTCAGCCAGGAAATCAGCCAAGGCCTGTGCTTTGATTGCGGTCCGAGGTCCATATTGAATGTCATATTCTCCCAGTTCCGTGGTCCACTTTACCAATCTTCCTGAGATATCAGCATGAGTCATTATCTTTCCGAGAGGGCTGTTAGTGAGGACCATAATGGGATGAGACAAAAAGTATGGTCTCAGTCTCCGGGCCGTGGTGATCAAGGCCAAAGCAAGTTTTTCCACTGTCGTATATCTGAGCTCAGCTCCTTTGAGTGCATGGGATATATAGTATACGGGATTCTGCTCGGTGCCCTTTTGTCTGACCAGGACTGAGCTCACGGCTGCTTCGGTGGCTGATAGATAAACATACAACTGCTCCCCTATTGATGGCTTTGCTAGTATCGGGAGCTCAGCCAGATATGTCTTCAGGTCTTCGAATGCCTTTGCGCACTCTTCATCCCATTCAAATTTCTTGGCCTTTCTGAGGACTCGGAAGAAAGGAAGACTCCGGTGTGCCGCCCTCGAAATGAATCGTGATAAAGCTGCGATTCTTCCGGCAAGCTTCTGGACCTCTTGGAGATTCCCAGGAGGTGACATGGATTGGATGGCCTTTACCTTCTCGGGGTTGGCTTCAATCCCCCTTTCTGTTACCATATATCCCAGGAACTTTCCGCTTTTGACCCCAAAAGTGCACTTCTGTGGGTTTAGCTTTAACCCATAAGACCTCAGAGTGGCAAAGGTCTCACGGAGGTCGGCTATGAGGTCCGCCGAATTCTTGGATTTTACCAAAATATCATCCACGTAGACCTCCACATTCCTTCCTATCTGATTTGAGAAAACTTTATCCATGAGCCTCTGATAAGTAGCCCCTGCATTTTTTAGCCCAAAAGGCATTACCACATAACAGAATGTTCCTTCAGAGGTGATGAAGCTTACTTTATCCTGATCTTCCCTTGCTAGGGGTATCTGGTGGTACCCCTGATAAGCATCCATTAGACATAGATATTGGTGACCCGAGGTGGAGTCCACCAACTGATCAATCCTTGGTAAGGGGTAGCAGTCTTTCGGGCAAGCTTTATTAAGATCTCTGAAGTCGACGCACATTCTCCATTTTCCCGAGCTCTTGGGGACCAGAACAACATTTGATAGCCATGTTGGGAAAAAGATCTCCCTAATGTGTCCTGCCTTAAGGAGCTCGTCTACCTGTTCTTTTATTACCTTATCTTTCTCGGGGCCAAAGTGCCTCTTCTTCTGTTTGACTGGTCGGGCTTCGGGAAGAGTGTTGAGGTGGTGTTTCATTATCCCGGGGCTGATCCCCCGAAGCTCTTGTGGAGACCAAGCAAATACATCAATGTTAGTTTTCAAACAGGCCAGCAGATCATGCTTGGTTTCGGGATCAAGATCAGCCGCCACCCTGACACTCCGCTGGACCCCTATTTCTACCGTTTCTGGCTCCTCTTCTGAGGTGAGCTGAACCTCTCTTCTGGAGGTCATATTTGGTTGGGCCACAATCATCCCTACCTCTGTCCGAGATCTTTTGACTTCTTGCCTTACCTCATCCACATAGCATCGTCGAGAGGATTTCTGATCCCCCCCGACGACTCCTACTTCATTCCCCACAGGATATTTCAGCTTTTGATGATAGGTAGAGCTTACAGCTCGGAATTCGGCCAGGGCAGGTCGGCCAAGTATTCCGTTGTAGGAAGAGGGGGCATCCACCACAGTAAAACATGTCATTTTTGTGATGCGGTGAGGTCCCGCCCCTAGGGATAAGGGGAGCATGATTTGCCCCACAGTTTGGACCGCATGTCCTGTGAAGCCGAATAAAGGCGTAGAGATGTGATCAAACTCGAAACCTTCCACTTTCATTTGGTCTAGGGTTCTTTTGAAAAGAACGTTAACTGAGCTTCCGGTGTCAACAAAAATTCTTGCGACGTCATAGTTGGCGATAGTAAGAGTGACTAGTAAGGCGTCGTTATGAGGTGCCATAACACCTTTCATATCATCCGGCCCGAAGCCAATGACGGGGTCGTCTTTGGGGGTCAGGTCTAACCCCAAACTTTCCAATCTCCGACCATGAGCTTTACGAGCCCTGCCCGAATCTCCGTCGGTGGCACCACCCGTTATCATGTGAATCACTCCTCTGGTCGGATCATTAGCAATCTGCTGGACCTGAGGGCCTTGATGTCGCGGGGGGTCATCTCGACCCCCGCGGTTGGGTCGGTTCTCCCGGGGTTGTGGCCTCTGATTAACCCCAGGAGGTCCCCGATCCCTTCGCTCATCTCGATATCTTCCTTCTGATCGAGCTAGGAGGTTCTTCATGTGAGGGTCTCTTTGCATGATTCTTTGGACCTCTTCCCCCAATCTCTGGCAATCATTGGTGACGTGACCGTACTCTTGATGGAACTCACAAAACTTATCTGAGGGAGGTAAACGCGGCCCTTTCTCGGCTTGTTTCGGTCGCTCCAGCTTTCTTCTTTCTTCACAAATGGCCATAGCTCTTTCCAAGCTCATTGCCAACGGGGCATAAGGGAAAGGCCCAGGACCTCGGCTCCGTTCCTCTGTTCTTTCTGCAGGCCTCTTCCTACTTGGTTCCACTTTCTCTTTCCCCTTATTTTTATCATCGGGTCGGATATCCACTCGCCTTTGCCTTTGTGCATCCTCAAGATTCACGTACTTCTCGGCTCGGCTCAGGAGCTCATCATAACTTTGAGGGGGTTTTTTGACCAAGGAATTGAAAAATTGTCCCCCTCGGAGCCCTTGCGTGAAAGCATTTACCAAGGTTTCTGTTGCTGCAGCCGGGACCTCCAAGGCCGCACTGTTGAATCGTCTAATGAAGTCCCTCAGCGAATCTGTATCTCCTTGTTTCAAATTGAATAGGCCCAATGAGGTTTTCAAGTATTTTTTACTTGTAGCATACTGGTTTATGAATAGGGTGCTGAATTCTCGAAAGCTGGTAATGGAATGTGGTGGGAGCAAATCGAACCACCTCTGGGCGGGTCCCACTAGGGTGGTAAGGAAGACCCGGCATTTGACCCCATCTGAGTATCGGTGAAGCAAAGCAGAATTATTGAACCTTCCAAGGTGTTCTTCGGGGTCAGTACTTCCATCATAATCCTTGACGGTTGGTTGGCGGAAATTAACGGGGAGGTCTTCATTCAGTATCTCGAGGGAGAGTGGACTTTCTCTGTCCAATACGGGAGGTCGGCCCCCCATTCGCCTGCCAAGCCTCCTGACTTCCTCCCAAATGGCTTCCATATGCTCAGGAAGAGGGGGAGGAAGAGGAGGTTGTTGTGGCGGTGGTGATGGAGTGCGATTTCGACGGAGGGCCTCATTCACAGACGTGTTGATCAACTGGGCCAATTGGTCTAGACTAAGATCAGCCACACCTCTGCCTTGGCCACCTCCGGGACCTCGGTTACCATCTGCATGGCCCTGGTTGCCACCTCCCGGACCTCGGTTGCCACGCGCAGGGCCTGTTCTTACACCTGTTCGTCCCCACATGTCTACGTCTTCTCAGTATATTCCCACAGACGGCGCCAATTGATATCGCTGAAATCGGTGATGCTAGCTGGGAGGTCAGATCCCTGCTTGGAGAGCTCGGATAAAACCTTTGAACGCTGTCTGGGAGGTCGGAACTTCACCTTGGGAGCTCGGATCAGACACCTCGAAATCCAGAAACACAAACAAGAGTGTTAGAAGGGGGCCGGAAGGTTGTTCCGGCGTAGCCCCTCCGACGCTCAAGTCAGAAAACTGAGAGAGAAAACTGTGTGTGCAAAGAGAATGTGAAAAGTATGAAGAAGAAGTAGTGTTTTAAAGTTAACGAAACCTGTTATTTATAGGTGAACCGCAGAGTCCTAGTTTTGGTAGGTTTCGATCTTGAGAATCTTCGGAAGATTTGATTAGATCTTCACCCAGATTTGATTTAGATATCGTTAGATTTAATTCAGATCTTTAATGGGCTTTACTTTTCTGGGCTTTGATCTCTGCGGGCTACGCGCTTAATATCTGAGTAAGGGCTCTCGTAGGCATGAGCCCACGAGACGATAGGACCTCATGGGACCTCGGCTCGGGAGCTCGGCCGAGGGTTTCCGATCGTCCCGATAATACCTTCTTGGAGGTCGGCTCGGGAGGTCGGCCAAAGAGCTCGGCCAGAGAGGTCGGCTGACCTTTCCAATCGCTGGAAATTCCGATATGGGAGGTCGGCCAGAGATGACCTCCCGGATGACCTTAAGCTTCCTTCCGAATGCATGCTGGGCTTTGCTCTGAGATGGGCTATCGGGAGCGGGCCGAGCCCATCCTCCATCCGGGGGTATCACTAGTTATGGGCTAAGGGAAAATCCCAAGAAAACATGGAGGGCGGTGGATTCAAATTTCCCTTTGCAACAGGAGAAAGTTTGCAAGCAATGTGGCAAAGGGTTTCAATCAATGAAAGCGTTGTGTGGCCATATGGCATGCCATTCTGTGAAAGATAAGCTGGATCTGGATAGTTTTTCAGGTACCGAAAATGAAGATAGTATGGTGAGAACAAGAGCTTCAAAGAGTAAGAGGTATGATAAAATTATATTCGAGACTCCTTTGTGTTTAGCTGATAACAATGATTCTTCGTCTGTATCTGAATTGATCGACGAGAACAAGAGGAGGTAGCTATATGTTTGATGTTGTTATCTATGGATTCTGTCTACAAGAATTGTGTGAATTCAGTAGCTGAATCTTCTGACAATAAGTCTGTTATTCTTGAGACTAAATCCTCTTCTATTGACTTGGGTAATGGTAAGGAATGCTTAAATAATGTTAATCAAAATGGAGAGATGAAGGTAAAAGGTGGTTGCTTTGAAGGAGAAGTTCCTCGAATGGAGAATTCTGATTTGTGTTTTTTTTTGGATGGATGTGGTAAGGTTGAGTTCGATGTATCAGTTGACCGTTTATATGGTGACGGAAAATGTGAGTATGGTGCTAGATTTCGGAAGAAATTGGACAAAATCACCTGTTACGGACCAGTGTTCAGAATGGAAACGTTGAGTGAAAATGGATATGGTTATGCTGGTATGGCTTCGAATTCTACGAGGGTTGAATCCCAAAAGAGAATGTCCAGTCCTGCAAATCTTGAATCACGGGGTAAATCGTGTAAGAAGATGAAGAACACCTTACGAGAAGCTGAAGCAGCAAATTATCCTCAGCATAGAAATAAATACGAATGTTTGAACTGCGGAAAGACCTGTAAATCTTACCATGCTCTCGGAGGGCACAGACCCTGCCATAAGAGAAGCAGTAAATCCGTATACGAAAGAAATGAGAACAACCCAGATTATTCTACTGATTTCAGGAAAAATGCTAAAATTTCATCTCAATATACCAAGAAAAATGTCGATCCCCAGAAAAACAAAGGGCATGTTTGTCCATTTTGCAGGAGAGTTTTCATGAATGGTCAGGCTTTAGGTGGACACAAGAGGTCGCATTTAATCGGTGGTCGCGTGGAAAATGTCAATCGAAGTCCTGTAACGAAGCCTAAGCTACCTGATCTTAATCTTCCAGCTCCCGAAGAGAGTGAGGAGGATAACCACTGCCAGTTGACCAGTTTGAATAAGTTTCGGGCCAATTTTCATGTGTAAAGACAGATGTTGCTGATCTTTTGAAGATTCAGGCTAATTTGCGCTAATTCCATCCCCTTTATTCATGTCTCAAGATCGTTTCTCCCATTCTTGTAGATTCTAAATTCACTTTGTCTTCATTCTGAAGCGATGATATCACAACCTTGAGAAGTTTTAACCAGCAAAAATCCATTGACTGAAGATTAATTACAAAGATTCATTGCTTGTAGATATGCGGTTTGAATATGTTCAAATTTCTAATATTGCTCTTCTCCCCCTTCTTTTGTTTATATAAATTCATCGTTGTTCACATTATATTCAAGACTTCACGTAATGGCTTGGTTCCTTAAGGAGACAATAATAAAAGTGCATGTAGACTTGTCAAACTCCAGAACGATCCTTGCTGGATGCAGTAACCCGAGCCCGGAAATGGTTGCGTGCAGTGGTAGGCCAGCAGCCCAGGCCCAGTTAGAGCTCGGAATCTTTCCTGCCCCTTGTTCTTCAAAGTCTCCAGCAAGCTTGACCCAGTCCAACTCCATGGACACACATCTACAAACATATATGGCTTACCGGCCCAAACACATATTTTTAACATTATAATAAATATTTATAAATGATACTTTGTTTTAATATAATCTGATTTAATAGTTTTTTTTTGTTTAAACTTTTTTATGAAGGTTATTTTTTGATTTATTTCCAAAACAGAAACAAAAATCGAGGATTCACGGTTCAGTTCGGTTCATAAAAATATGAAATGAAAGCATTGTCCTCTTATATCACGTATCAAAATGAAATAGTGTGAAAAACTAGGGAACGAATCACCAGGTGTGCATAATGTATGATTGTTAAAGTTTTTAAAAATTTAATTAAATACTATTTGATTGTCAGCGTGTTAATTATTGAATCACTTTCAAATTTAATACTTATTGATATGATTAAAGAAAAAGGTTATTTATGTTATTTAATTTACTTAAATAACATTAAAAATTGCTATATATGTTGTCAACTCCTCTTTGGATACACGACACACACACACACACAGAGCCACTATATCAAAAAAGCATTCACGAACAAAACATCGAATTATGAAGAATCCTGTCATTTGCACCCACAAAACTCTTGTGTTTATGCCCTTTCTTCTCTTCATAATCATCATGATCTCCTCCATCCAGTCCCAATCCAATTTGAACCACCACAACCTTCTGCATGCAGGGCGGCGCCACCATTTTTGCCACCCGATCCCCGCCCAACCTCCAACGTCCATCTGCTACCACCTACATAGAATATGCTTCTGTCCACGACAGCCGCCACTGACAGATGACGTTGACATAAGGTTTGGTGTGGAGAAAAGATTAGTCCCTTCTGGGCCCAACCCTCTTCATAACTGAACCGCAGATCTAACCCTAGAGGTCGTCATCCATCACGATCGTGTCCTCTCCACTTCTCTCAGTTTTTGAAGGGGAAAAAATAATAATGGGGATTGTGGACTTTGTTTCTGAGATCACACTGTATCAGATTTCACAAAGTTTCATATCTGTGGTGTTTGAGTTTCTTTCTTTCTCTCTCTGTTTTTTTTATTGCATGGTGATTTGAAATCGCTGTTCAAGGCTTGTTTTGCGCTCTTGCATTCTTAAATAAGTCGAAGAAAAAGCAATCTTAGTGAGGGCAGGCAGGCAGTTCAGCTAAGGAAGATCAAAATATAGACTGGAAACACCGACCAGATCCATTTAATGTAAATTTCTTTACTTTCATTTTTCTATTATTATCTCCGGCTTAGGCTTGGTTTAATTTGTGTCATATACATTGATCAAGGAATCCCCATGAACCTCATAAATGTTGTCTGTTGAAGTTCATGGGGGCAAAATAACATCGAATATTATTGTTTATTGTCGTCAACATTAAATATATGGAATTTTTTTTTTCTTTTCTTTTTTTTTTTCTGAAAAAAAACCAAATTTGTGGATTTTATTGAATGCATGATATTAGGAATATCTAAATTTGATGTGAAATAATCAGTGAAAATTTGTTATATAATTTATAGATTATATAAGTTTCCACTTGGGAATCTCCTAACACGGCATTTAATTGTGTGTGTTTCGAGTATATGCATGTATACTTAAACGTCGAATTCTCGTGCCTATCCTATATATGGTCATTGCACTATTTAATTTGAAATTGAAATTAATGAAAGTCATGAATCCCATGAGGTACTCGCATCAATTTAATGTCAATAGTCAATTTCACTTGATCATAAGAATTAATCTATACTAATATAATTAAATTATAGATTATCATTATCATCATCCAAATAATAATTACAAATCCCACAAAAAAATAGACAAAAACTTATGTGAAATGGTCTCACGGGTCGTATTCGTGAGACGTATCTCTTATTTGGATTATCCATGAAAAATATTATTTTTTATGCTAAGAGTATTACTTTTTATTGTGAATATGGGTAGCTTTGACCCGTCTCACAGATTAAGATCCGTGAGACGATCTCACATGAGACCCACTCAAAAAAATATAGGGAAATTGATTATTCTAGTCTATTTCAAAGTCATAATTTCAAAAATGGCCTTCTTTATTGCATAATTTGCATTATGTCTTATATAATTTAAAAATCCTATAATACCCTTTTTTTATAATCACACATGTACCATTTTCGTGATTCATTTATTTAATTATCTATTATTTTTTTTAAGAGTTGATTTAACATTTGCTTTGTTTTATTTAATTTATAATATATTAATTTTTTAAATACTACTTACTTATAACAATAAACATATTTTAATAAATTATGAATTGTTAGTTTGAATTAGTGCATAAGAAAACACCAAGGTTTTAATATTTTAATTACGATTGTTGCTCATGCAAAATAATATAAACAAAATCATCAATCATCATGGTTATGAAACGTAATAATTACATCAATATGACTTTACACAAATATAAACAAAAAATCTGATGGTTTCAATTAAGTCTCTACCTTATCAATGCTAACAGTTTATGAGTATGCACAACAACCCTTCAAAAAATAAAATGCATAAAAATGCAACCCGGCAAAAGAATTATATCAAATTATCATCACTCTATGTTCAAATACATGGAATTCTTCAATGATTTTTAATTTGTTCGTTCTTATTCTAAAAAATCTATAATTTTTCCATAAATGTTTTTTAAATAATATAATAGGTTTTGTTTTGAGACTGCATCACAAATTTATATTTGTGAGAATGATCCATTCGATATATAATTATCATTTACACACACATATATATAATAAATTTAAAATATTTTAAAATTATAATTCAAATGCAATTACACCTTCTATGATTATGCATCCTCAAATAAAATGTCATAATCGCAATTTTTTATTAATAATAAAACGACTAAATTTTCGGATCATCTCGAATTCAGAAACGTCCAATAGGATTGATGTGTTTCACGGCCACCTCTATACGCAGAGAATTGATGACATAATAAATAAAGAGTTTGAGATGAAGAAATTGATGATGTATATGATTTAAAAGATAGGGGATATATTTGTAAATTGATATGATAAAAAGATTAGTTTGGTAAATTAATTTAACTGAAGACTAACATATATATATATATATATATATATATATATATATATATATATATATATATATATATATATATATATATACTTGACCTCAATCAAAATATTTTATTGATAAATTTATCCAAAAATAAATAAAAAAATAAAAACAAACAATACAACGATGCTAGCAAGAGATATACACAAAACAAAAACTTGTGTGAGACGGTCTCACAAGTCGTATTTTGTGAGACAGTTCTCTTATTTGGGTCATCCATGAAAAAATATTACTTTTTATGCTAAGAGTATTATTTTTTTATTGTGAATATCGGTAGGGTTGACCCGTCTCACAGATAAAAATTCGCGAGACCGTATCACAGATAAAAATTCGCGAGACCGTCTCACAAGATATCTACTCTGTACACAATACATGGGCAAAACAGTTTCTCCTCGGAAAAAAATAAATAAATAGATGTCGATTTTTATTGTTTTCCTACCAAGTGTCCTTTTATGCCCTTATAAGAATTGGTGGATTTTATTTGACTATGGCTTCAAATTTTTTTTTATCCAAGTCACTTTTCCTTAATTCCCCCATCATCAGAATTTTCGAAATTCAAAAGACTAGACTCCGAGTTGAGCTCAAAACACTGATCTTCACAACAATTTTACTTTTGAAGGGCTCCGATTGATTTCTTGAATAGCTAATATTAAGCGCGATCTTTTAAAATAATCCAGAGATATTGGATAAAGATTTGCCTCTATCAACTCCTTTTCAAATAACTCTATCGATCTAGACTCGGACTCTGCCTCTATATAAGTATATACCATGTGTTGCAACTTTTGTTATGATTCATCTCAACAAAAAATCTTCTTTATCTTCACGAATCAATGGCTCAAATAGGCTTAAGAATCATAATCTTCTGTGTTCTTTTGTTAAGTTCTTGTTTAGCTTCTGCAGATGATGTCAAGTTGAATGTCGAGGCGGTGACGTCCATCGGAAAAACAGATGACAACTTCATATGCGCTACATTGGATTGGTGGCCTTCAAACAAATGCGACTATGATCAATGTCCATGGGGACAAGCTGGCCTCCTCAACCTGGTGATCCTTTTCTTGGATAAATCGTGTTTTTTTTATCATTATGAAGTGTTAAATCTGATTAAAGTTGGGTTTAAATATTGATGTATGTTTTGTATTTCGCAGGACTTGGATAACCAGATCCTTGCTAACGCCATAAGAGGTTAGCTAATTAAAATTAAAAACAACTAAAAAATATAAGTTTAACAATCTCAAAAAGTTTTTCATGATTTTCGTTTACGTTGTTTTTTCTGTAAATTTTTTTACTCCCAATTCAATTCTTTTTATGTTTCTATTTTATTAATCGTTGTTAATATAAACATGATATTTTATGATTTATCCAATCAGATATATATTTTATGTTATACGCGTGTCTATATAAAAATTATATTTGTATACGTCTAGATACAATTGAAAAACCACAAGTGGCAATGGCCGCCGACGGATTTAATTAATTTGTGCGTTATTTTCTGAACGATATTACTTTTTAAAGTGCTAAAAATACTGTAATTTGCACCAGCCTTCAACCCTCTTCGGCTCAGACTTGGAGGTTCGCTACAAGACCAGGTTCTATACAAAGTTGGTGACTCTATCAAGAAGTGCCCACACTTCAAGAAAAGAGATGGAGAACTGTTTGGATTCACCAAAGGTTGTTTTCACATGGACAGATGGGATCAACTCAACAAGTTGTTCAACGATACCGGGTAAACCTAACACACATATGACACACACACACACACATAATGTTAGCTGATTACTCAGAGAAAAAGTAACTCAATGATGCGTCGATTTATTCAGGGCTAAAATAACTTTTGGCTTGAATGCTCTAATCGGAAGGAAGAAGGTTGAAGGTGATGATATGCTTATGATGGGTGACTGGAACTCAAAAAACGCTCATGACTTCATGAAGTACACGGCCTCTAAAGGATACAAGATCGACTCATACGAACTAGGTAACGATATCAACGATCTTTTTGATAACTTGAAATTTCTTGTGAGGTTTTCTTGTTTTGTTTCGACTTAAAATACTATTTTCTCCAGGCAACGAGCTCTGTGGGAGTGGGGTGTCAAAAAGAATAGAAGCAGAACAATATGGGAAGGATGTTATTGAACTCAAGAGACTAGTCCAAGATGTGTATCCTGACCCTTCTACACAACCTAAGGTCTTAGGCCCTGCCGGGTTCTATGATAAACAATGGTTCAATACATTCCTTCAGACAACAGGACCAAATGTGGTCGATGGGTTAACCCACCACATTTACAATCTTGGTGCAGGTACCCTATTAAAACAGAGGGAGATCTCGAATTTGATAGTAATATATCCACACACGCATGCACGCACAGCGCTTGGTTTTCATATTTTGCATTTGTGCAGGTGTTGACTCCACTCTCATCAACAAGGTTCAAGATCCCTATTTCCTTGACCAAATTACTCAAACATATGAAGATGCTTCTACCAGTGTCAACTTATTCGGGCCATGGTCCGGGGCATGGGTCGGGGAAGCAGGAGGGGCTTATAACAGTGGTGGCAAAGATGTTTCTCATACTTTCGTTAATGGATTCTGGTTTGTACATATATCTCTCTATGTGTTTTAATGTATGTAAAGTTACATGTTGCACGATAAGAAACTATCGTGATGATTGTCCCATTCATAAAACAGGTTTTTGGATCAGTTGGGTATGACCTCAACATTCAACCACAAGGTCTACTGCAGGCAATCATTGATTGGAGGCAACTATGGTTTGCTAAACACAACCACCTTCATCCCTAATCCAGATTACTATGGGTGAGTAATGAATCATGCACTGATTCGTAGTCTGTCAAAGAAAATAAAGATCATTCGATAATTTTTAACACTTTTGTTTTTGCAGTGCTCTTTTGTGGCACCGCTTGATGGGAAGGAATGTGCTCGCTACCTCCCATAACAGCTCCCCCTACTTGCGTGCCTATACTCATTGCTCCAAGAACTCGGTAAGCCGGATTTTCTTTCAAACCCATGATTTATTTTCTAAATAAATTAAAGAGTACTCAAACATTCGTTTCTTGCTCCGAAAAAGCCTGAATTTTTTGTGCTTAATTTGTTAGGCTGGAATCACAGTCATGCTCATCAACATGTCAAATTCTACAACCTTTGAAGTTTCAGTCACGAATGACATGAACTTACACCCCACTGGACGCAAGTTGGCAGATAATGGGGACAATACTCAGAGGGAAGAGTACCATTTGACTCCCCAAGATGGCAATATTCAGAGTGATGTGTTGCTGCTGAATGGAACGCCACTGAAGCTCACAGAATCAGCTGATATTCCCGATATGAATCCACAGCTTGTTGACAATTCTTTGCCCATCTCTGTGGCTCCTGATTCGATAGTTTTTGCTACAATTAAAGGATTCAAGGCTCCAGCTTGTTCTAGTTAATTTGGAAAGTTTTAATTGGTTCTTACTTAATATTATTTTCTAGGTTAATTTTTAAGTTTCGAGGAACTAGTTTGTTTATTTGTTTTTTAAATAGGAACTATTAGTTTTTATAGGTATGGTTTTTCTAGAACTTATTGGTTAAAATATTTTATAATTTCAAATATACATATTGTGTCTCATGTTATGTGTCATGGGTTTTCTGCCCCAATCTCGAACACCATTTCATGCAAAATTGTGGTATATGAGATTATATTGAACTTTTTTCCGCCCGTCATTCTTCTCTCCTAAATTATCTTTGGATGTTCTTTGTTTTGATGTATCTACAAAATACAAAAGGATGGGATAAATTTTAATACTTTTTTATAGCTATAAGTCTTAAATCCACTAGCTTTCAAATGAAACCAAATCTTGTGTAGTAAGTAAATGTGAAAAAAAGATTGATAAACTTTTCGATTGAAGAGTGACCAAAAGCTAGAAGAAAAGGATGCTTTTTCATCAAGGGTTTAAAGATTCAAAACCGATCCTCGCATCCAAAGTACAGATTCCATGTTGCTTGCTTCCAAAACTTTGACAGCAGTCCACTCATTAAAAACCTAACTACGTAATCTCTTTAAACTGTTTCTCCTTCAATGAACCCAACAAAGCATGGGAATAACCTAACTTGTTCATCTAAACCAAGATCAGTAAAAATGTCCCCTCGCAAAGAATGGAGAGTTTGAGCAAGCAAACATGGTAACTCTACTATATTGTCTTCATAAACTAATTCGGCATCACCACTGACTTTTTCTAGCGCAAGATCTTCCGGTGTCAAAAAATAGATTAACAAAGAAGAGAGCAGCATCACAAGAGACCGAAACATCCAAATTGGGAAATCCACAATCCTTCAGAGGTATTCCAGTATTTAACATGAAACTGAAAATTGGATTTTGGGACCAATCATCCTCAAGTTTAATAATATAATATATATGCACAAGTTATTCTGTTTCAAAGAAAGTAGTAATTCTAAATGGATCATGCATGAACTGATGAACATAACTTCGTCCTATGTGTTGCAGAGAAGAAAAGGACCCGGAGCTGGGTTGGGGGATCTTTTGCTAGACAAATGAGCGGGGATTACTGCTGATTATTCCGCAGCAATTGTAGTAGCAGATTTTGCTGTTCATGCACTTGATGATTCAAACTAAGGAGCATAAAGGGACAACATATGACCCTGATAAGCCCTTGACCTCGTTGAATAGCGAAGCAGAAGTTGCTGAAATTGTGCCCGAACCACTCAAAAGTTCACTAAAATTATATGGTAAGATCGTGATTCTGACCTACCTCTAGGCTACAACTTCTTACTATTTTTCTGTCTTTCTGACATCAAGAGACAAATTATGCATGCAGAGGAAGGTCCAAAAAGACAAGTTTCAGAGATAAAAGGATCCCTGAGAAAGCACCATCCGCTGAAAAGAAAGTAAATTTTGGAGATATTACTGACAAACCTGAAAATCCAGCATAGAGAAGACCGCTGACCGTGCCCCGTCCATATATAGCAAGGCCACCATCATTTTCAGATAAAAATTTGGATATGACATACTGGAAAAAACCTGAGGGCTCAATGCCAATACTTGATCATCCACTATAGGCCGGACCGTCCATGACTCAACCTGTTGAGAACAGAATAAATAACGCAATAAAACTGGGACCTGGGCCGGGGATGCTAAGGCAGATTCTTGTGAAAAGGCCGAGAGGTCAGCATCAAGGCAAGGTATAAACTATTTCTAATTTGAAGGACAAATATTGCACGCTCGCGTGTGTCATTGTGAGTGAACATTTACGAAAGAACTTACAGTAACTACGTATTAGACCCTGCATCTGCATATAATGCAAGTTGTTTCAGGTATGAGATGGCCAAAATCGAAAACTGGGGGACTAAAAAGAGGGCACTGGCTAAACGCAAAATAGAAAGAGTAGAGGTTATTTCTTTGCTGCATGCCCTTCGATCCACACGCTAGTACTTGGGATAAAGCTGAATTATATATATAAGCATCGAGTAGTATGCCTTAATAAAAAATGAGACCGTGAATTACTTCCAACTGAAGCACAACAACTTTTTTCCTTAAAGTTAAGCACAACATTAATATTTTGTTTGCTGTTAGTTTGAACCAAATCGCTGAAGAAAGACTTGTTTGGCCAAACATATGTATTCAGACCAAGTTTAGCAACACTCTTTAACCATATCTCACTTTCATCACGAGACATTGTGCGACATGCATGGTTGACATATTCTCATCACCAAAGTTGCATGTTTTTAGTGGTAAAATATCGGGAGTACTGAAAGTGTATATTTTTGCCTTACTTTAAACAATTTATTATTGGCGAATCTAGAAATTTTGACAAATTAAAGAGAACGACAAACTAATTGATAATTATATATATTTGGAGATTTTAAAACCTTAACTTCCCTAAATATATTTAATATATTTTAAATGAACGTTATTTTTGGAAATTTGACTTCACCAACCTTCATTAGGGTTATGGAATAAAATGCCGCTGTGGGCACAGTTTGAATTAAGTTTAAAACATTAGTAACAGTAATTGTAAATCAAAGCTTAAATAAATTAATCTGTGATACTCCAATAATAATTTTATTTATCGGTACAACTTTATTTATCGGTACAACAAAACGTCGATATACAAATTAAAAGATAAAAATAAATTCAAATTTACACACGAACGGCAATACACAAACTTTTAAAACAGAACCATGCATAAACCATTAATTACGAAATCCATTTTTTTCATTTTTTTTGTTGGAATATATGAATTATATATGTATATATTCATATGTCTTTGTTTATGAAATCCCCAGCCAATTTTATGAAATTCGTTGTCTCCACCTTCTCACTCGTACTTATCCGTGGACGTATACTTTCCGTAGTCATCAGTTTTTGTTCCTGATAAGTCTTCAGCTGCCTCCTCCCCATATCCCCCTACAGGTTTCTCGTAGTCATCGGTTCCCGCGGTCGAGCCGCCATATGTCGGCTTCTTGGAGAAGCTCTCCTCCGTATCCTCCCCATACCCCACTTCGAGCTTCTGATTCTCATCAGTTTCAGTAGCGGCGGCACCGTAAGATGGCTTATCCTCTCCATAACCCCCTTCGGGCTGCTCATACTCATCAATTCCAGTGGTGTCACCGCCGTATGACGGCTTCTTAGAGTAGCCCTCCTCCGTATCGTCCCCATAATCCCCTCCAGACTGATCATACACGTCACTTGCGTAAGTTCCTACTGCATCACCACCACCTGACGGCTTGTCTGAGTAACCCTCAGTCGTGTCATCCCCATAGGAGCCTGTCTTTTCATACTCGTCACTTGCATCAGCTCCTTTGATAACATCGCCACTTGAATAAGTGTCAGTGGCTGCGGTGGTTTCAGTGGCATAGCTCGACGAGTCTGGCTCCTGATCATCAGAAGTTGGATTGGCCTCATCGATTTTCTTAGATTTGGAGAAGAAATCCATTGATAAGCAAAAGAGGAATTAGTATATCGAAAGTGGAGAAAGAAGTTGTATATAGAAGAATTGCTTTAAGCATGCTTTGAGAATGGGAGGAAACCAGTGATATATATAGAGAGAGAGGGCAATGGATATTTTTTGTTATTCCAACTGAGTTGTGTGAGTGTAGATAACGCGTCGCATTAATATGGCCTTACAAATGGATTGTATTTTATTGATCAGTATTAAGATAATGTACGTGGCATTAACACGTAGGAAGAAAATGAAATTAAATAAATATCTCGTATAAATGAAAGGGAATACTATTTTATCTCATCTCAATAATAATAATAAGAGAAATATGTGGAAAAATATTAAATAGAATAGCTAAATTAGCTTCAAATTTGAGTAATTAGATGTTATTTAAAAAAATGAACATTTATCAAAATCCACTCCTCGTATATTGATAAAAGTATATTCTTGAAGTTGAAATAATGTTACAAAATAACGTGAACTTTCATTTTGGAAAAAAAAATCCAGCTAAAATTACTCATTGGACTGATCAAGTGGTAGGGGTCGACACTCGATAGTGATGTCGGCTGAATTATATTATTGTATTTATTACATATGACAACCACCAAAGTGTCAAATCACATCTTCCGAACTTTGAAATTTATTACGTAATTAAATCTTTAATATATAAGAGTGTCGGCAAAAGGATATTTAGTTATATTCCGAAATAAAAATGAGAATTTCATTACCTACATACGAATGGATCGAAGTTGGATGGTACCATATTAAAAGTTTTTAAAAATTTAACTCTCGATTATTGTTTTTTTTTTTAAAAAAATATCCATGATAATTACTCGTTAAAAATGGGGAATCGACTACATTTATTCCAACCACAACTATGGAAACGGTCCACCTACGCTATGATGAGTTTCAAGCAGCTCCATTTATGGTTCGTTTGGGCATGTCTAAATACATTCATTTATTCAGAAAATGATTGACTGACTAATGGTTATAATAATAATAATAATAATAATAATAATAATAATAATTATTCATTAATGAAATGTTTTGGAAATCGACTTTTGCTTTTTGATTCAAGGGTTTTTGACAACAGGATGGCCAAATGCTTAGTATGTACGACGTAGTTTATTTTTTTTAAGTTTAATTATCGTATCACAGTCATTAAAAATAAATATTATTGTTTGATTTCTATTATTTTATAAAGAGTTAAATCTTTATATTAATCAATTAAATTATTTAATAAATATTTTTCTATAGTTTTTTAGCTACAATAAATATTTCTTAACTTGGATTAATTTTTAGAAGAAATTTAAATGTTTAGAATTTAATTTAAAAAATCTAACATGAAAATATCAAATTTTATTTTGTTACTCGATTTATTATATTAACAAATTTTTTTAAAAAATAATCGAAATCAGACCAAATAAAAATAAAAATTAGATTTTTAATTTAATCAAACCTAATTTTTGAATTAAATCGGTACTGTTGGTCATTTCGGTTTAATCAAAAATTTTTTCATCCCTAATTTTGATAATATTATTATTCATTATTTTTTTAATTATAATAGTATTAAATTTTTAACAGTATTACTATTAATTTATTTCATATATTTTTTATTTTTTTATCAATATTATAAGTGTCCGGGGTTTCCTTTATTAAAATTTCTTTTAAAAATTATCCGATAGATAGGTATATTTATTTGTTGAATTATTATTAATTAAAATTAAGTAACCCAAAGTTTTTACGACAACTAGTGAGCCTAATACGTATTCCGTGTTTGTACGATTTTTTTATTAATTAATTTGATTTATATTTAAATTAAAATAAAATCGTAATTATGAAAAAATAGTGAGAGATTAAATTATAATATTCAAATAATGAATTTTAAAAAAATGAACGAGAGTTTCTGCCCACCGGACTGATGGCATTTTGTATTAAAAAATTGACAATTTGTTTATAGAAAAACAGATTATGTTAAGCTCAAAGAGTCGTGATTGGGCTTTTTGTGATGCTATTTGATGGGCCGGGGATTTAGACTAGAAACCGAGCCCAACCTAAAAACGCGCAAAACACACAATTGTCCACCGGATGCCGTTGTTGGCACCTCCAGCTATGGAAATCGACGGCGATTCAGCTAAGCATTTCAAAAAGGAAGAGCTGTTTGAAGCTGCGGAATCCGGCGATTTCTCGCTTTTCAAATTACTTGCTCAAGAAAAACTCCGTAGAGTCGTATCCCTCCGCAATGAAGACGGACGTTCGCTCCTACATGTAGCCGTTTAAAGCTCGCAACTTGATGTACAACATTTATTTCAGTTGCTATTCTTATTCAGTTGTTATTGGTTTTTACAAAATTTCGTCAGCTTTTTATGTTATTTTATGTCGTTATGCTGTGTTAAGGAGTAACTGAAAGATCGATTCACGTATTCCTCGATGCAATTAGCTTCCCTCTGGCTAAGTTACTAGATTTCGAGCTCATGGTACAACATTATGTTCTTGTTCTTTTATAGTTTAGATTGAGATTAGATTATTCCCTTTGAAGCTGACAAGATGGTTGAAATATTATCTGGTGAAGTACTTTTCACGCAATCGAAGCTTTTGGTAAACTAGGTCGGTCTTGCTGGTTCATGTCACCTTGGATTTAGATTTTTCCAAAGCACGTCGTTTATTTCTTTTTCTTTTTTTAATTTATTTTTGGTGTCCGAGTGTAATTTGTATTTGTGAATGAAGTAGGTGATGGACTGCATCCGTTGTAAACAGTTCTGATGAAGAAGGCTGGGCTCCTCTGCACTCTGCTGCTAGTAGTGGCAATTTGAAGATTGTTGAAGTTTTACAAAACAAAGGTGAGCGTTGGTTAAGTATCTGTGTTTATGCTCTGCTACTGATAACAACTTGTGTTATATCCTATTTGAAAATTAATGCTGAAAGCTGTATAGGGTTGGATTTTTATACTTTGTTGGTATTCTTTAAATATGAGTTCTACTTTACACCATTTTATACAAGAATGCAAAACTATTGAGTAAAAATGCCCAAGGAGTTGTAGTTGGAGTTGTGAATCAAAATTTGAAGTTAAGGCAACATTTAAACATATAACGGCTAATTTATTCAAAGCAAAAAGATCCACACAAGAGAGTTGGAGTTGCACAGAAATTATTTAATATTCTTGTTCCCACATCCCAGAAAACAGTCTAAAATTTCTTCATAGTATCTGTTAGAGTTTGTGACTCTAATTCGTTTGAGTTTGCCTCAAAAAATCCATCTTGCAACACACATGATGCATTTTTAATCATGGAAAATTTTGGGGGTTTGCGATGGCAGCGTATCAGCTAATCCCGTAACCCATCACCAACCCCAAATAGGATTGCGGGGGTGGCAGGACCTCTGTTATTTTTCGACAACATATATTTGTATACATTGAATTAGGGTTTTACATGTAGTTGTTAACTGAGTTGTCACTCTCTTCTTTGTACTTATTTTTTGATATAGATAATTTTTACCTCTGCCCATGCTTGTTTAACCATCAAGAGTTTTCCACATTAGTCTGTATATTCTATTGCTTTATATTTGCTGCATATCATCATTTTATTATTACATTCTCAAAGATTACTCTGCTCTGTTCGCCACTGTGTTAAGGTGTTCACCACCTTTATGAGCAGGTGAATGTGCAAAGTTGTTTTGCTGATATCTGTGAAGGTGGTGAGCACTTTTATGATCAGGTGCATGTGCTACAATTGTTTTGTGGATACCTGCTTGAACTTCGTTTCGTTTTGAAATATTACACCTTGTATGAATACTGTTAATTATTTATCTTTTGACAATCTCTGAATTTGGAAGTGAAAATGCTGATGGCAGGAGCTGACGGTAATTTGAAAAATGAGGGCGGTCGCACTGCTCTTCACTATTCTGCCAGCAAGGCTCAGTTGAAGATAGCTGAAATATTGATTGCACACGGTGTAAAACTTAATATAAAGGACAAGGTTTGCGCCTTCTTTTTAATATCCATTCATGCTTATTGTCTTCTTGGCGAATATCTTAGAGACGCTGCTCATGTATACATGTGCACTCGTGAATGTTTTTTCCTGTCTCTTTGTTTGCAATATTCTAGAATTTGCATATAAATCATTGAATTACACTTCATTCAGAATTATCGTAACTTGGGTGAAAATCACTCGGTTGCAATTGGAACTTTCATAACTTCTCCATGGGTTACATGTCTGACAATTAAATTACCTCATGTAGGTCGGATGCACCCCGTTGCACCGTGCAGCAAGCACAGGGATCACAAAGTTGTGTGAATTCTTGATTGAGGAAGGAACAGCACTTGTTGATGCTGATATAGCTGGTCAAACTCCACTTATGATTGCAGTAGAATGCGATAACAGAGAGGTAAAGATATATTATGCTTATGGTTCCAACCAACAAATAATTAAACGTAAAAATATTATAGTTCATGCAGAACCTTTAATTCATTGACCGATTGATCTTTCTCTTGAATTTTAAGAATTTTTGAATATGCATCTACTTTTATATATCCGTGTCTAACTATCTCGTTCATTTATTCTCTCCCGTTGTTTGTCGGAACGACTATACACCTTTTCTTATAAAATCGCTTCTTCATCTTGTTAAGAAGCTAAAATTTTACAGCAGTGAAGATTTTTTAAGCAACAACTTCAAATTTTCTCATCAGTCATATCCATATGGCTGGTAGCTCTCCTTATAAGGCGTGGAGCAGATATGGATGCTAAGGACAGAGAAGGATACACTGTTCTTGGTCGAGCATCCGTTGATCTACGACCAATTCTAGTTGAGGCTGCGAAGGCCATACTGGTAGATTGAACGGACGTGATATACGCTTTCTAAGAAACAAAAATATACAACAGCTGCTTGTGTTACATTTTGTGGTTGATTATACATTGAGACTAGTTTAGCGTTTCATAAAATAATCCAATTAGTTGAGCCAGTCAAACTAAATGATAGATCGAAGTGATTAAATATATAGATTACGAAGAAACGAGAAAAAAATTAACAATTACGAAGAAGTGTCGAAATTTAAAAGTGAGTAGTGTTTGAAAAGAAAAATGAAAAAAATGAAATGAGAAGTTTGTAATATTTGATAAATAATTAATTTTGATTTAATTTTGTTACTAGAATCATTTTTGTAGAATCAGAATTATCATCTCACTAGTTTTTTTAAAAATTAAATAAAAGTCAACGTAGAATCTGATTTAGGGAATCACATCAAAATGATTTTTTAAAACTAAGGGACAATAATAATTTTTTTTTGTGATTGTAAACACTTTCTCAATCATTGTGAACTTGGAATGTCCAGATTTTGTGTTAATTAAAGTTCAACAAGTAAAAGATCCAATCTTCTTCGTGTTGCATTGGGATTGAAAGAATTGGATTTGTAAAAATATGCACACTTAAATATGTTGTAAATTCTTCGACACTGGAATTGAAATCAAGAGAAATGAAGTGCGAAGATATTTATAAAGCAAGACAAAGAAATATAATTTTAGTATTATTTATAAAATTAAGTATCTTGATGGCAGATATTTGATGATTTAAAATACGATTCTATTAGTATTATGATTCTAGTTGATGATGTATATATATGTGCTTGCTTTTGATGATGTATCTCTTATTATTATTATTATGATTCTAGTACAAGATCCAAATGGGGTTTCAATTTTGATGAAGAACAAGCAATTAATTGCCTTAATTTGGAGTTTGGCTTTGTGTGTGGTTATTCTTTATACGTTGTTGGTAGTATTTGAATTGCAAGATTCCGACATGTGAAGCAAATAATCCAAACAAATAACGCCACTAAAC
Source organism: Primulina eburnea (assembly GCF_022965805.1). Lineage (NCBI taxonomy): Eukaryota > Viridiplantae > Streptophyta > Magnoliopsida > Lamiales > Gesneriaceae > Primulina > Primulina eburnea. The sequence continues at coordinate 35,245,282 of NC_133113.1, forward strand.
AAGAGGCACAAGTACAATTTTTCATCAATTAAACCCCTCGATAAAATGGAGAGAGACCTTTGGCTTATTGCGGGATAGAGAAATGGCGGAGTTCTTTTTTCAAAATAGCAGTCATGATATTTAACTATCAAAATGAGTCAAGTCACGATTAACTAAAAAATAGAGGACAAGTCTCCCTAAATTCTATTATATCCTCGACTTGGAAACCATGAATGGGGAGTTATTAACCTATCAGGTGATTTGATAATGGATAATCAGAATGAAATTCCATTCTCAAGATCGACCAGCGGTGGATATTATGTATATGCGGTGGAGAAGATAGCGACCAAATATCGACGAGAATTATACATGAGTCAAGTAACTGGAGTAGTCTCCTATATGGTTCTGAACAAGAAAGGGGGTTGCCAAATCTTACATTGCTAAACCATAGAATCTGAACATGTTAATCTGTCATGCTCATGGCAATGGCACAGAATGCAGAGATTTTTTCATTTGATGTTGAGGTCAGATATGATTTCTCTGATATTCTTTTATCAGTCACCTTTCGGCGTTAAAAATTATGATTTAACTTTTGGACAAGGTTTTTGTACAGATGCCTGCATTGGGAATTTTGTCTAGCTACAGCACTCCATTAATAATTTTTTTGCCCACTGGCAAAGTGGAAAGCTCTGGTCCGTGGAGAATCTAGTGCAAATGTGTGATTTTTAGGTTCCTTGTCATTACCTTTTCTTCTGCTATCTCAAGAAATCAAGTTCCTTGGTATATTATTATTTGTTTCTTGCAATTGGGGTTTTTTCTAAGAAGAAAGACAAACTACTTTTCCATCTACAAAGAAGAAAATATCGCACACCATATTTGATTTATCATAGTAAAAACACATTTGATAAATTCAAAACGGACGAGCCAACAACAAAATGGAAAAATGTCATTCGTAGAATAAAACAAAATTGAGCTCTGATTTCATCACATGTTCCTCAACGATCAGAGGCATAAATGATAGGTTGATCTAGTACATGTTCGGATTCTGGATTGGTAAAATATTTTGCCAGTAAAGTTGCATGGTATTGTGCATGCCAAACTCGATAAAGGGAGCCATTTTTCATTTCAATTGATGCTATAACTCACCCACTGGAAGCTGGAGGATCTCTCTAATTCCTTCACAGACCTGTATGAAATCGATGAATTATTGCAAAACTCAACAGCGTTCACATTGTTCATCCAAATCGGAGAAACGTGGAACTGAAGCAGGAAATTTTAAACCGAAGGACGGTTAGCATACATACCATCTTAATCTGAGCTTTAATCGATGCAATTAAGCGAGTGTACTCATCAATTCGCCTGCCAGAAATGCGTGTTTAGTTTAGTAGAGCATATTAAAATAAAATCAGCTTGCTTACTTTCAAGACCCGAAACTCGAATGGAAGCAAAATATTTTATGAATCAAGAAAGAGGCCGTACAAAAGAACAATCTACAAATGTTTTTACAAAGTCATGTTCTATTCAACTTTGATATACTCAGATGCATCATGGCATGTTGCTGGACAGGTGGCCATTCAAAATTAAAACAAGGAATTGAGAAAGTAATCTAAATAATCCATTTCCTAATCATTTGTTGCTTTATTGTTACTCACAAAAAGTAACTTTGTTCCACTTAACTAGGGTACAGACTATTTTAATATTCTCTAATGGAGATAAATACCTCAATATCTGTTCTTCCTTGGTACCAATAAAGTTGAGAGCTTCAGATCTGGTAAACTCCACATGAAATCCAAGTCCAACGTCTACAAATATACGACACGTATCTGGCCTGCATTCAAATTATCCATTCAGATAATGTTCAAAGGGAATCACATGAATACCAAATTAATTTTACTCCAACACCCAAAATCAACATTCTACAATTTCAAAAATCAAAACCACATTTAGACATCTTACTAGCAATTATACCAAGAAATAGAATCTATCACGAACATTAGCGCACTTATCCTACATATGGTGTTTCAAAAGGCCATCTCCTCATGTATAGCCATCACCCAAAACAAAAAAAAGGACAGGGTATAAAGACATACACATCAGCTTGCATATAAACTTCAGAACCAAGGTTGACCATTGTCCTAAGACTGGTCACACTGTTCTTCTCCAGGTTCTCGATGTTTCTTTTCAGATCAGAGCTATGAGGACAAAAGTTAAGTAAATTTAAGGCAAAAATGACTCCATAATCTTTCCTCCAAAAATTACAACACCCTTGAAAATATGCATTTCACAAAAAAAAAAACATTTTAATTTGGTGGCAAATGCCTTCTTTTGTGATGATTTCAAGATATAAACCAACACCAGACAGAACAAAGGAAAACTTGGATGGATACAAAATCTTCTGTTGCTCAAACACCTTGTCCCTGCAATGTAAATGGAAACAATAAGGCCGCTCAAATAAATTTTGTACTCATTGTTGACGAAACAGCTAAACATAAACCCATTAAATTCTCATAGCAAGACCCATAATCAGTTGGAACAGAGCTAGCAACAACAGAGGATGGGTTTCACCAGAAAATTAGTTTGAGAATTAAAAATTAATAAGAAATCAACATTTTTTACATACTTAACAGAAAAACAGTGAGAACGAAGTCCTATAAGGCAAGCTAACAAAAAAGAGCTGAAGTAAAAGGGAAAGGAAAGTCACCGCTCCGCTATAGCTCGGAGAAGATCAGGTTTCAATCGCCGATCAACAAACTCCTCATACTTCTGCACTTTCTTTTGTCGTGCCCTATCCATACCAACCCTGTTACATAATTCGTTTACATTACACCACTGGTAAAACAGTTTATTTGCAATCAGAACAAACAAAATCAAAACTGAAAGATTCACTCATAACAATTGTTGTTGCTCAGATTTTAAGTTGGCCGAGTACATATTTGGTTTGTGCAAGAAAACTAGAAGCACTTTCTTACTGGAGCATTTCGCCGAATATCTAGAGCGCAGAGCTTATAATCAGGCTACCTTCTCCCTTGATCAGGTTCAAACCATCTCTTGATTAGGTTCAGTATTACACTAAATCCTTTACAAAATTTTGTCTATTCAATCGTGTGTTTGATCGGATCCATTTCTTTTTCTTTCTCCAAAGTAGGGTTTACCGAGCGGGCATTCGGACGGCGCATCAAAAATTAAAACTTTGACAAAACATATGATTAACGCTAACCATCAACAACAATAACAATACCAACAATTTAAAAAATACGTAGGAAGAAAAAAAGTCTTTCTTCTGCGAGATCGAGAGGGCTCTTCAAATCAAATAAGCCCTCCCTCTCAGTGATGTGTCGGCGCCTTTCTTTTCTTTTTTCTCCCCCTGGCTGATTCTGTTTCCTTTCTTTTGTGATGCTTTTAACTTTTGTAGGCAAGGATGTTCGTGGAATGAATTATTTCTCAGGAACGTGTCTGAAATCTGAATCGGGTCATTTATTTGATCCTGCAATGTTTCGGATTCGGGTCTGAATATTTGAACGTATCCAACAAGAATTGAATTGTGGTAGACTGGTAAAAAGAGAAGAAAAATGGTTACATTGCCAACATGCAGGAGTTGGTTCACAAATTAAATCACGCATTGCCTGCCTACTCTCTCAGCCATTCCCTGAATCACAGCAATCAGGCCATCCAAGACAAGAATGTGCATCGAGGACAATGGACAATTCAATGGAAAACCACTCCTTGAGAATAGATTAACAAGGTCTTCACAATCTAAATTCGCATACATACATCTCCACGATGAATGTTTTCTGCCTACAAAAATCAACTAAAGCCTCCATAGCAACTTCCTGCTGCTGGTATGAAGCTCCAAACCGGCTTTGTGCAAGTCTCAAAATCACACAGCTGGAAAAGAAAGCCTCAATCTGAAGCTTCAGTTCAGAACGCAAATGCTGATACATGTTGAGAACAATACTACAGACCATAGAAAGAATCAACTCATGATAGTCCAAATTGCATCAGATTACGAAAAAGTTCATCCTAAATTTTATAACGGACAGCAGCAAACATTTATAGTAATATACTGTGAAACTTGTTTTATAAGCCTTGAAAGGTTAAACAAGTAATACAAGTCTTGTGTTTGATATATTCTTTGAACATGATGATTTCACCTCCATTCAGATGCGTAAATTAAAGTTGGTCGTCTAATATTTTTTTATATGAAGTTTTGATTTAACCTACCTTCAGATGTAAAATGGAGTATTTTATATTTTTTTTTAAAACAGCAATATTGTGACGTTTAATTCCCACATTTTCAAATATTAATGCATCGAATTAAGTAGGTGGATGGAAAACATCAACAATCATTTCAAGTTTCAACTGTCGGTATTACTATTGCCTAACGTAACTCAAGAGAAATTACAGATTTTCAATAATTTTACTAGCTATAATTGGGAAGTAAAGGTCGGTTTTCAACAGATAAGCCCTATGATTAGTAGACGCTAGCAGAATTGAACGAACCCTGAAACTCTACTGTTACCCTTCTCCCCTCATACATTTTTATCAATCAAATCAAACTTTATCATGGAAATGTTTTATTTGGCTTTTAGTTTAAATCATATCATTAATATAATGGTAATTGATATTAATTTGATCATTTCGATGGAAATTTACTCCAGGCCAAAATTAAATAATAAATAAGCCCGAGATACGCAGTAAATTATCTCTTTATAGAGAATATGTCGACATACATGTACAAGCTAGGGCCACAAAATTCCACTTTCAACAACTTAATTGTCCAACCGAATCATATTCAATTAGTCTTTGACCGTCATTAAGGCTTATTTAAAATTGGGTTTGGTTCGGCTTAAATGGATATCAAAATCTTGTGACATGCATAAGGCAAAAACTTGTGTGAGACGGTCTCACAGGTCGTATTCGTGACACAGATCTCTTATTTGGGTCATCCATGAAAAAGTATTACTTTATATGCTAAGTGTATTATTTTTTATTATGAATATGAGTAGAGTTGACCCGTCTCACAGATTAAGATCCGTGAGACGGTCTCACATGAGACTCATTCCATGCATAAATTGATATCTATATTTAATCGTGAATTATTCAGCGCTAATATAGATAGAGTTGGACATTTAATAATATATGTAACATAACCAATAGCCCGTTGTCAAATCAACACCTCGACATAAAAAGAATTAAATTTGAAAAAATATATACATAAATGGGCTCGGTCGACCCTATCCCTGCGGGCAGTGCCCGCAGGGGTCGATCCAACGGCTCGGAATCTTCCGAGTCAAATTTTTTTTTTTTTTTTTTTACATGGAGGTGAAACAAACCACATAATGTGCGTATAACAGGGATATAGCTTCGCTAGATACTAGGGTGAGCTCATCTTAGTCTCGGGCTTAATGTATATATATACTGTACAGTTTTGTATTTTAGGAATTTTAGTCATTGCGGATTTATATAAGTTTTAGGGCAAAAACTTGTGTGAGACGGTCTCACGGGTCGAATTCGTGAGACGGATCTCTTATTTGGATTATCCATGAAAAAGTATAAATTTTTATGCTAAGAGTATTACTTTTATTGTAAATATTGGTCAGGTTGACCCATCTCACAGATTAGTATCCGTGAGACGGTCTCACATGAGACCCACTCTAAGTTTTAGATAATCTAGCATTTGTGCTTATTTTATATATGTGTGGTTATCTTAATTATATATTTACTCAATCTAATTTTACACTTTGTATGTATTTGTGTTGATCTAATTTTAAGTATATGTTTACATTAACATCTTGAATAAAATTAAAATGTATAAATATTAAATAATAGAAAAATTAAGCGATAGTTTTTAAAGTAAAAAATTGTATAGCTGAATTATACGAATGAATAATTTCATATTTATTTTCATTTTTTTAATTAACTTTTCTGTGAATTTATTTCAAAAGTTCGTTATTATATATGATATTATCATGTATCTAAATATATTAAATTTTTTAAAATATTTTTTCAAATAAAAGTGTTACTAAATTTTAAAATATACACTACAAAAAAAAACAGCCATTAGCGACAGTTAAACCGTCGCTCAAACCGTCGCTAATTAGGCCTAGCGACGGTAAAGACGACGGTTTTGTTAAACGTCACCAGGGGCCCCGTCGTCTTCTAAAGACGACGGTTTGGCTCCCCGTCGCTTATATTAGCGACGGGTTCTTGAAGAAGAGCGTCGCTATATTAGCGACGGTTATTCTAAACACCGTCGCCAATATAAGCGACGGACATTAAATACCGTCGCTATATGAAGCGACAGATTAAATAAAAAACCGTCGCTATCTGAAGCGACGGTCTTTTAAAAACCGTCGCTATATTGTTCGGAGGTTTTTTAAAAAATCCCTGGATTTATCACAAAAATCAAATTATATACGGAGTGCGAAGATTCGTGCGAAGATTTCTGCGAAGATTTGTGCGAATATATAAACGGTATTTATAGTAAATTAATATATAAACAACGGTATTTATATATAGTAAATTAAAACCTGATTTGTGCGAAGATTTGCAGCTCCCACGTAGCGTTGGAAGATCGCATCGACAATCAAATCTACAACATAAATACGCAATAAAAAAATCGAAACAGAGAAAAAAATTGATAGAGTTCGAAAAAAAAACGAAACAGAGATGAAATCGTGTAAGAAAGTTTCGGGAAGGGCGGATTATATACAAACATAGCGACGGTTTATTTACGAACAGTCGCTATATAGCGACGGATTTATTTAAATCCGTCGCTATATAGCGACTGTTATGAATTCACCGTCGTCATATAGCGACGGTTCTTAGAAAACGGTCGCCGAACTAGCTTGGCGACGGTTATTTATAAACGGTCGCCGATGTTGATCGGCGACAGTTGTCTTAAACCCGTCGCTATTATGACGACTGGTGTAAAGAAACCGTCGTTATTATAGCGACTATGTTTTTAAAAACCGTGGCTTATTCTATTTAGCGACCATTTACTCCAAACCGTCGCTATTTTAAAGCGACGGTCTAACAAGAACCGTCGTTATAATATTGCGACTGTTTCGTAAAACCGTCTTCATTTTTATTAATGGCGACGGGTAAAAAGACCGTTGCTTTAATTAACGACGGTTTTTGGAAACAGTCGCAATATGAGCGACGGTTTGTGAAAACCGGTCGCTAAATGGCGACGGTTTATTTAAAACCGTCGCTATATTAGCGACCGTTATTCGAAAAACCGTCGCTATTTTAAACAAGCAACGGTTTATTAAAAACTATCGCTATATATTAGCGACGGTTTTATGAAAACCGTCGCTATGCTGTCCGTTTTTTTGTAGTGATATTATACAAAATATAACCAAAGCAAAAACATTAAAAATATTTAAATTTTTACTGTCCAATCCACCATATTTTGAAATCCTTATTACGCCTATAGCATAAATGAATATGTCGTTTCTCATTTTAAAATTTAATTAAGGCTATAATAATAATTAGTGTAGTGTGAAGTATGATTAAACTGCAATATGTTGACAATTGGGAAAATTTGATCTTCTATTATTATTATTATTATTATTATTATTATTATTATTATTATTATCATTATCATTATATGAATTAATTTGTCTTTTTTTTCAACACTATATTAATGCATGTGACGTTGACATGATTTTGACTTGGTATGTATTAGGGGTGTAAAAGAACCAAACACGTTCACGAACTTTTCGAGCCGGTTCGAATAATATTTGGTTCGAATTCGAAGTTATCGAATTTGAGCCGAACTCGAACATGTTCGAATATTTTTCGAATCGAATTCGAGCTAAAATTCGATTGTTCGCGAACTTTAACATTATATTTAAAAAATAAATAAAATATTATTATATATATATATATATAATATTATTGCTTATATATATATATAATTATATATAATATAATATTATTCGAGTTCGAATCGAATTCGAACTCGAGCCTCAGTTCGAATCGAGTTCGAATCGAAAATAATAAAAGTTCGAGTTTCGAATCGAGCTTCGAATATGTTTATTCGAATTCGAGCTCGAATACTGAAAATTTCATAAAATTCGATTCGATTCACAGAAAAGTTAATTAAAAAAAATTATTGATTATTCATTTGACGATAATTCATTTGTTTTAAATAAATAAAAGATCACAGAAATACTAATTCATTTGACAGATTGTATATATTTCACTTATATATTATATATTATATACAAACTAATTCACAGAAATACTAATTCATTTGTTTTAAATAAATAAAAGATCACTTATATATTATATACAAGCCATACAACTATGACAAAAATTATTGATAAAAATTAATAAAACTTAAAAGATAGATGACTCGTGTCTAATTTTGACAGTATTGATTATCAATTTTTTATAATAAAAAATACAGGATAGAAAATGTAATTTTTTCCTAAAAAAATTAAGAGTAGAGTTGTACAAATGTTGAGGAATAGGTTATTCCGTTTGGATGAAAGAAATAAGATATTCAAACAAATGAAATAAATTTTTTTTTTTTTAAAAAAGGAGTGCCTGTGTGTGTTTCATCCTTGTGTCGCTATACTCTCCCACATATAGTTAAAGCAATCACATTCTCCATAAATGTAGTTCCATCCTCGTTATTATTACCATTATTATTAATTGATTAAATTATCAAAGCCCTTAATTTCCCTTATCTGTACTGTACGTAGGCACACTTATTAATTAAAGGGGTACTATTAATTGGACCTTGTTCTTTGGAAAACACGTTGTAATACTTTTTACAAACAGGTCCCGCTGATTTATATACGAATTAGAGTGAGATTACTAATAATTGAGGTTTTGATTTATATATACTTGCTGGCTTGTATATAATATATAAGTCTTTTATTTATTTTCTAGTACTAGTATTTGACGATAATTCATTTGTTTTTTATTATAAATAATAATCTCATCTGTGAATTACCACGTACATACCTTTTTTTTTTTTAATCGAGGAATACAATTATAATTCAAGGTAATTACAGTAATATTAGATGCTTATAATATATATAATATTTAATATCAACGTTAGCATCCTTTCTGCTATGCAATAACTCGTTACGCCCACATATAGTTAATGGCTATATATGTATATGACCAATGCACACGGTGTGATTGCATCAGCCATACCCCCACCAACCTCACATCCATGTCCCCTTGTCTTTATTGCTACCGGTATTACATGCATGTTTAATGAACAAATTATTGCACTGATTCATAATATATATATATATATATATATATATATATATATATATATATATATATATATGTGTGTGTGTGTGTGTGTGTGTGTGTGTGTCATATATCAGTGTTCACATTTCTAGTTTTAGCAATGGAGATGCTGTTGATTATATTTTGGTCCTTTATTTTAATAAGCAAAAATGTAGCAGATCTGGCCGACCATGAAATATTACAAGATCTCTGTGAGTATTATTATTTGAGCCAAATAAACTGTGGAAGATGGTATATAGAATCCAATAGTACCATGACGCTTATTTAATGTTATTAAATTTAATATTTATTTTGTTTCTTGTCATGCTAACGTAATCTTGATAAATACGGACTCCTTTATTATACATCTTTAATAGGTGTAGCAATATGCTGATGCTTCTGCTGTTCTTTTTTTTTTTTACCACGAGTCCAGAGAAATAAGACTCTCGAATTATGGGAGAATATCGGTACCATAATTAAATGAATGAATATATAGTAAATATTAATAAGGGTACATTAAAGTGGCCCCAACCCCAAAGCCCACTGAATATGTTTTTCTTATAAAACAATAAATAAATATATATAAAAAAAACTCTTCTCACGTTCGGTCTAATCCACATCCAAAAGATGCATGGATCTTTTTGTGTTCTACAAATAATAATTTATTTTAACTTTGATCGACTAAATAATATGTGTAGTAGAAATATACTTTGTATCCACTTTACTATTTCATCACCAGCTGATGTATGTTCTGTGCTGATGACTTCTGAGAGATATAATCTGTGGTTGGAGTGGACGTGTTTGCATTATTGCATACAAGCCAGAAATGATATTTTACACATCCATAAAAAAATGGCTATTCGATCGTCTAGCTCTCCTTTTATATATGTATGTAGACATTCAGAAATCTGAATCGTTTGAGACTAGCAAGACACTGGGTGGTTGTATTAAAATTGTTACATTCAGAAACTCAATTATTTCACTTCATGTGTTGTTGTATTAAAATTGTTATATCTCTAATTAAATTAAGAATTGATGAGAATTTAGAGATTGGATCGATATCACAATACTAATAAACCGAAATTGCATGCAAGGGCCAGATAGTGTTAAAGAATTAATTAATCACTTCAATCAATCTGAACCAGCTGACCCCTTCAGATCTCTTGTGGTTTTTTTCTTCTCTTCTCTTCTCTTCTCTTCTCTTCTCTTCTCACTCTCGTCTGCATATGTTGAGTCCTCTTCTTGTATGTCAAAGAAGTATATTTTCCATCCTTTTCATGGAGCCTTTTATATTTCCCTCGTCATCCGATAGCAAGCCTTCTTTATTCCTTCCAACAAACCTGCCACTGACTTCTTGATCCAGGATCATCAGCTGCTTCCACTCTTATAACCCCGAGTAATTTTCTATGTCCATGCAGGAACCTTGCTCCGAGAGACATTTTTTTATAAAAAAATTCGCTTGATTCGTAATTTCCTTTTCTCCACATGGCCAACTATATGTGGCCCTAGATTTCATTACTGCTGTTATTATTATTAATGCCAAAAAGGACGGTGCCCACAATTAGTAATGAAAAGTAATTTACTCGTTAAGGACTCTTACGAGGTTTGACGTCACAAGTTCGCAAATTTTTCCATCGACATTATAAGTCCTCACGATAGTGAAGCATTAATTCTCTCTTGTACAAATTTGACTCTAACAAAATTGTTTTGTTCATTTTTTAAATTTTCTTAGATTACTTTTTATAAGTTAATAAATAAAAAAAATTATTTTATTTTGTATGACTATTTGAATGATTTTTAGTCACAAGAATGTATTAGAACTGAACATTAAAATTAACAAGTTGAAATATTGTGTATTAATTATCCATTATTTAAATTTATAAAATAATTAAATCATTTTCACTTTTTTTTTTGTAACAAATGAAACATTTATTTACTTATTATTATTATTTTTTAAGGGGAAACTGAATGAAAAATATGCGACTTTAATTAAAAACTACTTTAATTATTTGATATACAAATACCTGAAATAACTCGAGTCGAGCAATTTGGGGTGAATGGTCTAGAAAACGCTGTTTGATCACCTGTTTTTTTTTTAGTATAAATAAATTAATTTTTAGGTGTAATTTTTCATAAGTAAAATCTAGTTATCGTTCGAAATATATCAGTCATACTGTTTTCTAACATCGTGGTTCTATCTATCTTAACACAAAAACTCTTATTTGACGATCTCATGGTTCAATTTTATGAGACTTATTCTATTTGAGCCACTCATGAAAAATATTATTTTTTTATGTCAAAAATATCACTTTTTATTGTAAATATAGACATAGTTGACATTTATCACGAATAAAGATATGTGAGACAGTCTCAATAGAAATCTACTAGCTTAATTAGCGAGAGAAAATATTTTTTTGCTTTTTTCAAATATAAAATTTTAACCAATAGTACGTACCACCTTAAATGTAATGCCTATAATAATACGCATATTTTATTTGTAAGTATAAAATTTTTCGTTCTTTTAGGACCATGGAACTCATAAAAAAGGTGTGGATTGAGTAAACTCGGACTAACATTGTAACATGGAAACAACATTAATCAAGTAATAGGCAAATTCTGTATCATAAGCTCGTCCGGAAAATATTGATAAGATGAATCGAAAGCATATAATTTTATACAAGAGATTATTCAGAGAGGGATGCACGAGTATGTTATTATAGCTCTAGATCTATAGTAATGAGGGGGTAGATTTGATCATAAATAAAGTTCTTGTATATTATATATATCCTCCACCCGCATTTCCAAATCCAAACCAGACCACAAACTCAAACACTCGTATATTTTGTTCATCTCAAATATTGAAGATCATGAAGTTGAAGAAAGGGCCATGGACTCGGGAGGAAGACCAGAAGCTGCTGGCTTACATTGCACAACATGGCCATGGCAGCTGGCGTACCCTTCCTGCTAAAGCTGGTACTAATCCATTTACCATGTTAATATTCATGCATGAACATACCTTAAGTTTAGATCCGTGTCAGCGCACTCGAATCGACTCGATTCAAGATTATCATAATTTTATGAGATCTAAATAGGAACTAAGCTTTAAGAGCTACTAATTTTCTAGAAGGATTTGTAGTTTGTACCCGCAGAATATTTTTAAGATGTCATCACCTTTTGGATATGCAGGGCTTCAGAGATGTGGAAAGAGCTGCAGATTGAGGTGGACAAACTATCTAAGACCAGATATTAAGAGGGGAAAATTGAGCTCCCAAGAGGAAAAGACTATTATTCGACTTCACGCTCTCTTAGGAAATAGGTACTAACAATTATAAGTCTTACAATTCTATTCATATACAATATGTGTGTGTGTGTGTGTGCATATGTCTATGTTGGTTAAATTAGCTTGCTTTTAGGTGGTCAGCCATTGCAACTCATTTACCGAAAAGAACTGATAACGAGATCAAGAATTACTGGAACACTCGACTCAAGAAACGATTGAGCAGGATGGGGATCGACCCGATGACCCACAAGCCCAAGAACAATCCAGGCGGCTCGACTCAATCAAGGGATGCTGCCAATTTGAATCACCTGGCTCAATGGGAAACGGCTAGGCTTGAAGCGGAAGCCAGGCTTGTACGCGAGGCCAAATTCATGTCTAACCTTAAGATCCTACGTAAAACTAACGTGCCTCCTCCACTTGCACCGCCGCCGCCGCCTTTGATGGTTGATGTTCCCTATCATGACGTCCTCAAAATCTGGCAATCAGCCGAATCATGGGCTGCAACTAAACCACATAAGCACGCCACTACATCCTCGACTTCCAGCAGCTTTTTCTACTCAGCGGCTGGAACGCTAGAGTCGCCGACGTCTACCCTGAACTATTCTGTCGACGGCTTGACCCCTAACATTGGGTTTGATAGCAGCCCTTTAATGGAAGCATTGGTGTCCAACGCAAACGGAGCTGCATGGGATGTTGGATCCGAACGTCGAAACTACTACGCGCAGCCGAAGTGCGAGACAGAGAATTCAGCTCAACCCCATCATGAATATGACAATAATGGAAACCCTTTGGCTTATGATTTGAATACAACGGGATCAATAGACCTTGTTTCTGATGACTATAACTCAGATGTATGGAGCGTAATGGACAGTGGATTTAAAAATCTTGAGGGCGACAACAATTATTGGAATTATTTATTAAATTTGGCGACTTCTCCCATGGAATCTCCGATGTTCTAGGGTTACTAGGTTCCTTGGATTATTTTTACTCATGTATGTATAAAAAAAATGACAATAAAGTGTTTCTTTGTATTCGTATTTCCATGAAAACTTCCGAAGCTTAATAATTGATTTCTTTTCTTTTCTTCTCTCTCCCCGAAATATATGTAAAAAGTACTCTTCAATTCATTTTTTCCCCATTTCCATCTAACTTTAGATCTTGAGCGTTGGAACATGCAACGACAATTTTCATCAGAGTACGTATATCGAGGAAGAATATGTAGACCCCAACCCGTCATGCAAACGTAATCGGGAAAATTACATTTAATTATGGGATGTCAGAGCACCACTCATTTACTATATATATATATATATATATATATATATATATATATATATATATATATATATATATATAATTCAGAGTTCAAACGCTGTGAGGTAGGAGGGAATCGGCTTCATAATTAAATCAATTATTTCAGCAACTCATTTATTTCTGAATATTTATGAGAATTTAGTAATTTACTGTGTCTATTAACTTATGTTAGTTGGCTGCTGGCTTTTTGGCTCGAATTTAGATTAGAAAAACAGTTTTAATATATTTGAACTATTAAATAGTTTTTTTTTAAATTCTGAATACCATAATTTTATGTTATGTTTCGATCGGAGCTAGATCCTCGGGTTGAAGAAACACCTTATCCATATTTGGTCACAACGTTGACTTCCCATCATGAGAAATTGGATAACATCGATGTGTAATTAGACAAAGAACTTAAATAACTAAAAAAACAAAAAATGATTGCAAAATTTAAAAACATATATAGATCCATAGCTGCCCGATCGTATTCACGTGGATTTGCATGGATGCGTTTTTGTTATCGTATGGAGTAGGTGAAACTATAACGACAGCACGTTATGATTATTAATTAATCCAAGAAGCAGTGACGTCATACTGCACAATATTAATTACTTCTCTTTTGAACTCTACGCTCTGCCACGACGCTTTTAAATCAAAATAGCTAAACTCGTGGAAAATGAGAAATTACTACTAATCTTGTAGTGTGAGATATGTTGTATAAATATATAAAGTTAAGTAATTTGTAAGAATATATTTTTTTGTTTTAAGATTTTATTGAAATTTATACTTTTTAAAAAAAAAATACCTTTTAACAGGATTATCTAATAATTGTTACATTAATCAATTTTTAATTACTCGTGGATCCAGTTTGATGGCATACTGACCCGTTCTCGATCTTGTAGATATATTTCAGGTCCGATTGACCAATATTTGAATCATCAGACCCAAAAATAACTTGGTATGTGTAGTGACCCGTTCCAGAATCACCTACTAATCAAAACTAAGCATGCAATTAACCTAATTAACAATAATAATCAGAGATAACAGCGGAAAAAGTCAACAACTATAATGGTTATACAACCCAATCGAAGTCTAGAATAACTCAAAATAAAATATCCAATACAACCATATCGAATCAAAACAATACCGATGAACTAAACCAACCAGCTACTCAACGTCCTCCTCCTGCTCCTCCTGAGCTGTCCAACCTGAGGCCTGCCCCGAGGAAATGGGGTGTCCAAGAATAAACAAAACCGAGGACGTGAGCGATAAGAACGCCCAGTACAAAAGTATGAGTATACAGACCTATATGAAATGCACATGCTATGATCATGATACCGGGGTAGTCAAGAAACAGGAATCACAAAAGGATCTCAACAATGCTCAGTCTAGAGGCGCCAAGTGGATAGTGCCGCGCGGTACACCTCTGGGTCACTGCATCCACTACAAGACAGACGTGGACCTAAAATGTCCCGGACCACCGAAGCCCTCCCGACCCGTCGGCCACTGTGTACTCTCGGTGTCCATGCGTCCACAAGACAGGGCTGAGCGGCCCCAAGATATAGCTTATCTCGAAAGAGATACAGCTCAACAGTAAAGGCTATCTCGAAGAAGATACGGCTCAACATGAAATGCAACGTGCAGTAATAAACGTGACATAATAGCATGCATCATATGACATATATCAATGCACCACATAATCATGCAACACATATAAGAATGTATACTCAACCAGGATATCTCGGATAGTACTTTCGTACCTCTATCACAGCAATCCTAATCCACTGGAACCACCAGACAACAGGTCTAATCCAAGCCTATTCATCAAGTGAAAACCATCACTAAACTTATCTACCAGACTTAACTAGATAATCCTGAGATAAATACTGATAAAATTCCAAACCTTCGTCCGTCGCTAGCCCGCTGATGCCGCTAGTTCCCAACTAAAGCACAGCTCTGCTACAAGACCAGCAGCTCCCCGCTAGTGCCCAAATCTCGGAACAAGACTAGAACCTGTCAGAAACGACTGAAATGCTATGGAACTCTCTGAATTGGCGAGTCAAAATGAGGAAATCCGACCACTATTTATAGGCCATGTTCGGATCCTCCGAACACCACTTCGGAACGTCCGAACGCTACGTGTCCATTGGCTCTTGACAGCTCATGATCGGATCCTCCGATCATACACTTCGGACCGTCCGAACATGCACGTGTCCAGCTGCTCTTGACACCTCATGATCGGATCCACCGAACTCACTTCGGAACGTCCGAACTCCCACGTGTCGATCAACTCTTGACACCTAATGATCGGATCCACCGAACTCACTTCGGACCTTACGAACTCTTCGGTGCTTCCGAACCATCTTCGGTCCGTCCGATCATGACTCGGTCAAAATTACACATTAAACCTTCTTAATCACCATTACTTCGTTAATTACCCAATTTGGAATTCGGGCTACTACATTCTCCCCCCCTTAAAACGATTTCGACCTCGAAATCAAGCTTAGAGGATGAACAAAACAAAACAACTCTCCATGCGCCCTAACCAAATCCTCAGCATCATCGGGAGTCTCACCACCAACTAAAGGCTTAGGCCCCATCTGAATAAAACGATGCAAATCAAAACGCCTAGGACCATCCCGACGATGACGATGCTCACGATGACGTCTACTATCGTCCTGATCACCTCATCGACCTACACTCCCCTGACTACTCTCGTCACCAAAGTGGTCAGCCATCGCTACAACATAGAATAGGGAAACTAGTAAATTGGTCAACGGAAATCCCAAAACAGAAATCTATATCCCAAAATCGCATGCATGCTCTGATACCATAAATGTAGTGACCCGTTCCAGAATCACCTACTAATCAAAACTAAGCATGCAATTAACCTAATTAACAATAATAATCAGAGATAACAGCGGAAAAAGTCAACAACTATAATGGTTATACAACCCAATCGAAGTCTAGAATAACTCAAAATAAAATATCCAATACAACCATATCGAATCAAAACAATACCGATGAACTAAACCAACCAGCTACTCAACGTCCTCCTCCTGCTCCTCCTGAGCTGTCCAACCTGAGGCCTGCCCCGAGGGAATGGGGTGTCCAAGAATAAACAAAACCGAGGACGTGAGCGATAAGAACGCCCAGTACAAAAGTATGAGTATACAGACCTATATGAAATGCACATGCTATGATCATGATACCGGGGTAGTCAAGAAACAGGAATCACAAAAGGATCTCAACAATGCTCAGTCTAGAGGCGCCAAGTGGATAGTGCCGCGCGGTACACCTCTGGGTCACTGCATCCACTACAAGACAGACGTGGACCTAAAATGTCCCGGACCACCGAAGCCCTCCCGACCCGTCGGCCACTGTGTACTCTCGGTGTCCATGCGTCCACAAGACAGGGCTGAGCGGCCCCAAGATATAGCTTATCTCGAAAGAGATACAGCTCAACAGTAAAGGCTATCTCGAAGAAGATACGGCTCAACATGAAATGCAACGTGCAGTAATAAACGTGACATAATAGCATGCATCATATGACATATATCAATGCACCACATAATCATGCAACACATATAAGAATGTATACTCAACCAGGATATCTCGGATAGTACTTTCGTACCTCTATCACAGCAATCCTAATCCACTGGAACCACCAGACAACAGGTCTAATCCAAGCCTATTCATCAAGTGAAAACCATCACTAAACTTATCTACCAGACTTAACTAGATAATCCTGAGATAAATACTGATAAAATTCCAAACCTTCGTCCGTCGCTAGCCCGCTGATGCCGCTAGTTCCCAACTAGAGCACAGCTCTGCTACAAGACCAGCAGCTCCCCGCTAGTGCCCAAATCTCGGAACAAGACTAGAACCTGTCAGAAACGACTGAAATGCTATGGAACTCTCTGAATTGGCGAGTCAAAATGA
This sequence comes from Primulina eburnea, assembly GCF_022965805.1. Classification (NCBI taxonomy): domain Eukaryota; kingdom Viridiplantae; phylum Streptophyta; class Magnoliopsida; order Lamiales; family Gesneriaceae; genus Primulina; species Primulina eburnea. Next base: position 35,263,037 of record NC_133113.1, read on the forward strand.
GGAAATCCGACCACTATTTATAGGCCATGTTCGGATCCTCCGAACACCACTTCGGAACGTCCGAACGCTACGTGTCCATTGGCTCTTGACAGCTCATGATCGGATCCTCCGATCATACACTTCGGACCGTCCGAACATGCACGTGTCCAGCTGCTCTTGACACCTCATGATCGGATCCACCGAACTCACTTCGGAACGTCCGAACTCCCACGTGTCGATCAACTCTTGACACCTAATGATCGGATCCACCGAACTCACTTCGGACCTTACGAACTCTTCGGTGCTTCCGAACCATCTTCGGTCCGTCCGATCATGACTCGGTCAAAATTACACATTAAACCTTCTTAATCACCATTACTTCGTTAATTACCCAATTTGGAATTCGGGCTACTACATTCTCCCCCCCTTAAAACGATTTCGACCTCGAAATCAAGCTTAGAGGATGAACAAAACAAAACAACTCTCCATGCGCCCTAACCAAATCCTCAGCATCATCGGGAGTCTCACCACCAACTAAAGGCTTAGGCCCCATCTGAATAAAACGATGCAAATCAAAACGCCTAGGACCATCCCGACGATGACGATGCTCACGATGACGTCTACTATCGTCCTGATCACCTCATCGACCTACACTCCCCTGACTACTCTCGTCACCAAAGTGGTCAGCCATCGCTACAACATAGAATAGGGAAACTAGTAAATTGGTCAACGGAAATCCCAAAACAGAAATCTATATCCCAAAATCGCATGCATGCTCTGATACCATAAATGTAGTGACCCGTTCCAGAATCACCTACTAATCAAAACTAAGCATGCAATTAACCTAATTAACAATAATAATCAGAGATAACAGCGGAAAAAGTCAACAACTATAATGGTTATACAACCCAATCGAAGTCTAGAATAACTCAAAATAAAATATCCAATACAACCATATCGAATCAAAACAATACCGATGAACTAAACCAACCAGCTACTCAACGTCCTCCTCCTGCTCCTCCTGAGCTGTCCAACCTGAGGCCTGCCCCGAGGGAATGGGGTGTCCAAGAATAAACAAAACCGAGGACGTGAGCGATAAGAACGCCCAGTACAAAAGTATGAGTATACAGACCTATATGAAATGCACATGCTATGATCATGATACCGGGGTAGTCAAGAAACAGGAATCACAAAAGGATCTCAACAATGCTCAGTCTAGAGGCGCCAAGTGGATAGTGCCGCGCGGTACACCTCTGGGTCACTGCATCCACTACAAGACAGACGTGGACCTAAAATGTCCCGGACCACCGAAGCCCTCCCGACCCGTCGGCCACTGTGTACTCTCGGTGTCCATGCGTCCACAAGACAGGGCTGAGCGGCCCCAAGATATAGCTTATCTCGAAAGAGATACAGCTCAACAGTAAAGGCTATCTCGAAGAAGATACGGCTCAACATGAAATGCAACGTGCAGTAATAAACGTGACATAATAGCATGCATCATATGACATATATCAATGCACCACATAATCATGCAACACATATAAGAATGTATACTCAACCAGGATATCTCGGATAGTACTTTCGTACCTCTATCACAGCAATCCTAATCCACTGGAACCACCAGACAACAGGTCTAATCCAAGCCTATTCATCAAGTGAAAACCATCACTAAACTTATCTACCAGACTTAACTAGATAATCCTGAGATAAATACTGATAAAATTCCAAACCTTCGTCCGTCGCTAGCCCGCTGATGCCGCTAGTTCCCAACTAGAGCACAGCTCTGCTACAAGACCAGCAGCTCCCCGCTAGTGCCCAAATCTCGGAACAAGACTAGAACCTGTCAGAAACGACTGAAATGCTATGGAACTCTCTGAATTGGCGAGTCAAAATGAGGAAATCCGACCACTATTTATAGGCCATGTTCGGATCCTCCGAACACCACTTCGGAACGTCCGAACGCTACGTGTCCATTGGCTCTTGACAGCTCATGATCGGATCCTCCGATCATACACTTCGGACCGTCCGAACATGCACGTGTCCAGCTGCTCTTGACACCTCATGATCGGATCCACCGAACTCACTTCGGAACGTCCGAACTCCCACGTGTCGATCAACTCTTGACACCTAATGATCGGATCCACCGAACTCACTTCGGACCTTACGAACTCTTCGGTGCTTCCGAACCATCTTCGGTCCGTCCGATCATGACTCGGTCAAAATTACACATTAAACCTTCTTAATCACCATTACTTCGTTAATTACCCAATTTGAAATTCGGGCTACTACAGTATGCCTCGAGTGGGGTTCAAGGATTATTCAAAAGAACTGAAACTTAATATATAATTTTATTTTTTAATTATAAACCGATATATCTTATTTTGTAATTTATCAATATTATAATCATTTGTAGATTAGATAAACAATTAAATGTCTACGTTGGTAATGGTTAATATGTTTTATATAATAATTAATAATTAGATTTTATCAAAGCCAAATAACAAATAAATTGCAGAACAACAATCCCGTTAGTTGGACAGCTGCCATCGGAGACTTGTTGTCCACGCCTTCACCCGGCGGCTGAAATCTTCAATATGCCTTCTTCTCAACCTTGTCAATGTTAAAATGTAATAATTCTTAAGATAAAATAATCGAGGTTATTTCAGGGAAAAAAAATTATTTCGGTAATGGGGTTTCAGTATTTCATGGATAATTTTCTCAAATAATTTTTCTTTCTTTTAAAGTGAAAAAACAATTGTAATCGATATCTCTGATCCGATGTGGAATGATCTAATTGGCTGAGACACCTATTTTGGACAACACCGGTAAAATCCTAGTACCTAAAGGCTAAAATTAATAACAAACAAATCAATCCATTTACATATATTGAGAATTAACGTATTATTCATCAGTGGCAAAACTCTTTCGCTCTGGCTTAATTCACTTCCATCGAACCGGAATCAAAATTATTTGCTTGTTTTTCGAAAACTGTTAAATTTAAAGCAGCAAAAACCCAGTTCATGTTTTGAATCTCCACCATTTCAAGAGTGGAATCTACGACCTTTTTCAAATATTTGATTGTTGAAAATCCTAGTTTTGGATATGGGCACCCGAATTCAAAGGCAGAGTCTTTTCTTGATTTTAGTGGCTGGTTTCTTGTTCTTGGTTCGGGTCGATTCGATTCGGTTCGATCTGGAATCGGGTCACACCAAGTGTATATCAGAAGACATAAAGACCCACGCGATGACTGTCGGAAAGTATCATATTGTTAACCTTAACGAGGGTCAGCCTTTGCCCGATTCTCACAAAATCACTGTCCAGGTAATATTTGTATTCATGCTTTTTAAATTTGGGATTTTAGGATATTTTCCTAGTTAAATATTGGGTATAAAGTTTTATAATCTTTTAATTGGTTTGATTTTCTTCAACTTCTGCCTCTTTTGGTGCGTCCGGTGTTTCTATCAGGATCATTTTCTCTGTGGAATGAGCTAGTTTTAGGTGTACAACGCTTTTGACGATATACAAAATCAATTTGTAATTAGTTATTTTCATGATCAAGGGACTTAAACGGGTTCGGAATCAGTCTATGCGTGGAATTGATTGTAAAAGCCTATCTTTTGTTAAATATTTCATTGAATCTCCCTCTGGATAACATGTGTGCACAATTTTTGGCTTTGTTGTTTATGGCTTACAAAAAAAAGGTTCGGGCCATTGTAAGTTAAAGGCTCGCATAGCAGACCATGTTTTTGAGAATTAAATGGTTGTTCGTTGTTGCATGATTGCTTAGGAAATGTTATTTGGGGATTACTGTCATGGTTTATCCTAGAAGCAATCTACACTTTTTGTTGACTATCCTCCTTGTTTGTCCTCTGTTTTTTTTTTTTTATGAGGATGATCTATATGTCTCCAAATTTTATTGGTACTTGTAGGTTAGATCTGCATATGGAAACAGTTATCACTATTCAGACCATGTCAGTGAGGGAATGTTTTCATTTCATGCACCCGAAGAGGGTGACTATAGGGCTTGCTTTTTCGCTTCTGATCACAAACCTTCTACTACTATGACCGTTGATTTTGAATGGAAGTCTGGTGTTATTGCCAAGGATTGGACAAATGTTGCCAAGAAAGGTTCTATTGAAGTAAGTGGTCGTGTTTCATTTACTCCTATTGGTTGTGTTCTGAAGTTTTGTGCTGACAGATGAAAATCAATAAAAAGGTGAATTGGATTTTGACCATCCTTTCTATTTTAATCTTCAGTTGATGGAAATAGAATTGAAGAAAATGTTTGATACGGTCCAGTCAATACACGACGAGATGTTCTATCTACGTGAGAGGTAAAAGGCTAAGTCATGCTCTTTGATGAACTTCACCATTTTCAACTCCGAAGAATGGTGCTATATTTCCATTTAATTATTATTATTATTATTGTAGGGAAGGAGAGATGCATTTGCTGAATAGATCAACCAACTCGAAGATGGCCTGGTTGAGCTTTCTATCTCTTGTTGTTTGCCTCTCTGTGGCAGGGCTGCAGCTATGGCATTTGAAGTCCTTCTTTGAAAAGAAGAAGCTTATTTAATCTTTTTGGTTATGAATTTAATTTCTTGACCATCTTCTTGGGGGAAGGTGGTATAAACATTTTTTATCCGATGAATGTGTTATTGACTTTCAAAGGTGTGTTCCAATGAAAGGAACCAAGATAAGTCAACAAGGTTTTTGTCGCAATTAAACATATTTGAATATAATATTTATTATATTTTCCGATATTACATTTTTTTGTCTCTAAATATATATATCAAAATTTTCTTTGTTTTTTGTTTTATAAATCAGCATCCAAATAATCCCTATTGAGACGGGATTTGGCACAGATAAAGGAAAAAAAAATTGTCCTTTAAACTTGGTGGTAAAGACTATTAAGAAATTATTATATATAAAAAAACATCCAAAATAAATCTTTTTGGAATTAAATTGTATTTTAATTGGATATTTTTTTGACGTTGACGTTGAAAATTATGATCTGGAAGACCAAATTTCAACTTTGTAGGATTGTAAAATTGAATATGTAGTCTGGCTTAATTCTTAATATAGAATCTGAGTATAATAAATTCGGGCTCAGTATTTCAGTCCACACTATAAATGGGAGCTCCTCGCCTCAACAATCACCGCATTAACTCATTACTCGACTTGATTTGTGCTCATACTTTGCATAGAGATGGAGATCGATTTGACACCAAAGTTGGCGAAAACTTTGTACGGTGGAGACGGCGGGGAGTACCTTGCGTGGTGCCCAAACGATCTGCCGATGCTTCGTCAAGGAAACATAGGCGCCGGAAAGCTTGCTCTTCATGAATACGGCTTTGCTATGCCACGGTACTCCGATTCCGCCAAAGTTGCCTATGTTCTTCAAGGTATTGGTTATCAACTCATACATGTTTCTTCTTCGATTGGCGGTCTGTTTAGGTTTTGGGTTTATCAGATTGTGTGGTGGTATAAGTATTTTAGGGCTATTGAAATTATTAAATACCTAGCCCAAGATCAGTTATTCTCTGTTATATTTAACAGAATCGATCACGAAAATATGTTGAATGTGAATCTTCTTTTAGTTTTAATTTTGTGTTTACAATTTTCTGTCCCTTATTTTCTCCTTTAAATATGGTAATATTTTGTTAGAGAATATATCGACGTCAGCTTTTACTTGGAATTTAGCAGGAATCTATTCCTTGGCTGGGGCCTGCGGGCTTAAAAATTAGAATAATTGGCAGTTTGTCAGGGATTTTTTTTTTTTAAATCATCCATATTAGCGCTATTTGCTTTGTTATCCTCAAAAGTATATCTTTTTATCGGTGCCAAATATCTATCCTAATTGCTTTGTTGTCCTCAAAAGTATATATGATTGTAATGATGAATTTTTATAAGGTTGTGGACTGGCTGGGATTGTCCTCCCTGAAAAGGAAGAAAAGGTTCTTGCGATCAAGAAGGGTGATGCCCTCGCCCTTCCATTTGGAGTTGTCACCTGGTGGTACAACAAAGACGACACAGACCTAGTCATCCTCTTCCTTGGTGACACCTCTAAAGCTCATAAATCCGGCGCGTTCACCGATTTTTTCTTGACTGGCTCCAATGGTATCTTCACCGGTTTCTCGACTGAGTTTACCGGTCGAGCATGGGACTTAGAAGAAAGCACTGTGAAGACCCTTACTGGGCAGCAGTCTGGCCATGGGATTGTGAAGCTCGATCCCCACTTCAAGATGCCAGAGCCGAAGAAGGAACATTACAGTGGCATGGCATTAAACTGTGAAGAAGCTCCACTAGATGTGGATATAAAAAATGGTGGAAAGGTTGTGGTTCTGAACACCAAGAATTTGCCTTTGGTTGGAGAGGTTGGACTGGGGGCTGATCTTGTTAGGCTTAATGGGAATGCCATGTGTTCTCCAGGATTTTCATGTGACTCAGCTCTGCAAGTCACGTACGTTGTTCGTGGTAGTGGGCGTGTTCAAGTTGTTGGTGTTGATGGGAAGCGTGTGCTGGATACAAATCTAAAGGCTGGTAATCTCTTCATCGTCCCAAGGTTTTTTGTAGTCTCAAAAATTGCTGATCCTGATGGTATGGACTGGTTCTCCATCATCACGACACCCAAGTGAGTATACATTTAAATATTTGGTGAATTTACATCTTATTTCCCCCACGTTGCTGTATATGCTAATGTAAAATGTGAGACTTACGATCCTACAATGTTAATATGTACACAAATAGCGTATTCCTGATCACTATCCTTTTTATTGAGAAAGAATTTGAATTTCTGTACTGCAGTCCTATTTTTACTCATTTAGCTGGAAGGACATCTGTATGGAAAGCATTGTCTCCGCAAGTTCTGCAAGCAGCTTTCAATGTCAGCCCGGATGTGGAGCAGAAATTCAGCTCTAAGAGGATGTCCGAAGAAATCTTCTTCCCACCAAAGTGATCAACCCTTTTTTTTCCCTTTATAAGCTCACAACAAGAGGATTTTTTTTCCAAGTTTCGTTCTAGTTTGGGTGCAGCAATAAGAGTATTAGGAGCAGGGATTGTTGTGTTTTCGCACGGTAACTTGTGGTTTATAAAAATCTTATGTGATTATGTCGATGCTACTATATAGTGGATACATCCATACGTGAAATTTCATGGTTATTTTTTTAAAATCAATATGAAAAAATTTCAAGTGGGGCATATAATTCATTTGGTGTTCAGAACAGCATTGGCTAAATTTATTTTTAACTAAAAGAACGCGGAAATAATAAGTATATATACACCCATTAAATTACATTACAAAATCACACTCCATCAGCAACTCAGGTTCGCTAAACCGCAGTCAGACCATCTTTTAATGGAATAGATCTCATGTGAGACCGTCTCACGGATCACAATCTGTGAGACGGATCAATAAAATAAAGTAATACTCTTAACATAAAAAGTAATATTTTTTCATGGATTATCCAAATAAAGATCCGTATCATAAATACGACCCGTGAAACCGTCTCACACAAGTTTTTGCCTTTTTAATGAGACGGTCTTTTGTCCAAACAAAAAATAGGCAGTTGGTGCCATTCAATGCAAGAATTTTAGAGTAAGCACTAACTAGTTATCAAATTTTGTGTCAAACGTACAATAATAAGCAACTAAATATATGTTGAATGGACAAAAAAGATAAAAGTAATAAATTCCACTTACAAATTAAAATTCAAATTACAACCCAATGTCCAACAAAAAATTATAAGTCTAAAAGAAAACATCGAAACATAATACAATATCATACACGCAATTGCACGACACTATCGTAACTGATCTTCTACTTTTCTACCATCAGTAAGTAAAATAGTTTCAACACGGTGGGTGTGAGAATTCGAGTGAAGCTTCATTTTTCTTTTTTTTTTTTTGAGGAAAACTACCAAAATTTTCAAACAGATCATAACCGCAGATCAAAACATAGTTAGAATTCAATATCACTGTACAATATTAGCAATGTGCTGCTGTCTGTGGAAATAATACACACTTCCTCCAGAAGCAACAATAATCAAGCCAAATCCTATTTCGTAAGCACGCTCAGGGGCAAAAAAACACAAATATCATTCATTTTTAGACATCATCTATACTATTCAAATGTTACCAATCTGGCAAGTCTTTACCTGGAAAAATTGCAGGAGAATGGCATCATGAAAAAAATTGAATCTGGATCATGGTGCTATTCACTGGAGACTGAACTTACACCACAGTCACCTAGATATGAATCTTGATTTGGGAACACTTCGGATTGTAGAGACGGAAAAATCTTGTTCACGTGTAACCATGTTTGCTCCCATACGTTATCTCCTCCTAGAGTACTGGTAGGTACAAGCACGCCCTTGGCCTTCATGGCAAACAGGATGTTTCTGAGAAGCTCAGGCACTAATTCTTGATGCTTGTCACTTCTTCTAACTTTTAGCTTCATATACCTTTCCATTCTACCAATTACATTGCGCCACAACTTGCAGAAGCTGGGCAATTGAGATAGTTCTTGGAGTTGATGAAGGAACACTGCAGCAAGGAGCTTCAAGGCAAGAACAAGGGTCCCTTCTATGTTACGGTACTCCTTTTGAGTTTGAGGGTTTCCTTGTGCAATTTCAGCCAAGTCGTCAAGCATCGTGAATATAACCATTTCAAAGCATTGAGGCCATAAGTTGGGCGGAAGGAAAATGTCATCTACACCAGTTAAGCACGTTTGTAATGATAGAAGAGCATGGTTTCTAACTTCTTCTCTCTGGTCTAAACAAACCTTTCGTAATCCTTGAACAAGCCTCAGCCACATCTCACCAATATCCTGGCATAATTTGCCAGCTTCCACATCTGCCATAGCTTCCCTTGCATCTTTGGCCCATCGCACCAAACAAGAAACTGAGCCTACCATAAGATCCACAGCATGTACAGATCTATCAGTCTGTCCAACACGAGATTCTGCAAATTGTCTGGCTGCGTCAGCACAAAGCACGAAATTAGCGGGTGACAAGTGGGATCCATCAGACATTATAAAAGATAGGGCTTCAAATCCTGATTCAGAAGCATCTGGGTGTCTAGCAGTGATAGATAGTAAAGAAGTAATGGTTCTCCATCCCATTGGAGATCGAATATGAGTAGCATTTGCTTTCACCAGGCGACTGACTTCCAGAGTTATTTGCTCACAATATTGGTCAGCAACTCGTGCATCAAGCTTGAGAACCAGTTGTAGTGATCTCAAAAGTTCATCAGCCAGGTTCTCCTTGTATGGAAGCAGGCGCTGGCAAATGCGAAGAAGCCCGAAAACTGCCTTCTCGACTAAGGCGCAAGCCACTACTGTCGATTGAACAATATTAGCAATATGATCATATACACCCTGCCAAAGAAGTCCAATTCTGTCCCTGTTGTTCAACGTAATTGCAATCAATAATTCCAAGCAGAAAACTGCAGTGTCCTCGTCCTCGGGTGAGCTATTACCCTTCTGGGGTCGCCCAGCAGCCCATATGAGAGCTCTCGCAAGTTGCAACAAAGAATCAGCATGCAAAAACTTGCTTTCAGTGAAGATACTGTCGATGTGACACTTCTGAATCGTTTGAAGCGTGCGTTGATGAGCGGCAAGTTGTTGTTCAGTTGGCTGAGATCTTGGCTCTTCAGTATCAAGTGACAAAAGCTGACTGAACCGGCCCATCAGGCCAGAAGATCGCCTAGGAGTGCCAATGGATTGCATATGAGCAGCAGACAGGGAACTTGTGAGAGGCTTTCCATGCACAGGATCAGATGACATCTCCGATTCATCAGCTGCATCACTGGCCACTCGAGCAGGAAGAAGGCCAAGCTTATGTAATCTTAAGATGCAATCCAAAATATTTCTCCAGCCAGTACGTATAAAATCTCCATACCTATTTGCAATGGTGAAAACAGTGACAGTCGCCATTCTAGCTTTTGCATCATCACCAAAGGCTAGAACTGGCTCCTCAACAGATAAGGGATTCAGTAGTGTTGTAAACTTACAAAGAGACACTACCAGATCATCTAAAATATCTTCAAGGTGATGACATGCAGATATCTTGGCAACAGCCAAGAAACCATCAATACATGTCTGATAAACATCCTCATGTTCCGCGTGATCGAAAACAACAGAGATAGCGGCAATTGTTGGACCTGACATGATTGCAAACATGTCATGGTCAAGGTAGGCCCTGGAATCAGCCATAATATATGGAGAAGTTTTATTAGATTTATGCATCAAATCAATCCAACGGCTTGGAGTCATTTCAGCAAAACCAGTTCCTTGTTCAGGTGTTGTGCGAATCTCATTCTTGCAGATCGCATAATACAGCTCTGAAAGGAACTCCCGAGGGAGATCATTACCTCCATTAATGTGCCTGTTGTTCCTGATGAAATCCTCTTCGCTCATTTTCTTCTTCACCTGTATATTATGCTGGTCCGTGTTCAGCATAATAATGGAATAAGATAAAAGTAGAGCAGCATCTTTATTAGCTAGGATCTGTGGTGATTGCTCATAATATCTCTCTGAGAATGCCTCAAGCACTCTTTGTATCTTCTGAGATTCTCCAGGCAATCGGAAAGTCTCCAGAAACAAGCGTAATGCAGTATCGAGATTCATGTCTTTGAAATCAAATGTTCCAGCAAATTCATGTAGAACCTGAACGCAAAATTCATCATGATTTCCAAGAAAATCCCCAACAAGATTTTTATCCAGTCCAGCGGTATAGCGGAAAAAACAAGCCACACTCTGTGGGTCAAGTTTCTCGGGCAACAGGTGTGTTCCTTGAAGAAATTCTAATCCTTTTTTAGGATCACGATTGAAGTGATCGGCCCCAATCATCAACCTTCTTTTGATATACTTCTTTTTGCGAGCAAAAGGAACCCAATGATCAGGATCACCGAAGTTCTCACATTTCACCATCCAAAATGGGGTATACTCCTCAAGATATACAGGAGTGGGTTCAGAACTAAGAGATCCATTGCCTACTCTCTCAGCCATTCCCTGAATCACAGCAATCAGGCCATCCAAGGCAAGAATGTGCATCGAGGACAATGGACAATTCACTGGAAAAGCACTCCTTGACAATAGATTAGCAAGGTCTTCAAAGACATTGCTACAGGTTATATCACAATCTAAATTCGCATACATCTCAACCATGAATGTTTTCTGCCTACAAAAATCAACTAGAGCCTCCATGGCAACCTCCTGCTGCTGGTATGAAGCTCCAAACCGGCTGTGTGCAAGTCTCAAAATCACACAGGAAAAGAAAGCCTCAAGCTGAAGCTTCAGTTCAGAACGCAAATGCTGATACATGTTGAGAACAATACTACAGACCATAGAAAGAATCAACGGGCTCACCGATAGTCCAAATTGCATCAGATTACGAAATAGTTCATCCTGTAACAAGTTCAATAGTCTAGGGTGACGGTGAATAGCCGGGCCACCCAATTCTATCGCTGAATTAATCAAACCCAAAGCAAAAAGAGGCACATCTTCATCAAATGTTATATTATTGGCTCTAGAATCCATTCCGACATGTTCAACAACATTTAACAATGAACACAGGAAGTGAAATATCTCAACCACGCAGGGTAGGCCATACGGCTCAGTCATTAAATGCAAGTCAAATGGAACAACATCCTTCTCGTTATCACTTCTCATCGTACTTTCGTCTGTCAGGCTGTTGATGAGGCCAGAGGAAGTAGGATTAATAACCCCAGGAGCAAGTTGGCCATCATATTCAGAATTTCCAGTGTCATTTTCAGATTTCCTAACAATGCTATGATCAGAATCAATTCCAGCAGTCTGCACAATAAGAAAAAAAGTGTAAAGTTCCTCAATGTAAACGAGGTGAAAAACAAGAGATAGTCCATTGGCAGGATGGAACCCTGCAGATCAAGGTCCACAAAAATATAGAAAATCCACATGCAGTCACAAGCACAATAAATTTATCAGCACACAAAAAATGATAAACTACTCTCAGTTTCTTTGATACATACGATGAAGCATTATATTTTGGAACTGGTAAACTGACAGAATCGCAAAGGGACATTTTAAATAATGCATTCACAAGAATAAACAGAATGCAAACATTCAGAAAAAATAATTATTAAATGGTCCACAGAAGTAACAGATATTATTCACCTCAGTTTTCAAAGAACTGCCTCCTCTAACAAGTGATTGTTCTGTCGTGTCAACATCTGGAAGGTGCGAAAAAATGCATCTGACAAGTTCATGCATTGTGTGGCGAGAAATCCGCTGTAACAATTCACCTTTGCTTCCTGCTTGATGAACTATTCGGAAGCAAGTATTCACAATAGTACAAACATGTTGATTGCTTAGCATAACTGATGCTTTACTTTTCATGCAAGCCAATAAGATCTGAAGTATCTTCATTAGTACGACTTCTTCAGATGAAGGGTCAGTGACCTCAAATCTGCAGCTTGTAACAGCATCAACTACCAAATGCATAGCATCCTCAACATTGATAGTGTTTATACCCAGCACATCCAGTGCCAAAATCTTGTAAACAGCAGACAAGGCCACGCCGGTAATTGATGCACCTGTTTCATCAGACCGAATTACATCAAGAAATGGTTGGAGATACAGGCAAGGATTAACGGACTGCCACTGATGCTGCCACGAAAATATTTGCTTTCGCAATGTTTTAAGAGATTGAATGAGGGAATGCTCCAATTGATCATCGCCAGAAACATAACGACCTCCCCATCTCACATTCCTCCTCATTACTGCCAAAACAGAACCTATCTCTGAGTTAATTGTACAAGCCAAAACAGCCATACTGGAAGAGGTTGTCTCACAGTCCTCAGGTTCCTCTTCAATTGCCTTGATGCTAGACTGTAGCCTTAAACGCCCCATCACTGACTATCCAGGTCAAGATTTCAACTAAAATGGTTGGTAATAACTGTTTCAAAAGGAGAAGCTGGAAAAAATCCAAAGAATGCAACTCATGATCTAGAAAAAAGATCAAACAAAGATGCACGTGTTGGAACTTACCAAATGGGGATTCTACAGTTCAAAATGGGGATTCTTATATCAGAAAACTCATCGAGCGAACAATCACCTTATACACAGACAAGATGTCTGCAGCGTAGATCCGCGAGTGTGACGAGGACGCAGTTTAAAGAGAATGAATCTGAGCTACTTCCCGACGATTTCAAAATTCCGATAAGCGGCGCCGGCGAAATTTTCGTTTGACTGTTGACTTTTGAATGGAGGAGTTCATAGCGAGGATAAAAGAGGAAAACGAAAAAATCGTAAGGCGCATGGAATAATTATATCATAATTCAAAAATAAAAGAAAACGAGAGACGACGACGTTTACTAGAAGTTAGGAACTGTTCCTAATTTCTTTGAAATTTTCTTAAAAATAAAGTCCACATTTTATTAAGTTTTTTTGGAGTAAAGAGAATTTGGTTTTCGAGTTTCGAATATATTTTTCGATTTAGTATTAATCTAATTACAGTATATATTTTTTTAATTATAATTATAAAAAAAATTCAAAGCAGTCATGCCTTCATTAAAATAAAAGCTAAATATATTTTGGTACATGAAGTTAGATAAAATAATGAGTAGGTCTTTCGTGAGACGATATCACAAATCTTTATCTGTGAGACGGGTCAATCCTACTTTATATTTACAATAAAAATTAATACTCTTAGCATAAAAAATAATAATTTTCTATTTATGACACAAATAAGATATCTATATCATAAAATACGACCCGTGATACCGACTCACAAAATTTTTTGCCTAAAATAATTTGGATCGTTAAAAAATGTGTGATTTTGGTTATCAATCCCTTGTTATTATTTATGCTTTTATTGACTTTGATTTGCTATTTACAACAATGCAAAAATTCTTAAGAGACTATTTAATGAGTCAATTTTATTAAATGAATTTTTTATTTTAGTAACTCACGAAAATTATTATTTTTATGCTTAAAATATTATTTTTTATTATAAATCTAAGCCAAACTTAGATTGTAAAATATAAAAATAATTTGGACAAAAACTACACGCTGTTGAAAATAATAGTTGAAATTATTGAATGTTGAAAATAAAAATTGTAAATATTGAAAATTAATGTGTGATGATGTACGTAATGATCTATTTATTTTTAAATTATTTTCAAAAAATCTATAAATATGTCTCTCAATTTGTGAAGAAACACACAATTGAGTAGACAAAATTTTATAAAGTGTATAGTTTAATATATTTTGTGAGTTTACTTTTTACCATAAATTTTTACTTTTAACACGTTATCAGCACGATACTCGAAGATTCGATTCTCTATATTTTTCCAAACTCCAAAACACAAGAAAACAGTAACAATATTTAAACATAAGAATATTTATTTTATTATTTTACTATTTATTGTACAATATTCAAACATAAGCATATTTGTAAGCTCTATAAAGAATCAATAAAGGGAAAGAAAACTGAGACCAACTTCACTGACCACAGTGACCGTTTGAATTATTTAACTCATTTTGATGCTGCAGATTTTCTGAATAATTTATCTGAAAATGGTCAATATATTGGTAGAATTGAAATGTAAAATATTTTATTTTTCATATACTCATACACTAATGTTTTATTGTATAATTATGATATGTCTTATATTTTTCAATAAATTACATATGTATTGTAAGTAATTTTTTTCATTGATTTTTTTTTAAGTTCAAATATGGAAACTGTTATGAACAAAGCTAAACAAGGAACTAATCTCATGAAAGTTTACATATCTGATAGTAGTACACTGTACATCGCACACTATTCTTCGAGATAAAAGATATTTCTTGGAATTAAAACCAATAAAAACAATGGCGAATACAATATCAGGTCCTGTAGACTTGATTAAAGGTTGTGGGAAAGCACATTTTTTGTTACCTAATGGTACAAAATTTCTGATAAATGATATTTTGTATTCACCACAATCGAAAAGAAATTTGTTAAATTTTTATGAAATATATTCTCATGGGTATAATACTCAGACAATAAATGAAGGAAATGAGAAATATATGTGTATTATCACATATAAATCAGGAAAGAAATATGTAGTTGAAAAACTACCAATGCTCTTTGCTGGGTCGCATTATACACATATAAGTCCAATTGAATCAAACATGGTGGTTGATAATTCTTCAATATTAATCAATTGCCATCATCGATTAGGACATCCTGGTTCAACAATGATGCGAATAATTATAGAAAATAACATGATCATCCGCTGAAAAACCAGAAGATCTTTTAAAATAATAAGTTTCAATGCAAATCATGTTCTCTTGGAAAAATTATTGTAAGACCATCAACATCTAAAATCCAAATTGAATCACCTATGTTCCTTGAACATATTCAGGGTGATATTTGTGGGCCAATTCATCTACAATGTGGACCATTTATAAATTTTATGGTATTGATCGATCTCTCAGCAGATGGTCACATATATGTTTATTATCAACTCGAAATGTGGCATTTACGAAATTACTTGTTCAAATAATAAAATTACGGAATCAATTTCTTGATCATACAATCAAGAAAATTAGGGTTGATAATGGTAGTGAATTACTTCCCAAACTTTCAATAATTATTGTATGTGAATGAGAATCACTGTTGAAGATCATGTTGCTCATGTAACGAAATGGATTAGCTGAATCATTGATTAAACGTCTATAACTGATTATAAGACCAATGACTATGAAAACAAAACTCTCTGTTTCTATATGGGGACATACAATTTTGGTTGTATGATGTGCGCCTACGGCGGTGCAGCGCTGGCAGCTTCTAACAACAATTATTTGCCAACACCGCTAACATACATATTCCTCTACTTGTGTGCATCATTTCTTTAATTTCTTGCCCTTGTGCTTGTTTACATGGCGCTGTAAAATCAGCTACTGGCCTACTGCGCCTATTATCTTCAGCAAAAAAGTAAATATTTTCAGCTCTCTCACGGTGGTTAAGCTAATCCCGTTGGCAACAAATCAAGTAATTTCAACCATAGCAAATATTGTGAAGAAAAATGGATACATGATCAGAGTTAGAGAAATAAAAGTAGAACAAAGGCTTTGCTGGTGTGAAACATTTCTCTTACTTTCATTTACACGTGATAATCAATTTATACAGAGGACTCAAGCAATATGCTATTGACACGTAGAAAACTCATCCATAATTCTGTTACAACCATTTCAACAATAAATTCATCTAGATCCTTCCGAATGTGTACTGGACCCATATATATATGGGCTTGTTATTTATTATATGGGCTTTGAGTGTCTTCAAGATCATGGGCTTTAACTGGCCCCCTCAAGCTGTGCAGGGGATGAGGAACCACGCAGAGCTTGAACCTAAGGCGATGAAACATTATTGCTGACAATGGTTTAGTAAGCATGTCTGCCAGTTGATCAATTGCAGGAACATGGCGAACAGAAAGTTCCTTAGCCAGCACTTTTTCTCGAACAAAATGGAGATTGGTTCTTGCATGTAATACAGGATTGGCAGTAAGAGCTATTGTGCTGAGATTGTCACACCAAAGAATAGGTGGGCTTGAGACAGTAACATGTAACTCAGAAAGAAGAGACCGAAGCCATAGGAGCTCAGAAGTGGCATTGGCGACACTTCTATATTCTGCTTCAGTACTAGATCGGGACACAGTGGATTGCTTCTTGGAGCTCCATGAAATTGGTGAAGACCCAAAAAACCAGCAAAAACCAGAAGTGGATCGACGATCATCAGGATCACTACCCCAATCCGCATCACAAAATCCTTGTAGAGTAAAGGATGAGGAAGGGTTGATATGAATACCATATCCAAGCCTACCTTTTAAGTATCGCAAGATGCGTTTTACCGCCTTCCAGTGAGAGTGTGAGGGAGCTTGCATAAATTGACACACTTTGTTGACACTAAAGGCAATGTCTGGTCGAGTAATAGTTAAGTATTGGAGTGCTCCGACTGTGCTACGATAAAGTGTAACATCATCAAATGGATCACCTTCTTTAGAAGACAATCTGAGACCTGAAGTCATTGGTGTTGGCAAAGCTTTAGCATCATTCATCTTAGTGCGAAGAAGTAAATCTTGCGTGTACTTAGTCTGAGTAAGAGTCATGGAATTGTCCAGTGATCTGCAAACTTCAATGCCCAAGAAGTAATTCACATCTCCTAAATCTTTAAGAGAAAATTGATTGTGCAAGGCTGAAATAAGTGATCGAACTTGAGTGGTGTCACTTCCTGTAATGAGAATATCATCAACATAAATGAGGACATAAATCACAAAAGTGGCGTGAGCTTTGACAAATAAAGAGGCATCGGCTTTAGAGGCAACAAAACCCATAAGCTTTAGAGTATGACAAAGACGTTCGAACCAAGCTCGCGGGGCTTGCTTGAGCCCATATATAGCTTTATTCAGTTTGCACACCATATGAGAAGTAGGACTTGGGACTTCAAACCCCGGTGGTTGATGCATATACACAAGCTCAGTAAGTTGACCATGGAGAAAGGCATTATTGACGTCAACTTGTTGAATTTGCCATCCTTTAGAAACAGCCACAGAGAGAACAAGTCTAATAGTGGTGGGTTTCACAACCGGACTGAATGTTTCTTTGTAATCAAGCCCTGGGGTTTGAGAGTATCCCTTTGCAACAAGCCGGGCTTTGTACCGAGCAACTGAACCATCTGGATTTGTTTTGAGTTTAAAGACCCACTTACAACCAATGATGGGTAAATGAGATGGTGGTATTACAAGAGTCCATGTATGATTCTGCATTAGTGCTTGAAATTCAACCTCCATTGCTTTACGCCATTCAGGATGTAAGCTGGCCTCTTGAAACGATGATGGTTCCCAGATATTTGAATGTATAGACAGGTGAGCTTTTGGTTTGAAAATCCCAGCCTTGGAACGAGTCACCATCGGATGAAGATTCAATGGACTATGGGCAGGTGTGGTGACTGGAGGTGAATATGAAAGTGTAGGATTTCTCTGTTCAGGGGATGGAGAAACAAGAGATGGAGTAGTTGATGTAGGAACAGATTGAACACAGGGCGATTGCAGTGAAGAGTCATTGAGTGAAGGTGTTGGAGATGTTGAGTTAAGGGAGGCAGGAACCTTTGGTAAATAAAGAAGCGAAGGGGAAGAGGTTTGAGGTGTGCAAGTGATACTAGAGCCATCAAGAAGCTTATGGAAAGGGAAACTTTGTTCATGAAATTTGACATGCCTTGAAATGAAGACACGGCCAGTGGTACTTATGCATTTGTATCCTTTGTGTTTGTCACTATAGCCAAGAAACGTACACGGGATGGAGCGGAAGTCAAGTTTATAAGGATTATAGTCACGAAGACATGGAAAACAAAGACATCCAAAAGTTCTAAGATAGGAGTAATCTGGTGATTTCTTGAATAGACACTGGAGAGGAATAAGCCCCTGAAGAGCAACAGTAGGCAATCGATTGATGAGGTAGACTGCGGTTGAAAATGCATCATCCCAGAAATGCAACGGCATTGATGCATGAGCTAGAAGAGACAAACCGGTGTCGACTATGTGACGATGTTTTCGTTCAACGACACCATTCTGTTTTGATGTATAAGGACATGAAACTCGGTGTGTTATCCCATATGTTTGAAGTAAGGAACTTAAGGATTGAAACTCCCCTCCCCAGTCGGATTGAACGGCTTTGATTTTCTTGTTGAGTTGTAGTTCAACATGGTTTTTGAAATGAGAAAAAACTTGAACAACTTCTGATTTGAATTTAAGGAAATATATCCATGTAAATCGACTGAAAGCATCGACAAAACTGACATAGTATTTGAAACCATTGCGTGAAGGAGTGTGTGCAGGGCCCCAGACATCGGAGAAAACAAGTTCAAGAGGTTCTGTAAATTTTGTTTGAGAGTTAGGAAATGGAAGTCTATGACTTTTGCCAAGTTCACAAGATTCACATAATTTCATAACCGTAGTTCTTGGAACCAACAAATTACATTTGGATAAAATTTGTTTAACAATAGGAAGAGGTGGATGGCCTAATCTATAGTGCCACTGGTCCAAAATGCTTGGAGGATCCTTGATTGAATGCTGGTGAGGAGTAGTAGTTGTGGTGGAAAACGTTGAATGAAGACATGTGGGTTGTGGAGAGGTGGCAGGAAGAAGACTCCCAAGAGTGAACTTGTATAATCCTTTATGCAAAATGCCGCGGAGAAGAACAGCTTGCGTGGCTAGTTCCTTCACAAGACAAAATGAAGGATAAAACTCAAAAAATACATTATTATCACGAGCAAATTTACTAACACTTAGAAGATTTTTAGTTATACGAGGGACGCGGAGCAAGTTATTTAACTGAAGAGGACGAGAGGAGGTGGATGAGTGAAATTTAGAATCACCAACATGAGATATAAACAGACCTGCACCATTTCCAACATGAACCTTACCACCTCCAGTGTACTCTGTGCCAATTGTAAGATTCCCAAGGTTGTTTGTAACATGATGTGAGGCGCCTGAATCTGGAAACCACCATTCATCCTCAATGGATTCAGAAGTGGTAGTAGTTAGAGCTGCAGATGGATAGATTGATGAGGGAGGTCGTGGATGGCCTTGGTGTGGCGGAGGCAAGGATCCCTGTGATGGTGGTCGAAAAGAAGTGGCAGGTTTAGGAACAAATTCAGCATCAAATCTGTAATAACATATTTCGGCTACATGGCCTGCAATCCCACATATTTGACAGATAGATCGGCCATTATTGTTCCAGAAACGTCGTCCTCCCCGAGTATTTCTTCCGCGACCTCTACCACGACCACGAGAATAGGACCCTCGAGGTGAATATGAGTGCTCAGGTTTCTTCTGTGAAGGGAGTAGCTGTGTTCACTGAATGAGGTAAACTGTCATTGTTATTGTTATGCGATTCCAGCCTTCCTTCATGAGTGAGAAGAAGAGCAGCAACTTCTGATAATGCCAAGGTATCAACTCGTGATGTCACATGCACAACCACAGAGTCATATTCGAAGCCTACACCGCTGAGGACATACAAGATTTGATCGTCCTCGCTGATGGGATGACCACATGCTGCTAGAGTATCCATGAGATGTTTCATTTTGCTCAAATAATCTTTCATATTCTGATTTCCTTTCTTCAAGGTCTGCAGCTGTAGTTTATATTGCATCACCTTCGCTTTTGACCTCGAGGCAAATAAGCATGAGACCCGAAGCCAGAGTTGAGAGGATGTGGCACACCCAATCATTTGGCTTTGAACTGCCTCTGTCATAGACGACAAGAGGAAGGAAAATAGGAGCTGATCTTGTCTATTCCAGTTGATGAATTTGAGATTGCTGGTAGTAGTGGTGCTATTTTCAGAAAACTCATTGGAAGGGATAGAGGGATCTGCTAGGATGAAATCCTCTAGTCCCAACCCACGAATACCAGCAAGAATTTGAAGATGCCATAGAAGAAAGTTATCATCACTTAGCTTAACGGAATTAATCTGATTGGCTGGATTAACAAACAAAAAATTTGGGACATTTGCTGCTACCTCCGATTGGATGGAAGTTTCACTACCGGTGCTGGCGTTAGCCATGGTAGCTCTGATACCAAGTTAGAGAAATAAAAGTAGAACAAAGGCTTTGCTGGTGTGAAACATTTCTCTTACTTTCATTTACACGTGATAATCAATTTATACAGAGGACTCAAGCAATATGCTATTGACACGTAGAAAACTCATCCATAATTCTGTTACAACCATTTCAACAATAAATTCATCTAGATCCTTCCGAATGTGTACTGGACCCATATATATATGGGCTTGTTATTTATTATATGGGCTTTGAGTGTCTTCAAGATCATGGGCTTTAACTATCAGTATAAATGGCTGCCCACAATATGTGAATTACTCCTCCGTTACGTCTTCAAGACCAGGGCTGAATATTGAAGCAAATACTGCAGATGAAGAAAGAAATGCAGCTTTTGTACCATTTATAGATTTTCTTGGGGTCGGAGACTTGTGATCGATCATATATATATCACACGGATTCATTGTTCGCCGAAAATTTTCAATTGATTTATTAATATTTTATAGAGAACAGTTTCAGTTATGTGAAAAAATATTAGACCCATCATCCTAGATTAATCTCGAGGAGTAATATTTTTTTATCCCAAGTAGTCATTTCCTTAGCTAACCTTTCTGTTTTTCTTACCAATAAATCAAACTATTCAAAAGTTATATAAATTTTGGGTTTTCTCAGTCGTTGGCGCATTTTATTTATAACTAGCACTACAATTCACGCTTGCGTGAACGCACAGATTAAAAACGTGTGACATGTTAGGCCAATGGGCCACGGCACCCAAATACAATTGGGTCTTGGGAAATCAGAGTACAAGGCCGATTCCAGAACAACTGTCTTCTCTCACAATTGAGCCCAAATTTTGTTAGGGTTGTATGTTTAGATTGTTCTTTACCCATTTGGCCCAAATTTCATGAATCTAAACAAATTCCAGGTACACCTTTTTCTTTCTTTTTTTTAAAAAAATAGCGTAAAAAATGTATGAAGAAATCGTTGTCTTTTGAAGAAAATGAAAGAGTACAAGAAACAAGGAAAAATAATGACATGCTTAGGGTCCCATCAACAACTCATTTTCCTAATAAAAAATGTGTGGCTATCCAATGTCGATATTTAACATCCAAATATCTCTGGTGTCTCAACCTGTCCATAAGTTGAGAAACACATATTTAATGCCTTTTAATTCTTCAAATATTTTCACAGAAAAAGGAGAAACATTTTTGTTTGTGTGGATTAAATATGTAGACCCTATCACAATTTCGCCATCATGTATACTAATTGTTCAGTAG
Organism: Primulina eburnea; assembly: GCF_022965805.1. Lineage (NCBI taxonomy): Eukaryota > Viridiplantae > Streptophyta > Magnoliopsida > Lamiales > Gesneriaceae > Primulina > Primulina eburnea. Next base: position 35,284,872 of record NC_133113.1, read on the forward strand.
AAATATCAAAGAATGATGTTTTAACTGAAATTTGCTATTTTTTAAAATTTTAAATTGAAATAGTACGAGAGAGTAAAGAAAAATGTGACTTGCATACTTGGATGATCACGAGGTGCTTTAAAAATTATATATATATAAAAATCGAGGGTTAAACTTTTATAAATAGTGTGAGAAAAATGTAGGAAAAAATCTAAAATTAAAAGATGATTTGTCCTCGATTTCACAAATTTTGGATGGAAAAGAAAGGGTTGTTAAAATTCCGAAAATAGGGACCAAAGATCAGATTGTTGCAACTTGACGTCTTCACTCGTCATAATTCCATATTCAGTACCCATAAAAGCTTCAATAATATATCAAAGCAGGCTCTGAGAGTGCCTCTGCAGTGCGTTATGTTATCTATATGTTCCCCAACATCATATCATGAAACCGAGGATGTGATACAGAAGATTGCAAAATATTTAAAACGTCATTCTGGTCTATTCAACAACAAGAAGAAAAGGTTGAACATTATTTATATATGAAACAGATTATGTCAACCAAATTTCTTACTTAGCACAACTCTACCCATTTTAATCTATATCACTATTATGGACAAATCCACACCAAAATACAAAATTGCGAAAAAGAAAAAAAAAACAGATTTACATAAAGTGTGACATATCACTTGTACAGTAGGAACAAAATGTGCAAGAAGTTGACAGCTGAAGCAGCTCGTTACCAGCTTGGCTAATCCCAGATTCGATTAATAAGAGTCCATTGTTGTTAAAGTGGTGATATCAACACGTTTTCTGGCCCAGAAAGGTGCAGATTTCCAATATCCTTCTGGTGCTGACGTTGTAGAAATTTAAATTAGTCGCATTTGGCACTCTCGCGGAAGTTTAACGATCGCAACAAGGCAGCAGGATTTGATTGCAACACCAGGGCCGAATTATTTATATTACGGTTACTGTCCCCGTTTGACTGAAAGGACTTGAATAAACTCTCCCCGTTGGTTGAATCGATTCTTAGATTCTTGATGCCCAGTGTTGACCATATAGAGCTATTTGCAGCTTCGTTTGGATCATCAATCCTCAGGGTCTTGGGAATCAGCACACGTGTATCTGCGGTTTTTATCTCTGAAAACTCCTTGTTTTCCAAGTTCGATGGTTTAAGAACTGTCCCATCTCTTGAACGCTTCCCCAGAGTTGAAATGCTCGAGCTTGTGCTAATTCCGGAGTAGCCAGAAGAAGGTGGAGGGTAATCTAATGGCACGTTCCAAGAACTTGGTAAGGTGCAGCCAAAATATGGTGGAGCTGGGTAAAAAGTTACTGGAAAACAAGGAGGGACGGATGCAGCCGTTGAGTTTTGAATCCACTGTGGAGAATTCAACGGACCCTGCCAAGAGATCTGAGCAAAACACGGTTCCTGAATGTCAGTATCACTTCCCTTCACCATCGAATTAGATGTTGTACAAGAAGATCCGCTTGACTGACAGAAAAACTCACTTCCGCCACAACTTAGAGACCTTTCCGCAGGATTCACAAACGAGGAAACAGATTCAGCAAACGGTCTGTCTGATCCAAAGACGAGGATACCATTTGGTTTCAAAGAAGGGAACTGCACCCCATTTTGGAGGGCATCTGAGACCATGATATGACAATAATTAGCAATAGAAGCATTTTTTGTTTTGCGTCTACCTGAACCCACCGGCACGCTCCTCATTGTTCCTCCAGCAGTCCAATATCGCTGACATTTCTTGCAAAAATGTCGAGGTTGGCCAACATTGTAGTTGTTGTAGTAACAAAACTTCGTCTCCATGCTATTACACCGGGGGCACGGAAGTACTTTATCGGGCTTACCCAGTGTCTTTTCTTGAGAGACGTTACTCTCACTTGGTTCAATTTTTTTGGGAGTTTTCGGGGATATTGAGTCTTTGTCTGTCTCTACAAAAGCTACTTTAGTTGGATTGTTTAAATCCCCCTCTTGTTTACTCCTGGTTAATTTTCCTTCTGAGACATCCTATTCACAGAAAAGGCATCTACATAAGAATCGTGGTTTACAGGTATATATGAATGACAAGACCCGAGAGGCACCAAGTTTCCATGATTTAAAAAGATCAAGACAAACTAGCTACCTATGTTTAAACTAAAATGGTTCTCTTTAAGATTGTTAGTTTTTATGTGTAATAAGCACATCTAACTGCAGAAGCTGGATTCCCATTTTCTTTCTTTCTTCGTCTTCTTCCAAGAAACAAACGATTACTAAGGTATGATTGGATTTGACAGAAGATTCGATCATATATATGACTCAGAACAGACAGGATCCAGAGGCAAAAAAAAAAAAAAAAAACAATCTTACAAAAATCGAAAGCTGTAAGTTCTCTTCCCAAGAGATATTCATTAAGTTTATGTCGAAAAGGAGATCGCCGATCTTTACTAGAATACCACAAAACCAAACTCAATACCCAGATTCGGATATCTAACCAGAAATCAACCCACCATAATTTGCCAATACTAAGAAAAAGGTTCCTCTTAAAACAGCATAAATATCAAGATTTCGCCACAAACACTAAAAACACACATATTTGCCAACAAATGCAGCACACTTTTACGCAGTAAATCACATACTTCGCTGTCTTGTGAATTTGGTGTCGCCGAAAAGCCCTGTTTCTGGTCAAGAACATCAGGCTCTGTAAAATCAGAAACAATCATGTCAGGAGGCAAACAAATGGTCTTCCCAAAAAGCTTGATTTCAGGATCTTTTTTCATCACTTCCAACATCAGTTCTCGCTCCTGTTGAGAAAGAAAGAAAACCCTGTCTGAACACTAATGGGTACTCCTCTCTCTAGAACTTCAGTTTCTCTACAAGTTTGGAGTTTTCAGGTCAACCTTTTTCTTGATTTTTGTAGTGTGTACACGAACTGGGAGCGGAGGAGAGAGAAAGTTGGGTTGGGTGCCACGCAAGCATGGGGAATGAATTTGCAGCCACAAATTTGTTATGTGGACAGTGGGCGATCTTTCTATTGGATTTCAACAAGCCTACTTGATCATTTTCTGATTCTACACATTTGCATAAATAAAAAATAAAAAATAAAAAAGGACGATACCTTTATGCTTCGAGTCCAACTCAGCTCTCACTTTCCAATTATATATATTATTTCTGATTGATTTTATTTTTTTAATTATTTTCTTTAAAATATTTATTTAAAAATTTTAAAGATGAGAAATTATGTTGTGAGGTTGAAGATAGCATAAAGATATTGAAAAATATTATCTTAATTTGATATGAACAGATATGATATAAAATTTGAAAATAAAATATCTATCTTGAATAAGATGTGATTTTCTATATAAATGAATAATCATTAATTATATTGATCGTCTAGAGTGGCCATATGTGGTCAAAAAAGGCCGATTAATTTATATTTTCAAATATTTAAGAGTTGGTTGTACGTGACCTTTGTAAAGAAAAATATATATTGTTTATTTTTCGTTGCGATAAGTTGTAAGATAAGAATATGTTAATATCATTGCATTCATCCTGATTTTAAGAGGGTTTCATTCGAGTTCGGATTGCACGCACTCAAAGCATCGTGATTCATTCTTCAAGAGAGAAAGAAGATTTTCTCGAAAGAGAACAATATGCCGTTTCAAAGAGAGTTAAAACTGACATATATTGAAGACGAGTGATGTCCATTAAATAGAGTCTACATAATGTGTTTATCATAAAGACGTCAAAAAAGATGAAATCTTTTAGTTATTTATGTCTTTGTATAATTGTAACATTATTGAAGTTTAATGTATTTATTTGATAGTTAGGCTGGGTCTCGTAAATGTAGATCGGTTTGATAGAAGAACCACGTTAAGAATAATTGATCTAGTTTCACACCCCTTAATTAAAATCTAGTGAAAAAGTTATTTTTATTTAAATTTACGATAAACCCGAAAAAAATAACTAGGCTGCTAGAATTAATTCTCAAATAGTGGAATTTATAACATCAAAATTGCTAGAGTTAGGATGCAAGTTAAACAATAAATAAGCCCTTCAGGTTAACACTTATTTTTTATAACATATATACGTCTACGTATGACAAATTTTGAATATGGTTTTTAGAACATTAAATGATTTAATTGTAAATCAATTATTCTCTATATTATACAAAACGCTTGCCTATGTTTTACCATGCAAGTCAATTGAAACGTTTGCTCTATTATTTTTTCTTTTTAAAATCTAAATATGTCCAATGAATTACTTTTAAATTTAAAAAGAAAAAGAAAAGTTACTCTATTGAAAAAGGAATTAAAGGTGTCGAATGTGACAAAGAAATTGCAAGTAACAGATGGTCCACTGCACCTGTAAAAAGTGAGTGAAAAGCAAATCTGTCACTATCCCACACGTGCCCCCACGCACAGGCAAGTATCCTTATGTAGATAGCTTTTAGATTTTGACACGTGTCCAGATATTGTGGATGAATTTATTTCATCCTACTCACTTGGACATTACCCTATGACAGGGTGGATGATCAAAATTTATACATGCATATATAGACTCATTTTTTTTAAAATTGTATGTATGACAAGATCTTAACTGTTGAAATGAAATGAAAGTAGTGATCAGGATCTCTATATATGAGATAAGACCGGCCCCACCCAGTATCTTTTTCTCTTATCCTGCAAGCTCTTTCATTTTCCACACACCTACAATAATCAAAGGGGGAGACATTAAAAAAATCCTTCAAAAAAGGAAAATAACACTTATTTAATTTTGAAAACCATTTAATAAATTTTCATAAAATTATAGATTTTATTAAAAAATATTGTTCCGATCATTTCATTATCCTCGATATTAAAAATGTCCCTTGTTTTGTAACTAATGAAGGAAAATACAGAACCTAAATTAATATCGGAAGAAAACGCATTCAGATATTTTTTTAATGGAATTTTTTTTTACAGAAATCCGGAATCCAATGCTGCCATACATAAAAAATGACGAGAACATCTAATAAATTACTTTTAAGTAACGAAAAGATAAGATTTTATATAAAAGAACAAACTCTAAGACATATGAAATATATAAAGAATAGCTCATCGTTGTTGCGGGTGAGCATTTTTTAGAGTCAAATGAGAGCAGTGAAATGTTACATGAAAAGCAAAGAATTGGTGAAGATTTTATGTGATCGACTCATGTTGTTTGTTGTGTTGCTATAAAGTGTCGGAAACATTTGATATTTGTGAAAAATGTTGATTAAAAAGTTATTTGTTGATCCAGGTTTTTGTAATATAGTTGTTGCATTCGTAGTTTGTTTTTATTTATTTAGAATACAATTTACTTTATTGAATTGTTAAGGAAAATATTTATTTAGAATACAATTTACTTTATTACCTTGTTAAGGAAAATTATTTTTTGTAGTTTCACTAATATTGATTTTGTAAATAATTTATTAGTGAATATTTTGTCCTGAAACTACTTTATGCATGATTAATTCTGTCTTATTTTATTCGTGTTTAATTAATATATACGTTACATGTTGTTGATATATGTTATAACACCTGCAGACAACATTTAAAATTTCATATACACGATCTCAATACTTTCTGTACTTTTATATTAAACATCACTTTCAATGTGGATGAAAAAAAAAACTTTTCTTTCACCACTGGTTATATTACAGGTATATTTTATATCATTAAAGATCAAAATTCTAACCAGAAAACGTTGGGGTTTTTCAATGATTCATATAGATTATGCACTCAACTTTTATGTAAATAGACAAACCAGGGAGGATATGGGTGCAAACGATCATCACAAAAGAAGCAGCAAGTGATGAGTTGTGTAAGTACCGTAGAATGGATTTTGAGTTCACCAGTAACAACTACCCAGAATTGGTGCAAACGATCATCTTACGAGTTACGCCACATCCACAGCTTGAAGACTAAAGCACTGGACAACGCCCTTTTCGAAGCAGAATCATTAGCAGCGGCTCCTTGGTGTTGTGTATACTACGCGAGCTTAACTATTGCATATCGATGGGAATATTCTCATCTGTACATTTTCAGAGCAGTCAAGTCCAGAACCACATGGTTAATTACCCTTTGGATAACCCAGCTGGGACAAGAATTAAACCATTAATCCTTATCTGTACTATGTGAGCGATCAGATTCATGCATGTTAAAGGTGTTTCTTCGTTCCATTTCCAATAGGGAAAAAGATCTTTTCATCAACGTTTGTTCTCAAAAGCACATGTTGAGCTACTTCTTTTGGCTTCGCTTTCAGATCTTCGGATATCATTTATCAGTGAAATAGAATAAGCAAATGCATAATATGACCATGGTTGATGTTTTGGTGAATAACAATTATTGGACTTAGATTCCGGGAAGTGAAATAAAAACACTCATTTCATCTGCATATTTCTTGTGCCTTTTATTTTCTCTTCTTACCATCTTAAATCAACGTCTATGGTTTTTCCATGTTCCGGATCATTCTTATTTATCGAGTAGGCTTCTCATGCTTTCAGGACCACTGGTTCCAAGTTCAATATAATGTAGAACTGTAGACAACAAACGTCGGAATCAAAGAGAATCTACCGAGAAATGATGTGTGTGTTTTGGGTAACATTCTGATTATTAAAAGATACAAGTCATAATCGATTTTTTCATTTAACTAGTTGGATCTTAACTATAAAGGCATTCTTTTGATCTTTAGGGCCTAAAAATGTCAAAAAATAAAACATAGGACGAGAATTAGTAAAGTCAGTAATGGACCGAGTGTGACAGAATGTCAGCATATAGCAAAGACCACCAAAACTGGGTTTTTCAGGGCGGATTTATAGATGAAATAAAGAAAATAATTATAGATAAACAAACTTCGAAAAAAAGGAACTTTGCAGATAGCTCAGCCGTTGAAGTGCAGAAGAAGGTGCAACTTAAACTCCATGAATAAATTGAGGTAAATAATACAACAGCAACTACAAAACTTAGATCAAGAAAGTACACCAAAAAAGTATACTTACTTTTGAATATGATTTTATGTCCTGTTTGAATAGGATTTTATGTTCTGTTGCGTTATCGTTCATATACACACGTCCAGAAGAGAGAAGAGATGCAAGGAGAAACAAGCTAGCAGCTAGCAACAGGTGCGGAAGCACCGCTAACGAGAATTGATACGAACTGCAAAACCATGAATGACTACAATTCTCGCATGGTAACTGTAAGTCTATAACTAAATCTCATGCCAAAATTACGTTTAAACTAAGCATGCATCTTGTACTGACCCTTCCATTTTCTGGATTTCTGCAATCAATTTTAGCTTATTGTATAACAAATTCGTTGGATTGTCGACACAGTTATGCAAATATGTCATGTTGTCAGTATGGAGAGGCAAAGAGAGATCAATGAAGCCAAATCTCACCTGTGAATCACTCACTGGTTTCTCCAGTATTTGCTCTGCCGAGAAACTGCACATCAAATGCCCATTGGGATGAAGAACTGGCAATGGTTTGAGCATAGATTACAGGTTTTGCTCAAACTTAAAATTCCATTATTTCATTTGCTTTGAACAACTCTCTTCTACGATGGCTAAGACAATGTTTTCAACTGTAGCCTTGAAAATATCGAATCATTCGCTCCTGTACCATTCAACAACGTAAACGATGACGGCTGCTACTGCACAAAAGTTGCAGTGCTAACGAGTAACGAATATCTAGAAACTGATCTTTTTCACCTAGTCAAGAAATTATCTAATCTATCAACGAGTCCAAATCTTCTGCAACATTCTATATATTAATTTTTTCGGGTAACATTCCTAATCAAGTATGACTGGTATCGAATTTCAAATTTAAGGGGTTGTAACTTTTTTGAACTCCAGTTAATCAAAACACGTGACAAGTTTCTATCCGTAATACTCAATATGTTACAGAAGATTTCCCTATCATCAACATCACATCTATCATGATAAGCGGTATGAGAAATTTTTTGAGCTCCAAATCAAATTTATTCATGATAAAGATAAGTTTGGTTTGCCATTCAACAAGAAGAAAAGACGAAAAGAAAACGAGAATCAGAACATATATTCTCACAAGCTATTATCTCAAATCCTCCACCTCTTGATGCATGAATGAGGAATCACTAGATCCTGTATCCTCCCCACTTCCCCTATCACTACTGAAAATCAAGCGCATCCAAATATCTCTTCTCCTTTCACCACCATTCTCCTCACTACTTTTTCCCTTCGAATCATCATCTTCATCCACAGGCATTTTGTACCTACATACAGGGCAAGAACCGTGCATCCTCAACCATTTTTCTATGCAACCTCCATGGAAAATATGCTTGCAGGGCATTTCGTTGGCCAATTCACCTACCGCCCACTCCTCCAAGCAAATCACACACTCTTCACCATCTTTTTCTATCTCCACCCTTTCTAGTGCTTCAATGGATTCCTTCGAGGCAGGTGGCTGTCCTTTTTTGCTCGAGAACATATCCCTAAGCAAAGAATCTAATCCAACAGAGGAATCGGTACTGCTGCCGTTGCGACGAGTTCTTTCTACAACAACCATGCCTTGTGTAAAGGGGTTGATGAGTATTATCCTGTCAAGATTTTGCGATTCTGGAGATGGGCTTGCGGAATCTTGAAGAGGGCGGCTTAGGTTTAAGCCTAGGATGAAGGGTAAGAACGAGGAAGCCTCCCCGTTTCTCGAATCGGAAGACCCTGCTTCTGAAGCCATTTTCGCATCAAGTTTGTCAAATATCGAGAGAAGCTTGGATTCTTGAAAGTACAAAAAACAGTTGGCAGGTTTAAAACCACTGAAAGAGTTGGGATTTTAAACCGAAGGGGAAGTTTGTAGAAAGATCTGGAATTTGCACAGCTAGTATTTTTTCTGAATAAAAAAGCTTCGTCGTATTTATCTGAAGAGTCAAAGTGGAGAAGATATTTTGTCAAAGCCTGGATTTGGTACATGATGGATCACAATACTTCTCCAGCGCATCACTCAATTTTTTTATTATTTAATATTAATAAAATAAAATATCAAAATTAACCACTCGGAGTTGGGATAATATTTAATTAACCGCTTCCGTTCGCGGGTAAGCAGTAACGTTTGAAATATCAAAAACCTCAGTTTAACCGACACAAACTGCTCGCTTCTATCTTCTTATTCGTCTCCAAGTTTTCAGTAGCAAATAGAAAAAAAAAAATGGAGCAAATCACAGATGAAATCGGCGTTAAAATCTACAACACTTCCTCCCAACTCGATCCACCACTCTATCCCTCATCCCCCCCTCCACCCACCGCTGGCGGCCGGAAAAGACGCGCTGTAGCGAGCGGCGTGCAGAAAACCCTCTCGAAAACTTCCCTACTAGCAAACTTCCTCCCCACCGGCACACTTCTCACGTTCGAAATGGTCCTCCCCTCAATCTACAAGAACGGAGAATGCTCCCACATCACAACCCTAATGATTCACGTTCTATTATGCCTCTGCACTGTTTCTTGTTTCTTCTTCCATTTCACGGATTCTTTCCGGGGCTCTGACGGGAAAGTGTACTACGGGTTCGTGACTCCAAAAGGCTTGGCGGTATTCAAGGCTGGCCTCCAGATAGAGGTGCCGAAAGATGAGAGATACCGAGTTGGGTTCAGTGATTTTGTTCATGCTATGATGTCTGTTCTTGTGTTTGTTGCGATTGCTTTGTCTGATCATCGGGTCACGAATTGTGTTATTCCGGGACATGGTAAGGAGTTGGATGAAGTGATGCAGAGTTTTCCACTGATGGTGGGGATTATCTGCAGCGGGTTGTTTCTTGTTTTCCCCAACGCTAGACGTGGCATTGGCTGCATGTCCGCGTGATTTAATTTGTGAACCAACTCCTGCATGTTGGCAATGTAACCATTTTTCTTCTCTTTTTACGTACGTTTTGTCTCATTCTAATGCGATAGGATGTATTTGTTAACTTCTTTTTGTTGATCTTTGCCTTAAATATAATTTTAGTTGTTCCAAACAAATTATGTACGGTATGTTTAAAACGCCAATACGCTTTAGAAAGTGTTTAATTAAGAACATATTCTTTATGATATGGCCCGACTTTTTAATAAGTGTTTAATTAAGTGATGAGTAGTTTCTTAATATTAATAAGGTTTAAAACTTGTGTATTTTGATGGAGCCAAATTAGACTAGTACTGAGAACAATTTCAAAATTCCATTAAGCCTTCAATGCATATCATTTTAAAAATATTTTTATTTCACACATGACGTTAAAATAAACAATTAATATAAATCAATGCTATATTATTAAGTTTGATATCTTTAGAGTACGTAATTATTTTTTATTTTATGGTCTGTTTTAATAATTATATATATATATATATATATATTAATAAAATGTTAAGATGCAAGTCAAATGTAGTTTAGCGGATAGAACTTTGCTTCGTAAGAATTAAATTTTAAATTTAATTCTTATTTTGGTATTTTTTTATTATTTTTTTAAATTCATATATCAAAATTGCAATTAGTTATTCAATGTTTCTTATAATTACATTTCATAATAATTTAAATATAAATCAAATAAATTATATATTATAAAAACATACCATGCGTGCAGTATAAATTGTTATTCAGACCTCGAAATAATATGATATGAATTCTAAAATAAGTAGAAATGACAAACATAAGATAATCGTGGACTCTCTTTTCAAGTTTCAACCCAATAGGCTATTCCAGTCTGCCACAATTCAATTCTTGTTGGATACGGTCAAAGATTCAGACCCGAATCCGAAACATTGCAGGATCAAATAAATGACCCGATTCAGATTTCAGACTTGTTCCTGAGAAACTTCCTATATAATTCATTCCACGAACATCCTTGCCCACAAAAGTTAAAAGCATCACAAAAGAAAGGAAACAGAATCAACCAGGGGGAGAAAAAAGGAAAGAAAGGCGCCGAAACATCACTGCGAGGGAGGGCTTATTTGATTTGAAGAGCCCTCTCGATCTCGCAGAAGAAAGACTTTTTTCCTTCCTATGTATTTTTTAAATTGTCGGTATTGTTATTGTTGTTGATGGTTAGCGTTAATCATATGTTTCGTCAAAGTTTTAATTTTTGATGCGCCGTCCGAATGCCCGCTCGGTAAACCCTACTTTGGAGAACGACAAAGAAATGGATCCGACCAAACTCAGATTCCGACCGCACAGACCCGGTTTCCGAAGCCCCAATATCAAATACACTCATCCCAGATCAAGATATGTGTTTTACTCTTCAATCTTTGTAGCTCTAGTTTTAAGTTGCTACCTTTTATTTTCTGGGAGAAAGAATCAAGAAACTGAGAGGTTTGGGGTGGTGATTGATGGAGGGAGCACGGGGACGAGGATTTATGTGTTTAAATACGAGGTTAGGAAAGGTACAATGGTTCTCGATTTTTCGGAGAAGGGATTGGTTTCAATGAAGGTGAATCCTGGGCTGTCTGCTTATGTGGAGGAGCCAGAGGGAGCTGGAGCACCGGTGGCAGAGCTGGTTGAATTTGCTAAGAGGCATGTGCCGAAGGAGCAGTGGAGGGAGGCTGATATTTGGTTGATGGCGACTGCGGGAATGAGGTTGTTGAAGACCGAGGATCAGGAGAGAATCTTGAATGTGTGTAGGAGGGTTCTGAGGAAATCAGGCTTTCAGTTTAAGGATGATGGGGCCTCTGTTATTTCAGGTTTGTATATCACGATGTGGTCGTTGTTGATTTTAATTGATTTTGTAGAGATTGTTTGGTATCCGAGACTCATTGGACAAACACGTCTTGATAATATAATTTGTGTGCAATTAAGGATCCTAGTGATGGATTCCTCGCTTGAATCCTTGTTAATGTTTAACATATTGTGGCATGTTTGGTATTTTGGTAGAGAGTCTACTTGCAAATTGTTTAATTTCATGAGGCACAATCTGTGTAGAATCTGCCCGTCGGGTGGACGCTACATTTCATTACTGGACATAGGTCATCGATTAATTATTTAAGCTTAATTTTCGGTTTGTAATGCAATATTGAGATCCTAGTGGGATATTTATAAAATTTTGATATTTGAACCTTGTTAAGCGAAGCTTGTGTTAATAGCAATCATTATATCTGTAATTATATTTGTTAATTTGAAGTGAACTGATTTATTGAACGTACATGTATCAATCAAGCTGCAAACTTGTTATACCTTTTATACTTATAAGATTGAACTTACTTATCTTTTAATATTAAAATTTAATTAATCAAACTGTTCAGGCTCTGATGAAGGCTTGTATGCTTGGGTTGTTGCTAACTATGCTCTTGGAACACTTGGAGACCATCCAGCACAGACAACTGGAATTATTGAACTTGGTGGTGCTTCAGTTCAGGTTCAAAATGAGTTTTCTGCAAATGAAATTACTATTCTCTAGCCACTGATATAACATTAGCATATTTTAATATTTTTTCCTATTATGTCTCACAGTTTTTCTTATATTTTGTAATGAATATATGTTTTTTGTGACAATTTCAGCTTACATTCGCTACAGACGAACCAACGCCCCTTGAGTTCTCTCGAAAAGTTAGTTTTGGAAATTTCACTTACAATCTGTACAGTCACAGCTTTCTTCAGTTCGGTCAGGTAGTGTTTCAACTTTCATTCTGTATTTTTTTTCGTTGTATTTTGAGGAATTCTGAAAGTGGTTGTATGAAGTGATGTAATGCTTGCTTTAGGGTCACGATGATATATGTATCTTATGCATTTTTGTAATTACAGAGACCCTTAATGTTTGTTTATTAAGTTTTTATCTACTAACTTGTATGCTCTCTTAAATATTTCATTTTAAATACTGCATCTTTTTGCAGAATGTTGCATTCGAGTTGTTGAAAGAATCACTTGTTTCCGGTGGTCAAGGAATGGGTATGTCAGGCAGAGTACACTTTATTTCTTGGTCGAATTTTAAAACTTCTGAGTTATAATTTTTCTTCTAACATAATTTCTGATAATCACATTTACGCAAGCACCGTTTCAAATTAATGGTACGAACGAATTGAATCACGTGGAACGCTGCTAATTTTTTCTTACTCTTGCTTGAATATTTTTTAGCTAGCCTGAATCATTCAATGATCTTCTTTGCCCTCAAGTTGGGCTCTGCTTAGAATTCAAATTTGATTTTCAAGCTTATTTAGTAAAATCTTGAATTATGACTTGATCTTGTGAACATGTCATTTTAAATTTATTTAGATACTATTTAGTACTTCATATGAGATGGTCGAAATATATGGACGTGTAATATGATTAATAAAAAATTGATTAGATATAGGTAATTTATGTAGTATAAGTAATTAATTGGTGTTTGATGTGTGAGTTGAACAATCAATAGATGTCTTATCAACTACACCAAACAGTATATAAATCATTTGATAAATATATGGTGGTCTTGTAAGCTAATGGGTAAAATTATTTAGGTTCTAATTTGGCTCGAAAACATATTAGAACATGCTTGAGCCCCGCTTGAGTTCGATAATTTTGAATACAAATCTGATTCTACTTGAAATGGCTTGAAAAGCTCATATTCCTGCTTGATTCGTTACATCTATTCTTCAATTTCATGTGCAACTCAGTTTTGTGTCGGTTTTCTGGTCCTTTTGGTTCTTAGTTAAAAAAATGTGGATGGATTAAGCTGAAGTTGTGAACAAAGGATACTTCTTAGATAATCTAAAATAGTGACAACCATGCATTTTGATTTATCTATACCTAGTGGTACTTGAATGTTTTAATTTGGTGAAAATTTTATATCGTGGGAATCACTTTTTGGTTTCCCAATTTTGCTGTTGTCCAGTGTGCTCCTTGACAAACTGAAGGACATTTTTCATGTACATACCTTCTCACTCTCATTACTGAGTTGTGAGAAACATATGCTGATTTACTAGAGACTTTAGGAACCAAATAACTTGGATTCCAAATTTGCATAATACAAGATTTTATTAATGCAGCGACTGAATTCCTTCAGACAGGAAAACCAATGGACCCTTGCACTCCCCGAGGATATACACATGATGAGGAGGCCTGGAAGCTCTCCCCTTCTTCTGTGATTGAAAAAAATAGATACCTATCTACTTTGCTTCCAAATGGCAATTTCTCAGGGTGCAGATCTGCCTCTTTAGAGCTTTTGCAGAAAGGCCGAGGTATTTTATTCTTATTTTATGCAACTTTTTCAGTGTCACGTTCGGTGTAGTCTTATATTTTTGTTATTATTGTCTATAATATTCAGTCATGTATGCTCTTTTTTGTAGGGTCGAAATTTATGCCCAAGCTCCAAGGAAAATTTTTGGCCACAGAAAATTTCTTTCACACTTCTAAGGTTCGAGTTGGCCTTTTTCTTGCTAAGAATCTGCTATTGAAATTTGGCGTGGCCTTCCACTGTTTGCAATTTCATTAGTTTTGTGAATCTCTTCTGAACATTCCTTTCTCATCTGCGTCTTTCCACTTTCAGTTCTTTGGGTTGAGAGAGAGAGCCTTTCTTTCTGATCTAATGGTTTCTGGGCAAGAATATTGTGGTGAGAATTGGTCTAAATTGAAACAGAAATACCCGTCTCTTGAGGAAGAAGAATTGCTTCGTTATTGCTTCTCTTCAGCATATATTATCGCCCTGCTACACGATAATCTTGGAATTTCTCTGCACGATATGAGGTATTACTTGATCTGTAGCGAAGCATATGAATTTTCAATCCTGTTCTCCGACCTTTACTACTACTCATCGCATTAACAATTAGGTTGGATTAAAAACACTAAGCTTAAAAAAGTACTTTACAGTGTAGGGCTTTTTAAAATTGATTTTTGAACGTAAATAAAAGCAGTTATATGTTTAACTATACAGCAAAAACAATCTCGTTTTTTTCGTATTTTTCGAAGTAAAGTTGAAGCATGAACGGTGAAAGCCATACATCAATATACCAACTCTAGAAGTGTATTTTAAAAGAAAAATTTGTTCTTGGTAAATTGCTTTGCTACTACCAGCGTGCATCTTATCATTATCGTGATTCGAACAGGATTGCATACGCTAATCAAGTTGAGAACGTTCCTCTGGACTGGGCTTTAGGTGCTTTCATCCTACTAAACTCGTCTAAATTGGACATGCAACATTCAAATTGGATTGCAAGCATAATAGGAGGCGACTCCTCAGCACTGATGCTTCTATTCAGTATTTTCTTTATGTTGATACTTGTGACATGGATCATTTCGAAACTGAGAAAGCCTGAGGTGAAAACTATCTATGATCTAGAGAAAGGAAAGTATATAATCACCCGAGTGGGTAGATATTCATAGCTTCACGCGGTTTGCTTGCACGAGGGAGCTGCTGAGTTTCTTGATACACATCCTCATGATATTGATGCATTAATTTAGAGTTAGAGAAGAATTGATGGTGTGTCGGCTGCCGCTGGTTTGCTCTTTATGTATTTTACTGGAAAACATAGGAATTGTACGGTTCTCTGTCCATAGATTTTAGGATTTCGGTGTTTATATGATTAAAAGGGGAGCTTTCAGTGTAGTCATTTGTTCTCTGGATACTGTTGGGCAAGAGAATGTTAATACCCAGACTGTGATATATTCTGTACTCTTTTTTTTGATGAAAAGCTCGTGTGAATTATTGAAATTTGAAAATGTGTACTCCATCCGAACATACATTTACCTTGTATTAATCTAAGAAACCACGTGACTCTTTTACGTAATATTGTTCAAAAATTAGTCTCTTAGTTACAACATGGGTGTGTGTCGCTACTGGTCCAATTTTTTATTTTTTATTTATAAAATGTCAAAAGTTGATATTTGATACATTTTGTTTTATTTTAAATTTTTTTAAATAATTACTAAAAATCATTAAGTTACAAAATTTTAAAGTGTTTTCTAATTTTTTATATTCAAACTATAATTTTTCAACCAAAAAAGAATTGATAATTATTTATTCCATAATGGCCAGCCTGCCCCTATGTAAACCATTACTTAATTAATTAATCCATGACCCTACGTGACTACTGTTATTGATGACGACAAAAGTAACCGTTCTTTCCTCCTAATTTTTCAACTTTCTTTCTCTTCCTTTACCCCTTCATCTATATCAAATTACCAATCAGACCAAATCGCTTAATTTCATTTTGGATCCATTACCTACCCATATTATGAATTATATTAGTTTTTTTGAAATTAACGAAGAAAAATTCAACGAATTTTATTTTAGTTTAATAGATCCGCACAAAAGATAATTTGATTTCACGAACAAAGATCTTTGATACAAAATTGGTAAGAATTTATTATTTTAATTTTTTTGAAAAAGATTTATATTTGGAAATGAAGACTTTTGGTCTTCAATTAAAGAAAAAATGAAAAAGATGGGAACGATAGAGTAAATATTGGGAACAAGTCAATAGCAGCTTCGAATCAAAACGCGTGATGGCTCTATAATACTTTGCGAATTGGGCATTCGATCAACCGCGACAATTTTGCGATTTTTTATCCGTTTCCGATTTATCCCGTTCTTTGTTATCCAGGTACCACTTCTTTGGTTTTCCATGTTTTTTTTATTCTTCCATTTGTTTTCTTTGCTTGAATACACTAGTCTTGTTAGGTTTTACCTTTTCTTCTGGTTTCTTCGGCTGAGAAATTCTCTGACCCCGCTGCTTATTTCAGCGTAATCGATTGATTTTACCCTTTTCTTGTAATACCCACGAATTTGCAATAGAAATTAGAGTTTAGGTTGTAAAGTAGAAAGAGGGCTGGTTTTTTGGGTTGAATTGGTTAAAAAACTTTACGATTCTGAGTATTTCGTGAATGGGTTTCTTGTTATTGCTCGAACAATCGTATTTCTTGGGGTTTATTAATTGTACAAATCAAAAGATTGTAACTTTGAACTAGAATTAGGCCTTTGTTAGGTCGTAACTTTGTGGGATTTGCTTTCGTGATTGTTGTGTAGAAATTTTTTTGGCAATTGTTGCTTCTGCTGAAAGTATCAAAAAGGTGTAAATGGGCGAACATGTGGTGGTAAACGTTGACCAGATCTCAAAACCCGCAGCAGTCGAACCTGGCCAGTCGATGCAGCAGGCCGTGGAATGTGGGAACACTGGGAAAAAGCCGGAAATTGGGTCCACATCATCAAAAGATGTGGAAGCCGATAAGGTGGTGGTGGTGGTGGACAATGAGACAGATGAGGAGGTACCTCTTCTCGGAGCTGGAGAGTGTCGCATTTGTCAGGAGGAAGATTCTCTCAGCAATCTGGAGAGTCCTTGTGCTTGTAATGGCAGTCTTAAGGTATAGGTTCCATGTTATAACTTTTATTGGTTTCGATTGATTGGTGTCGTCTGAATGGCTATTCTGGGAGATAATTTGTGTGTGTCTATGAATGATCTGTGATGGTGTGTTTTCTCGAGGAGTTTCGGACTTCCGGTGTGAAGGTTTAATTTTGAAGTCCAGACAGCAAGATCAATAAGGAATGAAATGTTGGAAGGTCCTGGTTTTTGGAACATTTTTGGTGTACCAATATTTCGTATTTTGAAAGAGGAAATAAATGTGTGTGTGTGTGTGTGTATATATATATATATATATGCTCCCCGTCCAATTCCATCCACTTTATTTATTCAGAATTTTATTTGTCTCATAATTTGAGGCCATTTAGTTTTATATGTTGGGTCAGCCTTACATGTGCCTTAAACATCTTTTATCCATCTCTCTTACTTGGGAACAGCATGGGTTAAATGTTTTACTGAATACCATTGTTTTACAGTATGCTCACAGAAAATGTGTTCAATACTGGTGCAACGAAAAGGGAGACATCACTTGTGAGATCTGCCACCAGGTATGTGAATGAAAATTTGAGTTTTTCATACGTGAAGAGAGATTAGGTAAATAGATCTTCATTCCATTGCATCTGATTTCTGGGTCTATCATCTTTGCTCATGGTGCATATACTTACAAATGTTTGCATTATATCTTCCAATAAGACTTTGCCTTCATCAGAATTTACCCATTAAACTCATTTTATGAACCATTCTATAACACCTACCATACGTGATACAGTCAATTCACATGGAGAAAGTGGTGCTTATTTAACTCAGAGAGTAGGTGGTAGTTCTTCTGCAGGTCATTGATACAAGTGATCAGATTAGGATGTTATTGGATGTTAGCTAGTTTTTTTCCCTTTATACTTCTGATATTATACTGTATAATTTGACGATACATTCTTCACTTGACATACAGCCATACCAGCCTGGTTATACAGCTCCTCCAAGGCCTCCTGCTGACGAAACAACCATTGATATTGGGTATGTTATTGTTTTTACATGTTGGAATTATGCATACATATTTCTCAACTTTAGTGACTGTTTCTTGAAATAGGAAGAAAAATTAAATAGCCTGTTCAACATCTTATGGAATTATTTCATTTGATCCGTCACTTGCATTGAGTTTCTTTTTTTTTTTTGGGTAAACTTGTAGGGGAGTTTGGCTTTCTGGCACACCTCTGGATATGCATGATCCTCGTCTTCGGGCACTTGCGGAGGCTGAACGTCAATTAATTGATTCTGACTATGATGATTATAATGGTACAAACAGTAGTGGTGCTGCCTTTTGCCGTTCAGCTGCTCTAATTGTAAGCATTTATTACTGCTAATATTTTTTGGCATTTTAATTCTTAGTGTATTCCATTGAAAGTATCGGAAAGAAATATTGTTTACTTCTGTTGGTTAAAGATGTCTTCATTACCCTGAAAATTTGAAGATAGAAAACATTGTATCTTAATTTTAAAGAATGCTGACATGACTCTGTCTCTATCCATGGAAGCGTTGCTTCAAGGTTTCAACTTTTTTGTGAATCATTTTTACCTTAATTTTTATCCATATTCTTTATATAAAAAGGGTGTGGATTCGAGTTTGAGTCACCCCAGGTGCATGTGTGGTGATGTTTTTGTATATTAGTCCCCACTGCCAGTGGGTGGATGTGCCTTTTCTTTGTATTATTAAAACTCAGATATGCATATGAATATTATGGTAGGTACACTAGGTACACTGATGTGAAATAAATTGATCTAAATTCGAAAATGGAAATCTGTCTTTGCCACAGATGAAATGTTAATATGGTTTTTATTATTTGAATTTTGCTGGACCAATGGAGGTCGAAAATTTGGTAAATAGACATTTCTCACATGTTGCAAGTGCAGCTTGAAGTAAAATAATGCAATTTGAATTGGCAGTTAATGGCGCTTCTGCTACTGCGCCATGCTCTGTCCGTTTCTGATGATGGAGATGCAGACGCAGATGGAGATCAACAAGATGCATCAACTTTCTTCTCCGTAAGTCGATATTAACTTTTCATAATTTAATTTTATATTACTCTAAAAGAAAAATGAAAAAGTGTGGCTCAAATTTCTGGATTGTTATGCTGGTTATTCAATAAGTGCAGTTGTTCTTGCTTCGAGCTGTTGGCTTTCTTTTGCCTTGCTACATTATGATCTGGGCCATCAGTATTTTGCAGCGACGACGACAAAGACAGGTAAATATGTTTTAACGGCAATGACTAACATCTGAGTAAAACTCGGCCCTTTGTAGGAGCTTAAACAAGCAAAAATGTTATTTTTAGTCATGCCATGGAGATGCGATGGTTTAAATCGTTTGTTCATGCAATTGTCAATTTTATTGTGTCCTCTTCCCATATATTTCTAATTTTCTATTTTGGGCTTTTTTGCAAATTAATATCAAATATCATAATACTTTTAATGGGCAAAAATGATCGTCACTTTTAATTTCATAATAAAGTTAACAGTAAGCATTCCTAGGTAAATATGTTCTCACGAATGAGAATCTCTGCTGGAAAATTATAGCATCTATGTGATAAGGACTTAAAATTGATTCTTGTAGAATGGTAAATAAATTTATGATTAACGAACTAAAGATGTTACACCACCCTTGTCAAGAAATAAAAATGACAATTTACCCTGAGATTGATGTAGACTTTTGTTAATATTTCGTTGCATCTGTGATTTTGTTGTATAGGAAGCGACAGCATTGGCAGCTACGCAATTCGCAATCGTGGTCCAATCAGCTCAAAGACAAGGCCTTCTGGTAACCTCAGCTGCACCACCAGTCACTTCACAGGTCACTCCTCAACCAGAACATCCTCAAAGAAACGAAAGTTAACACACTTCAGAAGAGGCTGGAAAAGATCTATTAGTTCCTCAATATCTCCTTTTCGTTCATTTTCTTTTATTCTGAGACAAAATCCTCCTGTGTATATGAACCAGTCCTCGATGAGCTTAAAACTTGGTATACTGGTTTAGAGCATCAGGGTTCCCTTTGGTCAAACATATGTAAAAGGGATCGAAACTGTATGTGTTGGATGAATTTTCTGTATCCTTTTATAATTAATACTAGTCGGTTCAATATTTACTGAACGTTTCACTAACCCATTCTGGAAAACGAATGGTTCTTACTTTATTTGTGGGCATATTCTCCGATCATTCAGTGGAACCACACATTTTGCTGAAAGTTCGAAAAGGCTATTAATGCTTTGAGAATGAGCAACTAAACTAAAGATTCCTTGCAGTTCCCTAACTTGATATTGGTTGAGCCATATTACCTTTCAGTACAATACTTGAAACATACATAATCAATACTATCAAAAGCAAAGAAATGGTCAAGACTAGTAATAGCTTAAAGAGAGCTACTCGAACGGGTCTTGAATAAAAGCACTCAAGGGAGTGGCAAAAAAGGCATAAAAGAAACACAATAACACAAGAATCAAGATTGGTATTTTTGGCGCATAGGAATGTGCGCTTAGAATTCATTCCAAGTAAAATTTCCGTATGTTATAGAGATTATGTTTGGGTTTTTAAGGAAGATCTTCCATTCCCCAATAATCCTTTTTCTTGCCCGTTTCGCTTTATGAATAATTAGAGAACTTGTACTTTGGTTGCTCAAACTTTGTTTCTTCATGAGTAAGGAAGGCTTATTCAGAACAAAACCTACAAGTCATATGATAAATAACAGAATGGTTGCTATGTAAGCAAACCGAAGCGGCTAGTGAAATAACAATGAGAAAAACTTGGGTGCACCCGAGCGGACTTGAATGTTAGCGAACAACATATCATGCCATATCCCCTCGTATGTAGTCTTGTCAGATTAGGGACACATGGGAATTTCTTGATAGTAATGTGATAGGAACTGTAAGATGATATAACCAATCCCAAGGAATCCGACACGGTTGAATGACATGGCCAATGACTAGGAATCCGAATTTACTATTTAGGTGATTGGTCTTTGTTAAGATGCAAAAGCAGAAGGAATGATAGAAATGCAGTAAGGCAAAGGGCAAAAGATGCTTATCTTCTCAAGGATGTTGCTCTAATTACCTTTATTCATCCTTACTATTCAGATTCTTATTTCACCAGCCTTAATTTTGCCTCCATCTCAAGGTCATGACTGGAGAGAATAAAAACTCTTGCATTGATTCTGGGCCCTCATTACTTTACGCTTTAAATGCCCCCCAAATTTCTGGAGTTATATATAAATGATGAAGTAGCACATGAATAAATAGATCACAAACTCTAAATTCCCCTCATTTCCACTCCGAAAGAAACCATGTGTCTTTGTATTTACAGAGCGACTCTGGTATCCATCTGTATAGGATTATTAGCTGTTCATTTACACACAGTTTGTTGCTTGAAAAGCACAGATCTTGCTCTAAGACAAGTCTTACAAGATCAAATTTCAAAGCAAAAAAATCATCGCATACTCGAGGCAGCTGTTGCCAAGAAGGTCTTGAATACAGACAAGAAACCAGCATCAGAAAAGAAGAAATTCCATCCAAACAAGTCGTGTAAACTGAGAGTTCCAAGAGGATCTGATCCCATCCATAATCGAACTTGGAGCAAAGACGGGAACCTGTGAAACATCACAAAATTTGCACATTTTGTCGGGCATTTCAAGTTCCTCAAGCCGGATATCTTCTCAAACGGTAAATATGAAGTTCACACCCTTGGGGGCACAAATCACCGTTGGAAGGTTGCTTCATCTTAAAGTAACTGGATTCTTGATTAACTGGTGGCCATGCTTGCGTAGTTTAATTGTTATAGACGTTTGAATTTTTTCTTATATGTGAAGTATCTGAGTACTTTCAAAGTTTCAATAATTTTCCTCTTCTTTATATTCTACCTACAATTTTATGCAGCTATGATTTCTTCCCAGGAATCTTGTTGGGAACTTGAGCAAGATAATCCTTACAAGAATTATCATGGCTTCGTCTTTCAGTTAGATAAAGACAAATAACAGATGATAAAAATGTTAATTTACACGTGAAATCAGTACGTCAGATTAATTTGGATCAAATTTAAGTTTAAATCAGTAGAGTACAAGAGGAGAAAAATATCCATTAAAATGACCGAATTCACGCACGATTGAAACTTGACAATAATGGCTTTGGAGACGAGTCGTGTAAAATATTTTAAATCTTACCAACAAAACAAATAACACAGAAACAGATCTGACTTGTGTTCCTCGTTTAGCTTTTAGTTCAAGATACCTGCCACGAGTGTTCATCCATTAATTTAAGAAAAAAAGACACCAATGCGAGGATCACGATATTAGATAGTGACTCAAAATTAGTAGGGGAAAGCCTATATCAAGTCAAAGAAATTAAAAATTGATTTTCAGAGTCGCAAGCAGAAGGCTAGAAAATCCCAAAATGCAGTGAAATAGAACTTTGACAAACTTAACATAACAGGACATGTGTCAACGATAGAAAGAACATATAAATCTCAAGATTTAAAACTTTGCAATACAATTCCATGGTCCCTCGTCTAATTGTATTCAAAACTATCTCAGCATATGTGTTGTTCTTCAGCTCTTAGCAGCAACTTTTTCTTTCGCCTTTTGTATCTTCAAAACCTTCTTCACAATCTTTTGTTCTTCTACCAAAAAAGCTCTAATGATCCTACCCAAACACAGTAAGACACAAATGTTAGAAACTGTTTAAAGCAACATGAAAACATGTATGATCATAATTTAGATGCATTAATAACCCAACCTTTCCCTGACAGCACTACCAGATAACACTCCACCATAAGGACGATTGACAGTCCTCCGATTTCTAGGTAATCTAGATCTCTTGTATTCAGCGGGTCTCAAGTGAGGAATCTGAAATAAGACAAAATGTCAGGATTGAAAATATTTATGCAAGAAGACGGGCAGAATCAACATGTGGAAAGATAGTAGCTATAAATTATGACATGAGACAGTAGTAACAACTGCAACTTCGTAAAACTTCATTTACTTGGTTGTTGGAAACCATCAACAACACAAGTTTATAATCAAGCTCACATTGAGCACAGCACTATCAATGTAAAAGCTGGTTCTTCAACAAATCCTTCCTGGCTAACTTCTTTGAAATCAGAAATATCTTAAAGGCTTCACCGCATACACAAACTTCAACTCCCAAACTTTTAATATTCACCGAGATAATCCAATGATTGTCCCTTAGCATAACATCTTTGACTCTTCAAGTTCAAGAAGATCAAAGTTTCCATGGATAAAGAAATAACGATTGGCAAATCGATAAGTTAAAACATATGTATCCCACATTCTTCAAATGTCACGAGACAATTTTTTTTTGTTAAAAAAGACAATCCAACATGAAAAACGCAATTCACAATGCAAGAATTACGTCCACGAGTTTAAAGTTCAGCAAAACAGAAGTGTCATAAGTATATAATTAACTAAAGTTGGATTGCAACTGAAAGATTTCTGCACCACCTTGATCTCACAAACAGTGCCACCTTCCAACAACGCCCAACAGAAAGTATGAAAAGCCAGATTAATACAAAATCAAATGATCATATACAGAACAAGTCGGTAAAATTCATTTCACTAAAGCACATTTAGACCAACAGAGTAGGAAATGAGACGCACCCCTTGGATTCTCTTTCCAGTAACAGGGCATTTAGGACCACTTGCCCTCTTCTTAGTAGTCTGATACACGAGCTTCCCACCTATTTTGACACGCATTACAAAAACCAATCCATGAATAGAAAATCTACAACAAATGCCACAAAGTTGAGAAAAATAACGTGGTTAATTACAAAACAGGAAAATCAAATCTAGCAGAAAAAAATTCGAAACAGTTGATCACCAAACTAAACAGATTTCTTCATCACAAGTTAACAAGGATTGTTACCGGGGGTTTTGACAACACGATGTTGATTGGATTTCGTGGCATAGCTGTGCCGCTTCCTGTAAGTGAGCCGCTGCACCATTTTTCACTGCCAGATTCTCGAATATGGGAACTGGCTCGAAGCTTTCAAACGAAGAGGAAAATGTAAAAGAAGAGCTATTTAAATGGAGGCAAACGCGGCCGAAACCCTAGTTTTCGATCAAGAGCTGTGCTTTGGATTGGGCTGGTCTTGGATTTAGCCCAATAACATCAGGCCAGGTGGTGTTATTTTTGGCCCATTTAAAATATATCTTATATACAGTGACACTCAACCATCAGACATATAATTTGAATATATTTTATTACATATATTAGATGAATATCATCTTACACGATGAGTACCTGTTATATATATATATATATATACATATATATATATATATATATATATATATATATATATATATATATATATATCACAAGAAGTAAATAAAATATTATCCCAGTCAATTATAAAATAGGAGACTAATTAATTAAGGAAACTAAATCTAGGCTGCATCAGACAATCTCTCTCAAATTAATTCATTAATCTAATTTTCAGAGAATAGAGGGATTGCCGTGATTTACAGATGTTACAACATGTGGGTTTTCTCGTGGCTAATGGGATCCGATTTCCGAACATGCATATAACTGGGAGTGACATTTTTTTTCAAAATTAACTTTTCCAAGAAACAGTCCTTAAAAATGTGTGACCAAACTTTGAAATATGTTATGCTATTGTTACGGTATTTTAATATTAATATATAAACACGTCAAAAATTGCAATTTCGATTCTGTATATTTGTTTGCATCTTTACAATTTTCAATCCCAGTGACATAATAATTACTTGATGAAATGAAAAACTAAAACCAGTGGAGCAGAATTTTAACCAAATAATACAACACTACAAGTGATACGGGTATAATGCGCCATCACAACCTTCTCTAATCGTGGATGGAGTCGATTAGAACATCAACTCAGATGGCTGATTCAATATATTTTCAGACTCAAAATACTTGAATTCTTTTGAAAATTACAAAAAAATTAACCACTTTGATCTTGAAAGATAAACGAATGCCAGTTTTCTATCCAATAAAAGCTAACAGTTTCATTAGTCCAACAAAACAGTTCCACGGAAAACAGCTAAATATAATACAACATACAAATAAATATATAAGCATATGCACAAATTATAATCCATAAAACGCTAAATCATCAACCAGGGTAAAAATAACACAAAAATTATAATGATACACGCCAGTAATTGTATCAACTCGTTGTCTCAGTTAGTTTTCCTTGCACTCTTTACAAGGCCGTGCCTCCAAACCCCCCGCAGCTCTCTTCTCAATAGAATAAGGCATATAAGTACCAAGAATCCGATCCCATGTCACGAAAAAGGGCTGTGAAAAGTTGTACTTGTTTCCGTATAACTGGTGATGAATATCGTGATAAGCCGAATTATTTCTGAAGAATAGGTGGAAAAGATTTCCTGGCAGCCATAGCCCACAGTGATCGTCGACGGTTTTGAGGGTAGCAAATGAGAAGAAGAAGATGGAAGCTCGAGGCGACATTCCTGAGACAAGGAAAGATAAAGCTCCACCAACTGTGTCTAGAATAAGACCCTCCAAGGGGTGGTTGTACAGAGCTCCAAAGGCGTATGGGACAACAAGCCGGTGATGTTGAGAGTGGATGTGTCGGTATAAGAACTTGTTATGGTGCATGTATCGGTGCATAAAATATTGCCATGTGTCTAATACCACCATTGCCACAAAAAATTGTCGAGCCAGAATAACGAGGGAAGCCGGTTGAGGTTGCGCGGAGTTGTCGCTTCCGGTAACCTACATGATGAAATATTAGTTCATTCACAAATCAAGATAGCAACTTTACACAGGCAGGGATCCTACATTTAATGAGTAGGGATGTAATATATGACATAAAGGCAATTTTAATCAAGAATATTCGCATAGGAAATTCATAAATTGAGAAAGACTGCTGCCGTCAGAGACATGAAATTTAACGAAATTCTTCACATTCATTAGGCAATCTAGTTTCAAATTCCAAGCATGCAACACAAAAGAATAAAACATTGAAAACTTTTTTCAAATCAGCTAGTTTTTATCCATTTGGAAACCTTTCCATATCAGGTTCCACGCACCATCTAAAATGATGATGTCGTCATATCATCAGAGGCCGGGTACGAAAAGCCAGATGGGAAGATGTTTAAAGCCACGAGGAAAATTAACTCTCTTCAAATCATAGTTGTCAATAGCCCCCGTAGCCCTCGCTATAGCGAATAGCGTGGCGAAGCGACACCACATCGCTATGGACCGCTATGTGCTATGGACTTTCCAATAGCGCTCGCTATCCTCGTTATTGGCACTATAACGACAATCGCAATAGCTGAAATAGCGGCGCTATTGCAAAGCGAAGTTACATGCTTATTTTCTGTACTTTTTTTTTCTAATTTTGGTTTTTTTTGCATGTACTTAGGTAGGGTTTTGCTGGAAAATTATATTTTTCTGCATTTCTTGCTTTATTTTTGTGTCTTCTATGATATTTCAATGAAAAAACTTAAAATAATTTCAAGTTTTAGTATTTTACAATTAAAGCTGATGGAATATTATGCTGGAAATTAAGGTTTTTGAATTGATGTTACTATATGCTATATATTATATATTTATATACTTGTGCGCATTACTTTCAAATAACCCTCGCTACGCTATTCGCTATGCGCTATAGCCATGGGCAACCTTTGCGCTACGGAGCGCTATGAGTGATTGACAACTATGCTTCAAATGCTCCAAGCCACAGAGACAACCCAAAAAGATGGAAGAATTATTATAAACATCAGCAGGGAATCACAAAGCAACAGAGATACACTTTGAAAATTCAATGAATTGAAGAATATCAAAAGGATAATATCTTTATTGTCCATGCCCTTCAACAGGACAATGCTTCAGCTCAAATACATAAAAAGGAACACGGTTAGGAAGATCTTTAGAAAAGAGAAGTCCCTTTAACCAAAACATCATCCATACTTTTCACCAACAAAAAATGCCCACTGAAAACAAGTTAGATATGAACAAAAAACGAAAAAATTCACAAGAAACGAAAGGAACAACAATAAATGTTTATCCAAGATGCGTTGTCAGCATAAACAAAACCATCCCTCTTTATTAACATATGTTAGGGTAAAACCATGCTTATTATTCGAACGGTTAATGCATCTCTGCTCCATAAGCAACACAAAATAGTCCGCCCCCTCAATTGAATCACTCATTATTATAGATAAAAATTGTTTCCTTACACGGTAAAACTTACTACATCGATCAATTGACGCATCAGAAAAATAAACAAGCTAAATATAGCAAAATGAAAGAAAAGAATGAGCTTACAGCAAAGAGCATAGTGGCGATGACTGCCTGAACAGCTTGCTGAAGGAGGACCCCTTTGACCACATCTGTTTTGGGCACCAAATTTTTCTCATCCTCCTCTTTCATGGTGTGCAACCTGTAACTCTCTAGCGATCCTAACATTACGTAAATTCCTGAATACAGCCAGTACACAATTATCGGAGCAAAAGTGCCCAAAATCTCATCTGAAACGTTTAAACCACTCTTCAATATCTCCATACCTAATTCCTCGCTAAAGAAACCCCCTTTTTTCAGAACAAAACACGGTGGGTTTAGATTAAAGGCAGCAGGATTTGTGTTGGATTAGAATATACCTGAATTCTATGAATCAACAACAGAATTATGAAAAATAAGACACAAATCCTAGATCCAGACACGAACCCCAGTCAACTGGGTCAGCTGGAAAGTGAAAATTGAGACGGAGAAATTGTAGAATTTTTAGGGCAGAGGAATACCGTGTTCCGACGTTGTATCATCTAGGAATCGTGGAAGTAGAAATCAGGAGGAACGCCCCCTGATTTTTTTTTTAATTTTAAATAAATTATCAAATTCCAACTTATTTAAAAAAGAAGAAGAAATTATTAAATAAAATATCAATATACCTTTTTATTTATGTTTAATTAAATAATACATATTTATAATTTTAATATATCGTTTATCTATCATCTATATCTATATAGATATATATAAAAACAGAGTTGTCTGCTTTTTTTGGCAAATTCTCGCCTAAATATACTTTCTGAAAATGGAAACAATCGAAAAACGTTTATGTAATAAATAAATAGACCTTTAATTCATTAATAAAACTGAACATTAATGTTTGTGTATGTCTATTAATACTAGAAATTTGAATCACTTCTTGGAGAAACAAAAGAAATTAAAATATGTTTCAAATTTCAAATCCAATACTTAAATTCTCTTCTTGGAATTATACAAGTAGGAATTAATAGAGATATTTAATTCATTATTTAAACTGTATATTAATACTTGAAAATTGAATATATTCTTGGAAAAATAAACGAAATTAAATTACTGTTCAACTTTCAAATCCAAACCTTAATTTCTCTTATGGGAATTATACAAATCGGAATTAAAAACCAAAAGAATTTAAGAGCAACTAATGTTTTTTTAATCTATAAATACATATATATAAATTTGAATGATATATATTATCATCACACACACCTACAAATACTCTGCCCAAATACTTTGCCTTGAATCATTAGGCACGGGGGAGGGGTAATATCTCTCCACCCCAATAAAAAAATACTTGGATGTTTTATGTGTGATTTTCAAAAATGCAAGTTTAGGTTCTGCTGCCAACTGAATAGGCAAAAATAAAAATGCTTCATGACGTTAAAACCCATCTGTCTGCTCACCAAGTGTATGTGTTGATTCAGTGGGACATTAAGCTATATATTTAACAACTTCGTGGGTGCCCGAGCTTTCAGTGAAGTGGTGAAAGAGGCAAAAGAGGCGGGCTTCACTGAACCAGATCCGAGGGATGATTTATCTGGAATGGATGTTGCCAGGAAGGTATTGTCTCATAATTTTGTGTTATGATCTGTCATTACACCTTTACTGCCTAGCCGTTTTGTGCTAGAAAATTGGTTTAATGAAATTCTGTTGCTGTCCTGAGATTGTTCTGAAAAGGGACTTGATAATTGTTCATTTTCCTTTGCATTATGGTCAGCTTGTGGGCACGCCTATTCCCGACTAAAGTTTGTGTGACTGTAGTTTGTTTTCATCATTATTCTTCCTTTAGCATCCATGTTGGTAGAATGCCAGTAACCATGGCATGGCTGAAATTTTTTATAGTGCACACAAGAAGCCCAGATTTTATTTTTTGAGTCCTTATTTTTCCTAATGGGGAACAAATTTACCTGTCGAATGGTTTGTGTGGCACAGGTGATAATCCTAGCCAGAGAGTCTGGACTAAATCTGGAATTGTTGGATATTCCAGTTCAGAGCCTCGTGCCAGAACCATTAAAGGCAAGTAAAATATTGACGAGCCACAAGGCTGTTTGACTGAGGCACTGCTTAATCTTTGATACTGATATTTTCTACGTTTTTTTATTTCAGGATAGTGCATCACCTTAGTTGTTCCTTCAGGAACTGTCTCAGTTTGATGTAGGCTGGGCAGAACGAAGACATGAGGCTGAAGATGTTGGTGAAGTCAGTGTCCTTCAGGCCTTAGTGCTGAATTTGAACTTCACTAGAGTTATATTTTCTGTTTATTGATATTTATTTATTGATCTGACATGTTGAATTATGAAAAGGTGTTGAGATATGTCGGGGTAGTGGATGTTGTGAACCAGAAAGGAACAGTGGAACTTCAAAGATACAAGAAAGAACATCCATTTGCACAACTATCTGGATCCGATAATATAATTGCATTCTCGACACTGAGGTATGCTAAGCAACCTCTGATTGTGCGTGGTCCGGGTGCTGGGGCTGAAGTCACGGCTGGTGGAGTATTCAGTGACATTTTGCGTCTCGCCTCTTATCTTGGTGCCCCATCATAAGGGTCAGTTTTCCACGGTTCGTGTGTGCCTTGCTCTGTCCAAGCTTGAGATAATTTTATTGTTGATTTATCTAGGTATCTTGGTTCCCCTTGGATTTTGCAGTTTTGGTGATTATGTAACTACGCAATACTCATGCATTCTTCCTAGATTACAAGTTTTTTGGATCCTGCAACTTAAATTTATCCATTTATCAGATTATCGTTTTCATTTAGAAATAGAGAATAATAAATTATTAAAATAAACAAAAAGCCTTCATTTTCCAGCTATGCTATCAACTGCAAACAATTGTTTGAATGGTGTGTAACTGGGTGCGCTAATCAACTCTTCAGCATTAATCTCTGTGTGTGGTGTCCATAGCAGCAATCACTACATTCTTATACTTGCATTTAGTCTTCACAGCGTTTCCTGTGGGTTTTTTTGAATTGTTACCCAAGCAAATTTGTATGTTCAATTTAGTAAATTCCTCCAAAATGAATTTGCTTTATGAGAAAATGACTTACAATGTAAATATGCGTTTCACATATTAAATGTTTGATAATTAATATATAATTTTTATTTTATTGTACCAATTTATAATGAATATGTAATTGTATCATGTCAATTCGTTGACCTTTCAAATTTAAAATTAAAATATGCCCTCTTATTGAAATTAAAACCACATTATTTTTATTACAGTTACTATTTTGTATGTGGTGCTTAAATTTATATATGTATATGATATAATTAATAAACACATTATGTTATTCATTGTCTAATACGCTTGGGTGATATTAATTTTTCAGCCGAAATACAAAGCGTGATATTAATTTTTCAACCGAAATCAGTGTTTCATTCTTAAGATCTATATGTATATGAAAATAATATACATTTCATTTTGATTAACAGTCATGTTATGGAGAAAGTGAAACATATTATCATACTTACTAATTTTAATTATTAATTAGAAAAAATAACTGTACGTGCATCGCACCGGTGAAAAACTAGTTATATTCATTATTGAGTTGATATTCCTTCGTCGTTTACCCATCAAACCAATTTACTGTATTTATTATTCATTTGATAGTGAAAAAGTATATCACAATTACTATATCACAATTTATAAAAAAGGACAGTCGGTCTGTAGAACACGGTTCTCTTCAGCTGCACAACGTAAGGCAAGGCAAGGCGACATGGAGGCCTACTCTGTTCTGAAAGCATTCAAGCCCTTCAAATTAATTCCCATCCAATTCTCTAGCCCAGAAAGCATGGTGGCGCCCGGTGTCAGGAAGCCCACCGTTTGCTAACTTGCGCTAGGGCCGCTAGTTCTCCAGCGTTGGGGCAGACTCTACGATCTCCGCCTGCATATGAGACTCATAGTGCTGCTAATTTTCTTTTAAAAAATATTTTCATGTTTATTTGCACAGGCAGGAGAGGAATTTTGAAAAGAGCATATGATGGATTGTTATTGGATGCCGGGGGCACACTCTTGCAATTAGCTAAGCCAGTTGAATACACTTCTTATACCATTGGCCAAAAATATGGTTAGTTTGAGCTAGGACCTGATCGATCTATTTTGGCTTAAAATTATATATGAAATTTGTTTTTGTTTTTCTCTACATTGGAATTAATTTTATTGGTAAAGATGATATCTTGGTGTCAATATATAGCTATTGAATTACATGGTTTGTTGAAAGATTCTGGAGGTCATCACGTATCTTTATATTCTGTTGCATCCATCATTGAAACTTACCAATTGCTATTGTAATTGTAAACCTGTTTTCATGTTTTAAAACTGAATAATCTCTCGGTCAAATGGCTGTCGTGTCCAACTTTGACACCGCTTGAGGAAATTATTGAAGATCTCAATGTATTAGACTTGTGAGTACCAAAGTTTCCTTGTGAATGATTCCCTAGTGCGCAAGTACCTTAATTTTGTTTGGCATTTGAGTGCGTCGAGTTTTTTTCTAGTGAAAAAGAAACTTAAATTTTTTGAAATCTTGTAGGCCATTTTATTGGTCGAAGAAACTCTTATTTGGCCTAGGGCGTTGTTGAACTTGTCTACTAATTCTTTACAACGATTATTTTTCATTTTTGATTTAGATTTGATGCTTTCCATCATATCCTCAGAGGTCAGGTACGAGAAGCCAGACGGGAATATATTTATAGCTGCTTTAGGTATGTGTAAAAGCCGCTAATCTGTTTTACCAGTCATGAATAGATCACGTCTTATTCGTATCCATTTGTTACTTCACTTATCATTTAAGTTTTATATTGGATGTTGCTCCATCGAGTCATATACATCGAATGATAGCGGCCATTTATTTTTTGGTTCAACGGATGGCTCATTTGTCCTATTTTTAGTATTTAACTGAGTAGTGTTGTAGATCGTTTACCAGTAGAGGCCAATAAAGCCGTTCATGTCGGAGATGATAAAAATGCTGATAAAGAAGAGGCTGATGCCGTCGGAATTGACTGCTGGTCAGTTTGATATGTATTATCATTGTTTCTTGACTCCTATAACACTGTAAATGGAAGATGCAGGTTGTCAAAATCTTCCGATATTTGGTGAATATTAAAATTAAAATTATATTTTAGAGTAATTCAAATCAGTATCATCATTTATATATTTTTTTGCAAATTATTTTGAGTTTTATATCCGGCGATACTTGATGTATGTCAGTAGAGAAAGAGTATGTCTCTTGTGAGACGATTTTACGGATTTTTATTCGCGAGACGGTCAATTCTACTCATATTTATAATAAAAAAATAATATTTTTGACATAAAAAATATCACTTTTTCTTGAGTGATTCAAATGGAAATTGACTTATAAGATTGTATCGCAATAATTTTTATGATAAAATAAAATAACAACATATACAATCGTTTATAAAAGAATGCTTATTAGTAAACAGTTGTTTGTTAGATTAAGAAAAACTATCATCCAAATCATTAATATACATCATGGGAAAAACAAACAAAAATGAGGCATTAATTTTCATGTTATTTATTTATTAAAATAAAACGTAAAAAGAAACGATTTTGAATATTAAATTGAATCTCTGGAGAATTCTAATTACAATTTGTAATGACGTTGAAAATATAAAGAGGTTAAAAGACAAGCAAGGTCACCGACCCTGCGTCACATGAACGCCACCAGCCTCTGAGTAGCAGCATTCTCCAGGCAGACGCTAAATCATGATGGCGGAAAATATTCACAGCCAACGCCCTCTATACGGCGGTGCAATCACCACTTCTTTCCCGATGCGTTTCCAGGTTTGCCATTTGTTTCATTCGAGATTAATTTGCGTTAATTGATGCTTTAGTGTGTGTTAAATCTATGTGTAGGATGTCAGTGAGATACGCCAAGTTCCCGATCATCAGGTCAGTTACTTATTTACGACTGTGTGTTTTCTTCATACTCGTGTCGATCAAATTTTTATAATTTTACAGGAGGTTTTTGTAGACCCAACTCGGGATGAGAGCTTGGTATTTGAACTGCTCGACTTGAAGGCCGATGTGTCTGATCAAGAAAGTGCCTCGTGGTTTCTTAGAGACCTTGCCAATGAGCAAGACGCTGAGGGGACGGTGGTATAATTTTAGTTTTATTTTTTGATTTAGTGATTATGTTTCATTAGTCAATGATCAAGTTGGCTCTTGATAAATTAAGGTGCTCGAACAGTCGGGGATATTTGAGGCTTGTCAGTTGCGGTTTATAAACACTCCTGCTATCGTTACTACTGCAGTTGGACAAATGGTGTGGCACAACTTTTCAAGTTTATCCACTTAAGTTCCTTGGATGATGGAATTCTTGATTTCTCCCTTGCTCTGTAGGCCGTGTCGAAGGGAAGACAGGGAAGGGAAGCGCAGAACATTGTAAAGGTAAGCACTTTTCTTGTTTCTAACCGCCAATATTTAAGCTTGTTTCTGGAATCTCAAGATACGGTTTTTCTAGGTTTATCTAGCTAATTTACGCCTCAAGGACGTTGCGACAGATGTTCTGGTCACTGCTTACGAGCCTATGTTCATAAAGTAAGTTGAAAAGCTCAATATAATACATCAATTGTTGCCGAAACCAACGAACGGGTCATTTTTTGTCATTACTTTGCTTTTCTTATTGTGTAGCCCTTTGAGTGAAAGTGCTGCGGCGGTCGGTGCTGGCTTGGCAGTACCTGCTTTAAAGTCGGGTTTTATGCCAATGGCGGAGATTTTTAATGTTGCTGTCTCTAATATCAAAGTGAATGACTGGAGTCTTTTTGGTGCTGCTGATTGATTCTGAATTTGAAATACTCATGATCTTGTTTTTATGTTTCAAACTGTCGATTTCTTTTCGCAATGAATCTTCATAACACAAAGTTATCTCGTCTAAATAACTTTTACTTGTTTCTGATTTCTTCTCATCTCATTGTGACAATGCTTGCGTATTTGCAATATACAAAATGATTTTTATATGCTTCACTTGAGAGTGTCTGTTATCAAAATTTTGACCTTTTAATAATCAACACATGATATCGACTTTGACAAAAAACATGAGAGATTGACATCACATTATTTAAGAATATTAGATATTGATACACGATATGAACGAGATATGATATTTTGTCGTTTCTATATCAATTGGCTCATTCCATTCAGTTTTTTTTCCTCTGCATTTTTGAAGTGACTGCAAAATCATAGAGTTGAGCAACTCTTGATGTTGCTACAAATTTAGGAATGTTAATTGTTTTTGTGAAAAGAATTCTTTAGTCCCACGCACTTTTTCCAACTAAATCTCTCTGTCTTGTCAACAAACATTTTAATATCCAAAACTCTACACATACAATAACTTGAGAGATAAATCTTTCTGATTAACTAATTCAATCAACGAATGTTTCGATACTTATTCATCACTCGGTTTTGTCCAATGTAGTTGGGGCAATTGTGAATTTACAAGTTTTTGTGGGACTTACATGCAAATCAATATACTTGTCACGAAAATGACAAAACTAGGCCATCTCAATCATCAAATCCCATATTTTCAAATATATAAATAATAAAATCCTCAAGTCCCACGTTCAAACTAACTTTCAGTTGGTGCTCTGGCATTTTCCCGGAATAATAAAGACTGTTGATTCCAAATAGATTACATGACAGAAAGAGAGATAATACAAGAAAATATTGAAATTCTATACAAGGTTTGCACGTTTGAGAGTCAGCCTGCAAAATTCAACGCATCCAAATCGTAGAAAGCTTTGTAACAGAAAGACCCTTTTCGATTCCACAATCAAATTCTATTTCTGGGTCTCGTTTTCCTTCGTTATTGTTGCTTCCTGAGATTTTATGATTGGGAGCGGAGAAAATACCTACCTTTTTTGTTCTTAATCCGACTCCATTAGTATTGCATTGTAGATTTTTTTGAAGAAAGTTTATTGGTGACGTAATCCCAATTCTTTGTAGGCTTACTTTTTCCATGTTCATACAAACATGAGCATGAAATTCTGGAGAACTAATTATTAGGGTTGTTCAGATTCCTTCATCACGAGTAGTTACAGCTGTTTCGGAGTTAAGCAGGCATTTTTAAAAAAAAAAAAAAAATCTGGTGCATTGTATTTAGATCGAAGGCCTGATATTCCTCGAATGCTTTAAATCTTTCCGCCAAGAACTAGCCATTTTGCTTCTCAGGGGTTACGAGATGGGGTAAACCAAGAAATTGGATCTTGGAGCTCACGTCTGCGTTATATGGCCCAGAATAGGAAGGGGAGGACATTAATTTTTTATTATTGTAATGGGTGTTGTCTTAATTGTTTGGTTGCTGTGCCTAGTCATATTACGACGTGAATGGGTGATTTGCAGAGGTCTAGTCTCGTGGAAAGAGACATCGATCAGGTACTCAAAATTTACTTTGTTCATCTTTCATTCTAAATTGGCGTCATCGTCACTTTTAAGTCTTGTTTGCAACAAATAAATGCTCCTTTATGATAGAGTTTTGATAAAAACGGGACGATGATAAATTTATTGAAACTACATGCTTAAGAAGTTTCTGTGTGTAGGCCATTACATCCCTAAAGAAGGGGGCATACTTGTTGAAGTATGGGCGTAGAGGGAAGCCAAAATTTTGCCCATTTCGAATTTCAACAGTAAGTTTTATTTCCATAGAAACTCTGTACATCTTATATTCCAACTGGTTTTTTTTTGCATTTTTTTGTAATTGGTTTGATACATTTTATGGTAATTCGGGTGATATATATTTTTTTATTTTTGGTAAGTAAAAGTACGTACTCACACGTTATATATTTTCCTTCTTGGAAATGGAACTTCTGATAGTTCGTTTAATGGGCTCAGCTTGTAGTCAGTTCAATAACTGAGTTGTTGATGCTTCCA
Organism: Primulina eburnea; assembly: GCF_022965805.1. Classification (NCBI taxonomy): domain Eukaryota; kingdom Viridiplantae; phylum Streptophyta; class Magnoliopsida; order Lamiales; family Gesneriaceae; genus Primulina; species Primulina eburnea. Next base: position 35,321,320 of record NC_133113.1, read on the forward strand.
GCCAGAATATCTTGATCACCAAAGTAAAACATCATCCAACTTCAGTTATTGATCAACCGGTTACTTTCAAGTGCTTGATTTTATTTATGTTCCAGGAGATTCTTGAGTTGAATTTGATGGACCTTTCTTATTGTGTAGAAATTATTCCATCTTTCCTGGTCCTTACCAGTTCAGTTACTTTGTTCTTATGGATCAATTTCAGGACGAATCTAAATTGATATGGTATTATGGAAAAGATGAAAAACAACTAGAGCTACGGCAAGTTTCAAGGATAGTTCCTGGACAAAGGACGGTAATTGTGATGGTTTGATTTCTAAATTGAAGGAGTGGCTTGTATACAATTCTAATTTTTCCTTTCATTTATTCCCCATTAGTAGACGCAATATAAAGGCATAACATTCGAGTTATTCTTTTTATTGGATGGGTGAATATTTTTGCTTATTAGCACGGCATGCTGCAGATTCCTGGAAATTTTGTAGCCTTTCTGCATTTTATTCGCTTAATAGGTCGGTTCCATTGTGGTCAATTTATTTTTGTTTGACATTATCTGTTTGAAAGAGAAAAAAACGACCTGTCCTTTGTTTGCCCGAAGAGGAAAATGCCAAGTGTATACTGTGATACTAAATTCAAATGTTTTGCTTTTTCATTGGCTGTTGGAAAAGCGAAGGAAATTTTGGTGGTGACTACTTTATTGTAAAGGAGCTATACAAATTCACGTCTTAATATTTATCTATTGAATAAGTAGATAAAATGTTCGACCTTCAAAGGCCATTAGAATCTCAGAGTCAGGCTTATTTGATGATTTTCCTTGAAGTGCTGTCAAAAGTTTTTTTTGGGGGATGGATTTGTTTGCATCAACATATTTAAAATTAGTAACATGTTCCTTATCGTATTTAAATTCTGTAAAATGAAAGATTTTACAGTTATCGCCCTTTACCAAATGTTATGATGGTATTGGCATTCATAGCATTTGACTGACATGATCATCTTCCTTCCTGTCAGCCAATATTTCAGCGGTATCCCCGGCCAGAGAAGGAATACCAATCATTTTCACTTATATATAATAACAGATCCTTAGATTTGGTGAGTTTCTTTTTGTATATTTTATTCTTATTACATGTCGGTCATGAGGAGTATGTTGGATGTTAAACATATTGGCGTTCCATACTACGGTATAATTGGATTTAGATGTTTACCATTTCTGTAGTATTTAGTAACTAAAATTTGGCAGATATGTAAAGATAAAGATGAAGCCGAGGCTTGGTTTGTTGGTTTAAAAGCCCTAATTGCTCGCGGTAGCAACAAGAAAATAAGAAATGAGGTACTGAATGATTGTGCATTATCTGATCATCCACAAGGTCAAAGGGTCATTCCACCATCATCTGTGAGTTTCTGAGTCTTATTTCTCATTTGACTTCTTGGAAATAAACCAATCTGTGTGGAAAATATTTACTATTTATTTCCCTTTTCCCTCCCTCTCATCAGACAAGTTTAATTTCTTCAGGATACAGGAGACACCCAGAGAGCTGAAAATATTTCTCAGAACCGACTGGGAAAAGCATTTGCTGACATTGTGTCCTACACTGCAGTGGCCAAGATTTCTCAGTCTGAATCAATAACATGCTCTCCTATCTTGCTCTCAGTTGGGTCTGTAGATGACTCCAATGCTCCCCGAACATCTGGATGCGAAACATTTCGGTTGAGTCTTTCTAGTGCTGTGAGTTCATCAAGTCAAGGTTCTTGTATGGAGGAGTTTGATGGCTTGGGCGATGTGTTCATATGGGGAGAAGATACTGGGGATGGAGTGGTGGGAAGTGGTTTGGCTACAGGCGATACTTCGATTAACATTAAGATCGACAGTCTCTTACCCAAGGCATTGGAGTCAACCATGGTTCTTGATGTAAATAGTATTGCTTGTGGTCACAAACATGCTGTTTTAGTCACTAAACAAGGAGAAATGTTCAGCTGGGGTGAAGAAGTGGGTGGGAGGCTAGGGCATGGAGTGGAAGCGGATACATCCCAGCCAAAGCTTGTTGAAACTCTTAGTGGAATGAGAATTGCAATGACAGCATGTGGCATGTATCATTCTTGTGCCATTACACTTTCTGGTGATCTATATACTTGGGGTGATGGTTCTCATGCCTGTGGTTTGCTTGGTCATGGAAGTGAGGCAAGTCATTGGATCCCAAAAAAAGTGGGTGGCGCCATCGAGGGCTTACAAGTGGCATATATCTCTTGTGGGCCTTGGCATACAGCAATATTGACATCTGCTGGCAGGTTGTTCACTTTTGGGGATGGAACATTTGGCGCTCTGGGACATGGAAATCGTTGTGGTGCCAATATTCCTAGAGAAGTGGAAGCTTTAAAGGGATCACGCACGATTAGGGTTGCCTGTGGCGTATGGCACACTGCAGCAATCGTGGAAGTAACTTCTCAATCTTCTAATTCAGGACAATCTGACCTATCATTATCTGGAAAGCTTTTCACTTGGGGGGATGGAGATAAAGGGCGTCTTGGCCATGCTGATAATGTGCCAAGATTAACTCCTGAGTCTGTTTCTTCATTGAACGACACAAATTTTTCTCAGGTAGCATGTGGGAACAACCTCACTGTTGCTCTTACAAGTTTAGGACGAGTATACACCATGGGAAGCCCCTCTAATGGACAGCTGGGGGTTCCAGGGTCTGATGGAAAAACGCCAATTTGTATAAAAGGCGATATTTCTGACAGTTTCGTGGAAGACATAGCTTGTGGTTCATATCATGTTGCAGTTTTGACTTCAAAAGGTGAAGTTTATACCTGGGGGAAGGGCACAAATGGGCAACTAGGCCATGGTGACATCGATGACCGGAACACGCCTACTCTCGTTAACCTTTTGAAAGATAAACAAGTTAAGAATATAGCATGTGGTTCAAATTTTACTGCCGTTGTATGTCTTCATAAATGGATATGTAATGCGGACAATTCAGTGTGCTCTGGCTGCCGTAACCCTTTCAATTTCAGAAGAAAACGTCACAACTGTTATAACTGCGGACTTGTCTTCTGCAAAGCATGTAGCACTAGGAAGTCCCTCAAAGCCTCCTTGGCCCCAAGCCTGAACAAGCCTTATCGTGTATGTGATGATTGTTTTGCAAAATTACAGAAAGTGACAGACTTTGGATCAGATCCTCGTATTCCTAAAGTTAAAAGTTTAGGTTCGCTTTGTAGGCCTACTGAATATTCTGAAACCGGGGTTCCTCATATACCAAGATTAATTTCAAGATTCTCATCTGCTGACTCGATCAAGTCTGGAAGAAATTCCACATTCACCACGAAACCTGAGTCAAACGATAATCTTGTTTTTCCTGCTGAGAGGGCAAGCACTTCTTCAAATGGAGCTTTGAAAAATTTGATTTCGTTATCTGTTCCTAGTTCTAAAATGGTTTCTAGGTCAACATCACCGTTTCTGGGGAGTAATGCATCAACGTCACCACCTCCTTTTCACATATCAGAAGTGACATCAGACGACGCAAGGAGTAGCAACAATTGCTTAAACCAAGAGCTCAAATTTTTAAAGGCACAGGTGAGCTCTTTAAATTTATAGAATACAAGACTTAATAACTAGATACCTTCATTATCCTTTAAGACATCTGTGCCGAAGTCAATTTTTGCAAACTCCTGTTCTTGTTTTCTATATATTCTAATGAAGCATTCGCCGTTATAGATTCTGTCTTATCCTTTTGTAGGTAGAAGAACTTACAACAAAATATCAACTTCTTGAAGCTGAATCGGAAAGAAAATCAGAACAACTGAAAGACATGAGTGATCGGGCCTTAAATGAAGCCGAAAAAGGTAAAGTTGCCAACGAAATGATCAAGTCTCTGACCATTCAGGTTTGTTTTTTCTCACAACCAATCTCTTATTACCGTCTAATCAAGCTTAAGTCTCGGTATGTTGACAATTCAAAACTCAAGCAGCTGAAGAAAATGGCTGGAAGATTGCCTGATGAACAAATTGCCTGCAGCAACTTGGATAAAAATATTGGGAAACCAATGAGTGAAACGAATCGCCCATCCATTGGAAGCAGCGTGACCAGCATAACCTCTCCTAAGAGTGAATCTAGTGACGGTTCAATGAGTCCACCTTTGTCAAATGGAACAAAGGCTGAAGTACAAAAGCCAGAGTGGATTATACACGATGAGCCTGGTGTGTATATAACTCTCGTCTCCTTACCAAACGGCGTCAATGAACTAAGAAGAGTACGATTCAGGTAATCTTTCCCTTTATATCTTTGATATAGTTTTTCTTTTTTGCATTCTTAAGCAATCACAACTTGTTCCAAGTTCTGTTAAGATGTACAAATAGTTAAAGAGATATTATCTTCATAGGAATGATCCACTCTTCTTCTTAAAAATTTAGTGGAGTTGTCGTATTTTCTTCAACACTCAAAATCTTGATTATAGACGGTCATTTATAATTTCTACTGGTTTATAATTTGTTGTTCGCTACAGTAGAAAACATTTCACAGAGGAAGAGGCGGAGAAATGGTGGGCTGAAAATGGAACAAGGGTCTGCGAACGATACGACATCCAGACCATGCAATAGCATATTGAAGGGCCTTTAGTCTACAGGTGTTGGCTACCCTCGCTCTCTCACGCAGAATATGTTTTTTGGCATTGATTCTTGAAGGACTGTTTTCCGTTCTTACAGATAGATGTATATAAGTTCTCATAGAAGTTGTACATCTTTTGAGGTTTGTCTAATTTTTGGTCAGTTGAAAATTTTTCACATGAAAACCGAAAATCGATTTTTTTTAGAGACCATATTAATTTGTTTCTAGTTTATATACAGGTTTATGTTCAGGCTCAAGAATTTTTAGTCGAGTAATTTAATAAAATAAAGTAATAAAACCGCGTTGAAGTTAATATATATGATAAAAATTTCGATATTCCCCTAGATTTAACATGTCAAAAATTTGTCGTGATTGAATTTTAAATGTACTTCACAAATTGATGATGTTTCACTTTGTAGCTTATTTATTGATAAGGATATAATAAAAAAAAAAGTAAAATAAAAAATAATTTAACATCACGATTTTCTTTAATTTTAAAATGTGGAAGGAAAAAAAAGGAAAAAGAAAAATATGTGATCCTGAAAAAATCCAACGTGATCATCGGTGGATGATCTGCCACGTTAACATATATGTCTACTAAGCCAGTAGAGAATTTAACTACCAACGAGGTGCTATCCATTTTAGTCCGATATAAGCAAGCCATTGGCCATGGCCGCCGCGTCCTCAGTCACTCGTTTACCCTCCGCTGCCGCTTCCCACCACAGGCACCCATGCTTAATAACCAAACTGCCTTTCCCCAGCCACATTCCCATATCCCCCCGCCCGACCAGCAGGCTCCACGTGTCCTCCAAGCCCATCACTACCTCCGCCTCCGCCACCTCCAAGAAAGACGAAGAAACCATCTTTTTCGACGGCGGAGCTCACTATGGAGACCTCTTAGCAAATATTATCCTGGGATTCACTCTTCTTTGGCTACCGTTATCGTTGGCCGCTGTATTTAGGGCATTTTTCTTGAGATACAGGTTTACTAACTTGAGGGTTACTGTCATATCTGGGCTGACAGGGCAGGACAGAAGTGACTTCTCCTACGATGTAATCCAAGATGTTCAGGTTGTACCAAGATTTATTGGTGAGTGGGGTGACGTTATCATCACCTTGAGAGATGGAACCAAGGTGGATTTGAGGAGTGTTCCTAAATTTAGGGAAATTGCAAAATATTGTCTGTCTATGGCTGATAAGCCTGTGGTTTGAAGCAGGATAGTGCATCTAAAGGATTTTGAGGAGTAACAGGATCTTTTTCTTGTCAATGTTTGTAAATTTTGTGTATTTAAATCCAATAATTTTGTTGATGTATGTGTAATGTTGGTGGTTTTGGAGATTTAATTTTAAAAAAAAAATTCTTTTGGAGTATAAATGGAGAATTTATTCTTTTTTCTCGTGTAACTAGAAGTTGTTTTCCGTTAAAAGATTAAGATTTAAACCCAATTCATCTCCAAAAGTTAGTTGGGAGGTGATTGTCCAAGTCCATATGTCATAGTTTGGGGAGTGGATTGTCCATATATGTCACTCTCAAATATTATCCAACCGATGTGGAACAATTAATATGTTAAAATTGAGACTTTGACCTAACTCAATTCAAAAACTAACTCAAGAGGATTGTCTAAGCTAATATATATAATTCTCTAGGGTATAGTTTGATACATGAGATAAGAGAGGGATTGATAAATAATCTTCCTTATCTCATGTGTGGTTCCTTTTTAAAAAGCTCATGATAATATCATGGGCCCTTGATAAATAATTTTTTAGAAGGATAAAATATCCCTAATAGAAGGTGTGATAATTTTAATCAAATGATAAAATACACTACAAATGACTTAATTATCCTCAATTTATAAATGATTTTTTTATAAATATATGCTAGTAGGTAGAAATTAAAATCAAATAAATATTTTATTTATTTTTATATATTATATAATATGATAATTATATAAATGATTTCGAAATAATTATATAAATAATTTTTATAAATCTCAATATAATTATTATTATCACTCGATTATCCTTAAAAATTGATATTTGACTTGACTCACAAAATCAAGGACTCAAGTATCATATTATATAATATATAAAATTAGGTAAAAATAAATAAATCATGCAGGTACTATCGGCACATGAACAAATAAAAAATATGAACTCAAGCAACAACTTTGAAATTATAAAATTTATTATGATAAGGTTAAATTTGTCATTATAATCTAATATATAAATTTAATCACTCTTATTAAAATCATACCAAACATTAAATATAATATTCTATATTTTATTTATTCTTAACTTATCCTTATATTATATATCACATGTTTATCCTATCACACGTACCAAACTAGGCCTAGATATTTTATTCAATCGTTTGTTTTTTCTCCGAGACTATTTATTTATTTTAATTTGACCGTATCTTATGTCAAAGTTTGAAATTCACCATCTACAGGTGCTAGTAGCTTAGAGAAACCGTTGTCCAGTTTGCGGAGGGAGTTTTTCAAATCTTTGATTTCATGTTCGCTGTAGTTCACATGTATTCAGGGGCGGATTTAGTGTAGGGCGAACGGGGGCCACGGCCCCCCCAAAAAATTTAAAAAAAAAATTTAGTATATATTAATTTTTTTTAAACTAAATATATAAACAGATATATATATACATGGCCCCCCCAAATGAAAGATATGTCCATGTATCTCAGTGGCTAAAGTCAATTATAACGTTTGCTCCACCCGATTTGGTTTTTTTTTTTGGATTAGCGACGGTTGTGACAAAAACCGTCGCAAAATCCGGGACGGTTTCTTAAAACCGTCGCCATATAGCGACGACGGTTGTTGAAAAACCGTCGCAAAATAAACTAAGCGGCCCCCCCTCTTTCGAAATCCTAGATCCGCCCCTGCATGTATTTGATATTATTCCTGTTTCACAACGCCGCTTGTGGTTGCACTAAGTACACTAGAAACTTTTTAGTCTTTGGTGGAGTGATAAGTATTAAATTCAGCAAATGTGGATTCAGCAACTAGATAGTGAAGTCTTGGAGGTTTATTACTATTAGTGGCTGCTCCATATCTCAGTGCAAGGTAATTGAGATAGTTAGAGAATGGAAGATTTGATGACCAATTTTGGTGCCAACCTCAACTCACATGCCACCATATCTATTTACATTTCATTAATTTCGGTGTCCCGGTGCATATCCTTGATCAAGAGCTAATGTGTTATGTGTTATAGCTGTTGAATCAATGTATGAAGTTTCATATGCTGAAGCTTTCGAATGTTACCTGTCCCTGCTATAGGCATCACACGATATATATAACAATGTTTCTTGGGGGCATGAGTTTTGATGAAAATGGCTTTCGAAGTTGGTTCTCTTAACCCAAGTATTAGTCCAGGTTACTGAAGGAGGTTTGTGGCTCAAACTTTTAAGGCAGCGGATATATAGATAATGAAACCTGGTAGCCTCGAAGAAGATAGAACCGAAAAAAGTTTTCGCTGCCCACTTGTCCATTCATTCATCTTAAATCAAGTATGTTAGCTCGCGTGGCCTCTGTTACCTTCTTGGAGATCGATGTTAGTTTTGGGTTTGGGCTATAAAGTTGAGGCCTTCAAAAAAAATTTCTACTATGGGGCGATGTATATGCTTTTCAACTCGTTCTAACATTTAAAAGTAACTGAAATTTTCATGAGAAAAAATTTAGTGAAGAATTCCAGGTGATTCTAAATACAAAATCTATTGGAGTGCAATGAAATGTTTGTATACTATTTACATTTTGATCCTATCAAAATTGAACTTTTTCTTATTTTCATACATGTATAAAGATGCTTATATTCTAAAGCACTTGTCAATTAAATAAGGAGGAAAAGGAAAACAGCTGAAAGTTTAACAGGATGAAGAAGCCAATATTTCGTCAGATTAATAAATTTCTCCTTTATCTGAAGTGTGTGTATCGCATCTCATTAATTATATTTTACATTTGGTGAAAATAGAGTCTCGGTCTCATCCCCCCAAACAACAAGAGTCAAATATATAACAGGAAAAAGCAAAGGCACTACTAGACTGGCTGGCTAGCTAGGAAATCTTTGATAGAACAACGTGGTGTGCTATCTGCAAAAACTGGCCTTATACAAGTGTCTTTATTGGAAGATGCTAAAGAAGAATATAATTCATGTAAACTGAATAACATTACATTGTGTCGCAGTCTCCCCTTTTACTACACCCAAATTACCACTTGAGAATAAAAATATTCAAAAGTTGTGTGCACTATCCAATCCTCATATTTCTGAGAGAAATCACTTGGGGTTCTAAATCCAAATAAAAAACCTCAGCAAATGATGAATATTCCATGAGGAAAAAATCAAATAATAATAATAATAATAATAATAATAATAATAATAATAATAATAATTATTATTATTATTATTATTATTATTATTATTATTATTATTATTATATAATCCCATTTTGTTTCTATTGTAACTGGAAGACATAGGATTCCTATAAACTCACCTTTAGGAGATGGTGGTTTGCAGAAAAGATAGGTAAGAAAGCAAGGTGAAGTGAAAATCATACTCTTTATATGACCTTAAAAAGGTAACCCACCCACCCGTACACACACGGGCGTAGGAATCCCAAGCATATGAACCCTACTACAATATTCCATAATGCATTGTGCTCTAAAGTTAATAATTCAAACGAAGAAAAAATATTTAAGATTTTCATTTTGTTTTGTTGAAATATATTTGGAGTGTATAATGCAAAGTCATAGATAGATCAAGTTAAAATTATGAATTTGCATGAATACAAAATAAGATTTCATCAGTTGATTAGAAACATAAAGTGGATTTGTACTCTTTGTTCCTTGTGTAATCATATGCTGTGTATACTTTTATTCTTCATCATCAATTCATCATCATTATATCGCCCAATTTGTGTATAAAAAGAGACGAAGGGAGCGCTACCCAGATTTTCTTGGGTCCCTTTTGGATTAAAAAGCGGGTTAGCGCTTTTGACAATGGATTGTTTTTGGTTTAATAAAGTTATCCTATATATTCACAATTTGTTAATTGTTTAGCCGAAGCACATAGGAATTGAAAATAGTGAATTTAAACTAGATAGAGGGATTATTATGCAAAGTCGCCTTTGTAATTTTTTTAATTGTCTTAACCTTTCAAGTCCTTCTTTCCTTTTCTAATTGTCTCTTTTCTTACTTCACTCTCTTCCTTTGAAACTAAAGCTCACGAAGAATATAAATGGACCCTTGGGACATATATAAAGTCACGCCCACAACTGTGAACACGATTTTTATTTTTTATTTCCCGAAAAATATCATTTTAAATATATGTTTTTACTGGTTTTTATGTACATGTATATATAGTGTCTATTTAATTTCTTGTTGGTAATGATTATAAACGGATTTATTGCCTAAATTCTTAAAATCAATTATAATTTCTTTTATATATAATTTTATTAAGATTTTTCAAATCTCTTTTTAAAATTAAAATTTGTATCTGAAGTCCTCTGAAAATTTAAACTATATGTCAATTCATTTAATTTCTTGTGTTATATTATATATATTTAGTTGTACAAATAAATATAAACTCTCAATTATTAGAAGTAATCCGGTCGTTGACTCTTTCTGATCCAATACTTCTTTTTGAATTCAAACGAAGACAATTTCATTTGATTGTATCATAACAATGACAATCAACAAAAGTTAGAATCAAATTTGTATATGAAGTCCTTTGAAAATTTAAAATATATGTTAATATTTATTTAAGCGTTCATACTTGCTAATCTAATAATTAATTACATATAATAATTTATATGCATATGGCACGAGTGAGATATTAAATAACATCTTAATAATAAGGTTGTGAATGGCCATTAGACCGATGTTGTCTTCTTTCACGTAGCAATCAAATTATCTTTTAAGTTTTGGTGAATTTCGTTCATCTTGATTTGTTAGATTAAATATTAGGAGGAAAAAACAAAAAATTTAATTAAGAGAAAGAAAAAAAGGCGAGGTGAATTAAACAATCTAGAAGGTAGGGACACTTGGCACAACTCTATTGGCGGAACAAACGCTCTGATTGACGTGATATGATGATATCCATATATCGAAATGCAAGGGCCACCCCTCCACTCCGCCGATCTCTTTCGGAACTTGGACCTCACCAGGCTCCGCTTTCACTCCTACTTTCTTCCACCCAATCATGCTGTACCTTATGCTTACCACATTGGACTTCGAAGCAGTGTTCTCATCTAAGAGGGCGGCGGCGTGTTAACTGGCCATTTTAGTGGGATGTGTTTGTAGTCTAAATATCTAATTTTTGTGTTCTTCTTTATATATCTAATAATTTATCTAATATTAGATTTAAATTCAAAATCAACGACATATTCTTTTTCTTTATCCGATACAAACTAATTGAAAAATATGCAGAACAACTTTTTTTAAAAAAACTATATATTATATTAGGAAGTAGAGTAGACTATATATTTTTTAACAACGCCTAGAGACATCTTTTTTTTTTTTTTTTGTAAAAAAAAAAAATCGAGACGGTGAGCTACCATCCAGCACATAAGCTCATCTAGACGATCCTAAAGGACATTTTTTTTACTATCAGTGCTTTCAAGTAGCATTCATATTGAGGCCAGACAGTGGAATATATACATATATGTGTGTGTATACATATACATATATATGTATGTGTGTATATATATGTATATGTATGTAACAAGAAGATAAAGATTAATTTTGAAATGTTGATCATTAAAAAGAAAGTTTGAATTAAGAAATAACCTTGTGGGGAATGATAATTGAAGCTATAAAATGATCTAGATCCAGTCTAGTCCCACTATATATTAGTTGCATTGCATGATGGAAATGAGAACATATATATGATCTCCCCTTTTATTGGTTTCCTTGAAAACTAAATGATAGCATTAATTGTGGCCACAATCTCAACAAATGATTATCATTCTCTTATCAAATCAATATTCCGATCCGTTCTTTTGATGTGTTTATAATCTATCTTTTCCTTTCTGTTCGAATTCCATCACAAATTCCATATTTGAGGGAGGTAGTAAGTTCGACAATTAATGATCGGTTTATTTGTATATATGTTTGTTAAGCACATGTACGCATGATGTCATGAATATATATACCTTCCATTTTAAGAAGTAATTAATTAATACACTAATCTTCTTATCGATTGAGTCAGCAATTACAATATTTGAGCTTTTTTTTTTAACAAAAGATTCTTTTCCGTGAGAAGATACACTGCATGCATCTATTCGGATTATTAGTTTCTTTTCGGTGTTTTGTTTTGAGGAATACATTAGGATTCTAGTACTCGTGCATGTAAAATACAAAAAATAGATCCATATTAATTTGGATGTATATGACATAGACTAATTAATGTGTGACATGATGATCAGTACTAGAGATTTAATTTCAAGGAAAAAAATGACATTTAGTCAAGTGCAGAATATTAGTGAAAAGTGGGAGTTAATATTTCTTACGCTAGAAAAGTAAAGTGGGGAATTAAGAAAATATCAACCTTTATTATTAGCATAGGGTTCCAATTCGTGGGGTTTAAATATATAAACATTTCAGCTTCTTTGTTTTTGAAGTTTGGCATGGCTTGTGGGACAAACCACCACCGACCTTTCTCCTCCACCCATCTTTATACTATCGCCTTTAATTTGTGTGATCACTTAAAAAAACGTACTTTCTTTTTTTTACATCATGATCATATGAAGAAGGTTAATTAACTAAGTTGGATTGGATCGAAATTATTTTCATCTATGGATGGTAGAATGAAATTACGGCTTAGAAATACAATTTATATATATTATCCATCTATGGATGGTTCACATTGTAAACTGAATGATAGAATAGAGGATCTGATGAATAAAATGAAAATGGCTCGAATTTTGGCGGGACATTTCGCTTTCAAGAAACAGACGGCGATATTGTAGTTTTTTTTTTCTTTTTTTTTTTGGGATGGCCCTCACAATTGACTCTAAAAGAAGGACAAGACAAGACAATGATATATATATATACATATATATATATATATATATGTATATATATATATATATGTATATATATATATAGCTAACCCCGTCCACATGGCATCCTTTTGTTTGTCCACGTGGCATTCCGCCTACATTAAAATGGCCCGCCGTTGTATTGGGTAGATGAGATCCTACTTGTGTGGGCATTACCCTAACTTCATTTCAACGGATAAAATCTTGCCACACATACAATTTAAAAAAAAAGTGGGTCCTATATACGCATGGGCAAATCTTGACTATCCATCCTATCATGTGAACAATGCCCACATGGATAGGATGAATAAACCTTTGTATTTGTTATATATACTTCAAGATCACGAATCACGCCACAATTAACAAGATCAAAATGAACCAATGAGTCTTTCATGCACGTCAAGAAATGCACACGAGGATTACGTGGTTCGGCGATGAAACGCCTACGTCCACGGGAGAACACACCAAAACACTTTTATTGATCAAATCAGCAACCGAGAGTTACAAATTACAAGAAAAACAATAGCCAAGGAATCGAATCACAAAATGGAAAACTCTTTTATCTCCTTTTGTTCTCAATTCTCTTTTGGATGCTATCTCGGTTTTTTCTTCTTCTGTCTCTCCCAGATACCTCTCTGCTCTATATAGATATATTAGCATATACATGTCTTCGTGAATTATCTCTCAACTGATTCCTCCCAAGTCTACTCCCGTCATCCAACTGAATACCCAAGCTTCTTGCTAACTGATTTCGGTTATGGCCACTAACCACCATTAGCTTTTCCTTGTTCATGTTTCAACGTCTACTAACATTGGAAGTCACCAGTATTCCAACAGTATTGATGGGTGATCTCACGTATATGTTGTTAGAATTTAATGAAGATCATGTCGAAGCTAAACCAGATAATTAGATTCACATACTGTTCTAGTGTGGTGTTAAAATACATACATACATACATACATACATACATAGATTAGTTTAATTAGATGTAACTTTTATATCATTACTAGAGATTTATAATCATCTCCAATTTGACTAAAATTAAATTGGAAAACTATTAAATAATAATTAGGAACAGATAATTAAATGTTGTGTTTCCTTCCAACTTGCAAGAACGTCTCATTTCCGTATGTATGTATGTATGTATGTATGTATAGTGGTGGTGGCCGGCCTTGTTGTTATTTTTAATATAGAGGTTGCAATGCATGGGGTGGATCACACTCACACTCACACTCACACTCACACTCAATTAATTAATTTTGCATTAAATTTTTCTAGACCTACCTAGCTACATCGAATAAAAATATCGATTGAGTGTGAAGCTCTCGGTCCATGCTTTGAAAAAACCCACACCTCTCTTTCATTTTTCGACTTTAATTTGTTGTAATTTCGATTTACAGAATAATTAATTGATAACTTCTTATTTAAATCCCGATAAATCGACCTTTTTATTTAAACAACAAACAAAATCACATCATATACCAAGCATTGCAACGACATAAATGTAGAATATTAAATGCTTTTTGAATTATCCATCACTTATCAATTTTATTTACACTACTGTTAGTTAATAAATTGGAACATCTTTGTCAAATCATCGCAAAGAAAAAAAGGTTTAAAAATAAAATATTACAATTTTGAAAGTGAAGTAAACTAAATAATTTTGACCAAATTATCTATCTACTATGGTAATAAAGTGGTGATGAATGGTCAGAAAAACAGGCTGTCACGTGGCCTGCACTTATAATTTTGAAACTGACAAATACAAATATATATATATATATATATATATATATATATATTTCTAAAATTCAAATTACATAAAATATATTAGAATTTTTAAATATATAGAAAGCAACAACGGTACTGGTGGTGTAATAGTTGAATCACGAATATTAAAACACCAGGCAATGCATACATACATATATACATACATACATACATACATACATAGTGACAGTGAGCGTGTGGGGGTGTGAATTCTTTCTTTTCTATGCGTTCATCATTAATTACACTCTCGTGGATTTCAGCGTTATTTTATTATTCCATTTATTTATTTCAGCATTCAAACTTTCTTACACCCCCGCGCTCAAAAGCAAGAATCCGTTGATTTTTTTATTTTTCTTTACCTCCCCACGATTTCCAATTTCCTAGATAAACTCTTTCTTCGACACCATGAAAGCAACCCAACCCATATATTAAAACCAATCCCGTGTTTTTTTTCTAATTTTTTTATTGATTACATTGCATACTTGGATTGCAAGTTCTATCTATGTACCCTTCTTTTTCAAATCTCGAGGCAGGTATTGTGCTTCATTAGAGTAACTTTGTTTCAAGATTTTCTTTGTCAAAACCTGATGACCCTTGTTATCAGGATTGAATCTTGATTCAGATGATTGTTTTATATGAATTTGGTGTTTTGTTTCAGAAAGTAACGGGCAAAGGGAACGGAGGAAAGGTCGATTCCTAGGCAACATTTTTGGTGAAGACCCACATTGTTAGTCTTTGGTGGTGCTGTTCTGTTCCGTTTTGGGAGCTAAACAGTTACCGTAAAGATAAAAGGGCAAAAGAGTTTATCTTTTAAGGGTCTTACTTTTTTGGTTATATACATAAATATTCACTCACAAAAAAGAGGATATTCCTTGAGCATGCAAGAGACAAGACGAGGGATTCACGAGTTACAAAGAAAATGAAGAACAATTCGAACAATAATAGCCACAGGGATGGTGGTGGTGACGTGCCCAAGCAGAAAGAAAGGCATATTGTTTCTTGGTCTCCAGAGGTCAGATCTTTTTCTTATTTTTAGGTGCCTATTTTAAATCTTTTTTTTTTATTATTATTGTTATTATTGACATTTAATCTGTTTAATCTGATGAGAATTTGATTTCTTTCATTTGCAGGAAGATGATATCTTAAGGGAGCAGATTCGGGTACATGGGACTGAAAAGTAAAATACCGATTCTCTTATATTGTATTTGATTTATCCAATGGGATGTGATCATTTGATTTGGATGTGTGTGAAGATTAATTTCTTTTATCGGCAAGTGAGACTGATGGATGTGATTTTGTGATAGTTGGACTATTATCGCATCAAAATTCAAGGATAAAACGACGAGACAATGTAGAAGGAGGTTAGAATCAAGATAAACACAAGCATCTAGCTCTATTCTGTACTCTTAAATCTATTTGTTGCAATCTTTCGGATTCTTGTTCTGTTTTGATTTTGAATGTGCCGTTGTTATTCAGATGGTTCACTTATTTGAATTCTGATTTCAAGAAAGGAGGATGGTCGCCTGAGGAGGACATGCTCCTGTGTGAGGTACATTATTTAAGCCTGTTTTCTACGCCCTCTACGCTTCCAAGATTTATATTTGTTCGATCATATTTAAAATATTATTCTCATCTGAAAGCTGATCCCTGAAGTGTTCCACTGAAATTGTGCTTCGAACTATTGATTTTGATTGGAGGCTGAGTTACAAGTGCATTTTCCATTGGATGACACAATAAATCTTTTAAAAAAAGTTGAATGAAAGAGTATCTATATATTTCACCAATGAGAGAATTGGCAACACATTAACATATTAGACTGATATTGAGCTTGATCTAATGATCAAAGTGACTTGCAGGCGCAAAAAATATTTGGAAATAGATGGACTGAGATCGCAAAGGTGGTTTCAGGCAGGTAATTACATGAAAACCAAGATTTTTCCTTGTCCCAACTTGTTGGGTGTCTTTGTTGGCGTAGAAAACTAATAGTTGTTACATGGAATATATCTACTTCTCAGAACCGACAATGCCGTGAAGAATCGATTCAACACTCTGTGCAAGAAGAGGGCAAAGCATGAAGCATTAGCTAAAGAAAACAGCAGTACCTCGTACATTAACTTAAACAACAAAAGGATTATATTTCCAAATGGGCTCGATACATATGCAGGATCTGAAATTGCCCCACCTCTTAAAAAGATAAGGTGTGTTACTTGTCATGTTCCACTACTTTGAAAAAATGCTATTGGGATCAAGTCTTACAAATAACAATTAACAACCAATACGGTGATTTAGGATGTCAAACACCGCTGAAAGCTGCTGCCGGGATGAAAAATTAGCTGGAGAATATGGAAGTGTAAATCAACTTCTAAGACCTCCATTTGCAGTGATAGCTCAAAACTTTCTTAGTTGTGAGGGTAACGTTGCCTCGCAGGTGCACGACAGTCACATGAAGGAGGTGTCGTCTGGTGGATGTGAGTTCGAAAGATTCTTTTGTTGTAGGATTTCTAGTAGATTGTGATCACCTAAAGGCACAATATATGGAAATGAATAAATAAATCGTACATTAAATAGTAATGAAATAATTAATAACCATTCTCCATGTAATTGAAGTTCAAATAGATAGATAATGTATTGCATTTTGACGCTTATGCAGCTGCAAATGACAAAAGTCAAGGAACGTTTCTTAGGAAGGAAGATCCTAAAGTACTTGCATTGATGCAGCAAGCTGAATTACTCAGCTCACTTGCTATCAAAGTTAATTCAGAGAAGACAGAGCAGAGCCTAGAAAGTGCCTGGATGGTGCGTAGATACAATTGACACTGTCTTGAATCTTGTCAGATTTTGTACACTTTACCACACCAAGGGGAAACATGTACTCCAGCTTCAGCCTATAAATATTTTTTTGCATCGATTTTTGTCAATTGTATAACACAGAACCTGCAATATAAACGTGTTCCAGGTTCTTCAAGATTTTCTAAAACAAAACAAAGAAGGCAATCCTCTTACGTTCAGGGACCTGGATACTAGTTTTCAACTCAAGAAGTTCAAAGAGTTGATGGAGAATGTTACACGTAGCAATGAATGTAGTGTTCCATCTTGGAGGTAACTAAGAGGCTTGTTTACTTTTAAATTTAATTTGAAATTTCATCTGATGCAAGATTTAATTGATACCTTTTCAGGCAACCGGATATGTATGAGTCCTCCCCGGCCAGTTCTGAGTACAGTACAGGATCAACTCTGGTGTCTAATGCATTATGTGATAAAACAGAAGATTTTCATGCTGATGTTTGTGCACTACCTCAGAAAACCGGACAGGAACTGCAATCAGATCGATCAAATGACCAGCATTGTCTTGCTGAGGAAAGTGGAATATATCGTGGTGCAAGCACAGACCAAGGTGTGCAACATTTATTTGCAGGATGATAAAATAACTGCTAGTGTTGATAATAGTGTTATTTATTGTAGCAGATACTATCTTAAGTAACGAAGGGATAAAGGCTGATGATGGAGCTCTATGTGAATTTTCCAGCGCGGAATTCAGTTCCCCTGCTCAAGTGACTCCAATGTTCAGAGCATTGGCAGCAACAATTCCCAGCCCAAAATTTTCAGAAAGTGTAAGAATTCTGAGTTTCTGATACAAATGTGGCAAAGCACTGAATGAACATCGTCATTTATAGCATTTATATCTGACCTTTGCATCCTGATGGCATGTGGTGATGCTTACAAGGTCGAAAGTATATTTGCGTACAAACATACTGGTAGAAGATTTATGCTGAGGATTTAATAAGTCAACCATTTTTCCGACTTGAATAGCCATGAAAACCTTTGGGTGGAGCAATCTAATGGGACCAAGAAATGACAGTAAAACATATTTTTACTTGTCTCGTGGGAAGCGATGCTAAACCTGCAAAGCATGAATCGTGCAAGCGGACAAATTTAGGACAGGGGTAGCTTAGGAAGTTTGTCTTCTGGTCGAAGGACTTGACAAATAAAATCTGAATGCAACTGAACAATAAGTGATATGTAGGTAAACTTAGCCATAGCTTTGTATTTTGGATAAGGTTGGCGAGCTCTATTTGATTAGGCTTTGGGAAGAATGATTTGTAGAAGTTTCTTGAGCTTTCTACAGAAACACTACTGCCCGTCAGCTGACAGAAAATTCTGTAACGGATACGGGAACCCTGATATAGTATGGGCTACCAAATCAATAGAGTGAAGCTAATCAGTATGGTGCCTATAGAAGTTGAGTCACCGGAGAATAGTTCGAAATGATATGAGCATGAAGATTCTCCAATAAATCACTTTTAATTAAATGATGTTAGCCGATTTGGGCCACATATTTCTCAAATGTGATGTTGCAATTAATCGATGAGACTTGAATAATAATCCTCTAGCCAAACTCAGAATCACACATATGTATTGGAGAAGTTATTGAGTTGAGTTACAAATCACAGTTTTGTGTCACTTCTTTAATATCTGTTTCTATTTCAAATCCTGCGTTCTTTCCATAAATATTGTGGATAATTGGTCTAAGCAGTTTTTTCTTTATAAATTCATTCCACAGGAAAAACACTTCTTAATGAAAGCACTTGGAATGGACTCAACAACTCCAAGCCCAATGACCACTACTTCACAAGCTCCACCGTGCAAGAGATCCCTCCTCCACTGTCTCTGACCAATGCCACTGATCAATCTTACAAAATATAATCTGTGGAGTTCAGATTCACAGCGATACCCATCCGGAGTTTTTGAACCGTGCACTGTTTATTTTTAATCTCTTTTTTCAGAATTTTCTGTTCTTGGATTGCAGTTATCTTGACCTGAGTTTTTCCAAATAGGCCTGCGAAGATCTACTTTGCAAATCTAGTTTGCTAATGGAGCATTCTAGAAAGATCAATCGCCATGATCTGCATCCCGGAGTTTACTATCTCATACTCACATTGGCTTTTGGGTGTTTCCTTGGTGTGTCATTCTTTTGTTTGTTGTGTCATGGAGCTCGGATATGGCTATCCATTGTTCCAAGATGTTTTTGTGGCTAGATAAGCCTATTGTACAGAACCAACATGTGTAACTATACATTGGCAACTCGCCAAGATTACCCTTTAGAGATATGATATAGAGAAAAAATGTAACGAGTCAAAAGAGAGGGCGAAGTAGGAATCAACGGACTCCTATTTGCTTTAGTGTGCAGAGTACTAAATAATATATATATAAATGTTTCACGGTGTTTAGAGATTTTTAATGTAATTCATACATATATATATATGGTGTTTAGAGATTTTTAATGTAATTCATACTCATTGGAGTGGAAATGGAATAGATTTCCTTGTGTGCAGATGTACATTCAATCTTATTGAAATTTAACAGAAGTGGATGCAATGTCGAAAATGTTCTGAATCGAATAGAAAAATGATAGTCTGCGATGGAAGCTAAGCTGAAATGTTTACTTACAGAAGGTAAAATTTCTTGCCTTTTTCTCTGTGGCTTCTATCTTCTCTGCAAAGCTGCCTCTTATGAGATTTGTAACAGGGCAGGGTGGGGGTGGGGTGGGGTGGGGTGGGGTGGGGAAGAATAGGGATCCAAATTATCTGTTATTTAACGTGGTTAGCTGTGGATGGTGGGAAACAAGTGTCATCATTGCCAAAGCAAAAGTCACTGGTACAAGGGAGAGGGAAACCTGTACAAAATAAAGTTTGCTTTGATTGGCAGTCAACAATGAAACACGCCCCACACCCAACCACCCAAAAAAAAAATGTTTTATAGGTAACATTGGATGTGCTAAAAGTATTTCTTGGAAATGTATCTATCTGCAAGTTGAATCCGAGAATATGATGTACTAATTGCATATGTATGTTGATTCAAAATATTTTATAACACCAGAGAAGTTATTTATAGGAGTCACAATAGACTTACTGTTTAAGCGAATGAAAGAATTTAAAATTACAGTAATAGTTCTTCCATCGACAGACATTATATAAGCGGTAGGATACAGACATTATATAAGCGGTAGGATACATTGATTTTACATTTAATGTCGTGCTCAAACCACGGACCTACCGGCTACGGGCCGGAAATATCTTGCAACTTTCAAGTAAATGTGAAGATTATCGCTGTCGTCCACTTTGTCTAGTGCCTCACTTTGTTTGAATAAATTTTGTAATAACCTAGACTAAATTACGAGATGACGCCAAGTCAATCACGACCACAGACTTTAAATAACGTGGTCGTTTGTGGGTCTGTCTTGAGAGTCACATTGGAGTTACCGTAATAAGAAGACACTACGCCAACACTTCCTTCATGCTGTATAACTGTAAGAATCCGTCTCAATACATCTTTAACAAGTTGAATAACCTTGAAGTTTCATTCACTCTCTTGGAAGGAAAAATATATAGATGCTACAACATTACGTCAAAAATTCATGATCCCTGTTATGCCGACTTCCTCTTCTTCTGCATTCTTTGCAGCTTCTTCGATTTCAGGTAAATCTGGTACGACAATCCAGAGAAAACCATCGCAACACTTCCCCATTGTTTTTTCGACAGGGGGTTTCCACTAAGAACTGAAGACACGACAATGCTTACAAATTTTCGAGTGGTGGTGATAGTCGTGTTAGTCAAGGAACCAAACCTACTGATGGTCAAGAATATAAAATTTTGGCCCACCGCGCCACACAGACAGTAGAGAAGAATGTCCCATGCAGCTTCTGGGTGCGACTTGCAGAATTGGATTGCATCGTATCCCATGGCATTTGGAAGACCAAACATGAACATTACGTTGTAAATTGTTCCCCATAAGTTCATTCCAAGCATTATATTCCAAGCGCTTGTTTTTGGGTACCTGAAGGCCGAAGTCAATCTTTATGTTAATAACTACTGATATAATTAAATCATGAAGCATTGGAGAACAATATGGACTACATTGATTGATTAAAAAATAGTGATAACTATGTGCACAAAAGAATTAAGCCAGCTCATGAGCTTTTCGAGCTGAACCAAATATTGTTTGACATAGTGTTCGAAATTATCAAATTTCAGCGATATTACGTATTCAAATACATTTTTGAGCCAAATTTGAAACCTGAGTTATTTTATTAGATACCTCTTCAGGTTTTAATGTATTTATTTAAAATTTTATAAGTAAATTAAAAATTTAATTCGAGATTTCACATACTATTACTCGATAATTATACCCAAACAAAATGATTAGGTTCGTTTGCACTTCTAGAGAAGTACTGATAGCAACGGAAAAACCAAGTGTCAAAGGTTGACCGACTGATCGCTATTTTTACCTGGCTGTAATAGAATCCTGAGTGGCATTGGTGAATCCATCAAAAGCAAGGTTTAGAAAACAAAGCGCATATCCAAGTGGAGCATTTGGGCGAGCTAGTTTTCTTATAGTCTTCGAGCTAGTCTAGGACAAAAACAAAGTAAAACGTAGATATTAATAGAGAAAACAGATGCTTATTTGGAATCATCAAAGGAACAACATCAATTCCTTGATTGGGCCCTATCACAGTCAGCAACTCACAAGGAATGACTGACATATAACAAAGGTTTAATTTTTAAGGTTAGATTACACTATGAAAGTTCACAAATACTGAAAGAAAACAGAGTAACTAGGACGCATACTTTCAAAAGTGCAAAACAGGAGACCCCTCCAGCCACAAGCAACGTGCAAAGATACTCAGGGAAGGTATATCTTATACCATAAACTAATGTACCCATCAGCATCACTGCACAAAACAAAGATGTCGATTAACAAAATTTTACTATTGGACTTTTAATATTTATATTTTAATGATATCATAGTTAATACAACCAAAATTCCAAAAATGCTAATTGAAAATCAGTGCTACTTCTGTCCAATGCAATAAAAGTAAGGAACGAAATTTAGCTTGAAAAGAAGCAACCAACATTGACTCATTATATTTCCTAATCATAATTACAGATAATTTCCTCCTCGATTTGGAAGAGCTTATTCTAACATTCGATCGTCATTCCTCCAATTGCAATCGAAGAACTAAATGCTTGGCGGCAAAAGTAAGATTTGGACATTTAACCCAACATACATGTAATAATTAATGACTTACCCGGAATCATTTTTGAGGATTTTGCCAGAACCTGAACACAATAATGGCAGAATTAGTCCAAAATCTTGCATGAGCTGAAACAATTAGGCTTCATGGTATCTTAATCTTAAGTAACAAATATATTGATTGGTGGTAAGAAACTAACTGGCAGTATAAAAAATTCAGGGGAAAACACAGTCGTAGAACCATTTTAATTTAGGATCTTTCTTATGTTAACCATAAAGCAAGCATGAGTCTATATTTCCCATTTTTTATGCCATTTTGGTGGATCCTCGATGAAACAGGTTCCTTAATTTTTTCATACATATAAAACATATTATGCAGACATTTCCGCAAAATTTGTCAAACATTACTTTCAAAGAGTGAATCTTTACTATATGGGCAAAAGGTGGAATATTAAATAAGTTACCACTAGAAGGCACTTAAATGCGCATCTACACGGCCTTATAAATGGATTCGTTAAGAAAGATGACATATAAAAGATCAACCATTTTGAGATACCCTTAGGTGAACAATTAGGACATCAATGTCATAATTTCTGCACCAGCGAGTCAAATTGAAGATCAAATTCCATTTCCAATTTCAATAAAGCAGTCAAAATTCCTCAATCACGCACCAAGCTAAAGAAGCATTTAACCATTTCAGAAATGCAAATTCATTTATACATAAAGAAACTAAAGAAAAGGGTGAGGGTCCATGTAATATTGAACTTTCCTGAGCTGGGTAACTAATGTACTTCAACGCTTCGATCCCCATAGCCGGGCCAATCGTGTTGGTGATACCAGCACTCCAATAACTCCACCAAGGAGCTCCACCAATTCCGTTATTAGACCAAATCTTTATCACTGTGCAACAATACACCACAATTAGAAAACATCCAGCGGAGAAAAATCAGTTTGATTGAAAATGGATACTCGTAAACTTACTTAAAAACGACCAGATCAAACACACTACGTTTTGTGCTAAGTTCAAGAACGCCAAGTGCTCGAACCTCTTGTTATCAGAACCAAATCTTCTAGTCGACCTAAAACAATATAATCAACGAATTTTTTATTAGACACTGAAGGATTCAATGCATTGAACACATATAATCTTAGGAAAATGGAAATATGATAAGACCTAAATCTACTCACATTATAATTTCCACCAAAAATATCAATCAATCAGATGAGAAAAGAATTCGCTTTTATTTTATAATTTAAACTCGAACAACAAAACGCGAGAACTGTGTACCATAAAGTAACAGGTGATCGATTACAAATAAAATTCGTGCTCAATAAAAGAAAAGAACATTCTTACACGGTCTCTTGAAGAACCCCTTGATAAATATAAGCAGCCCAAATTCCGGTAACACAAAAGGCGAGGAGAAGTACGCGGCGTAGCCCGGCGCCGGGAGACTGCATTGCAACAAGATAACCCACCAGATCACCGTACCGGAACAACCGTAAGCAGCTCGTTTGATACCGAGTGTAAAATATCTCCTTTTGTATTTGCGTGTTTTCTAAGGTAGACGAGGTGGGGACAAGACGCGTTTGATCTTCCACGTGGATCGTTTCTAATGGCTGCAATGAGTTTTAGTAAAATTTGATTGGTGGAGATGATGTCACCATAGGCTTGTCATTCGGGTTATATTTCTAAAATGTTATATAAAAAATTGAGACCATCGTAATAACTAGCGAACCAATTCACTTAATATCCATGATCGTCAGAGGGGATTGCCCTTTTTTGACCCTTTGTTTCACATAATAAAATTGAAAATTCAAAACATCTCGCCAGCATAACGTTGAGAATTGTGGCCGGAAAAAAAAATTAAAAGGGGATAGATTATCCTATTTTCTAGGATTTAGGTTGAGTCTACTCATGAGAATAGAATTGATGACGGGTGAGAATGAATTACGTGTTTAAAGTAAATATATATATGTATTCAAATTTAATGATATATTTACCCTTAAAACACAAAGACATTTAAGCAAATAATATTTTTTTTAATACATCAGAACGCATTCCCTTTCCATAGATTTCCCCGGAAATAATGTTGATTTCCATAAAAATTGACTTTTTTTATCTGACCCTCCAAATCACGGAATCACCGTAACATTAATGTGTTTCATGAACAACCTTTGTTTTATCATCTAGAAACCAACCATAGCCCATCTTGCTTCTATCTTGGTTTATGCCGGTTTTGCTTCACTGTCATATTATATACAGTCAGTTAGCCAGTTTGTCACTTTCCATCGAAAGCCTGATATCACAAAAGCCATCATTCTTTATTTCATTTCCGACTCTTTTGGCTCTTGCTCTGACACTTTTCTTCTTGCTTTGCGTTGGGAAGAAGATCAGTAACGGGAAACTGTGTAGGTATATCTCCGCGAAAATTAACCATGTTGTATCATATCTCTGTTTTTCTTGCATGAATTATAATGGAGATGCATGAAGTTTGAATGGCGGGACTTTGAATCTTCGTGGGTTCTATCTTAAATTATAATTGCTGCAAAATGTATTCTTTTGAGTGTTCTTGAATTTGAATAATTGAGGTTAAGTTTATCAACCAAAGCTTGGATCTTTCTCATTGGCAAAGGGACTTTTTGTGGGTTTAGGCAGACTATTTTCGTTAGACTGGAAGCTTGACTCTAGTTTTACTTTCTTTGTTTGATTAACGGCTGAAAAGTATGCAGATATTTATGCGTGTTGATTGTGCTATTTGATATCTTACGCTTTTTGTTCTGATATTGGACTGAAAAGATACAGTTTGATTGATTGCCATTGTGTTATATCTACTGAACATGATCGTTCTTACATTCATCCAGTTTTAAATCTCCGATCTTAGAGTAGATTCTATTTATTTTGATAATAGTTCGTGTGAAATTCATTGATTGACGAAATTAGCTTGTACGAACTATTTTATGCATATGATTCGAAATACAATTTTTCCTACTCTCCATGACTATATGAAAAATGTATGATTCGAAATACAATTTTTCCTACTCTCACAGTAGCAAAAGCAATGCTAAAAGCCTCCCTACTCCAAGATCTGAAGCTGAAATTCTATCTTCTACAAATATCGAACCATTCACATTAAATGAATTGAAGAGCGCGACTAGAAACTTTTGAGTCGACAGTCTTCTTGGGGAAGTAGGATTTGGCTACGTTTACAAAGGATGGATGATGAGCACACTCTAACTGCTGCAAAGCCTGGATCAGGAATGGTTGTTGCTGTCAAGAAGTTGAAGCCCGAGGGTTTCCAAGGAAACAAGGAGTGGTTGGTATGCCCCCTTCTTGGTGATTTTATGAAGTGATAAACTAAAATTTAAAATCAGTATTTATAAGTCTGTTTGAGGGCTTACAGATGGTTTTTTAGGCAGAGGTTCACTATCTGGGGCAACTTCACCACCCGAATCTAGTTAAAATTTTTTGGTACTGCTCTGATGGCGACAATGGACTGTTGGTGTATGAGTTCATGCCGAAAGGAAGTCTGGAGAATCACTTGTTCAGAAGTATGTGTCATATTGATAGTCAGGGTGTATTTCAGCTCTTTTTTATCAACAGTACATGGATGGTTTCTCAAGTGACGTGTGGCTTGTTTTGCTCATATTTCATCATTATTTATTGAACCTGTTAATGCCAACCATTTATTATCCATGCATTTATTTGTCAGAATTCATTGATTGGATAATTTTAGGCTACATGAAGTAAAATGGGAGAGATATGCTAAATTTCCCTGTGTGCGGCGTTTTACTCATCAATGAACTTAACGAAGTAATTTCCATTATGTGGAATGATGACATATCAAAATTATTCGGTTGGCTTCAAATCCTTGCATGATTTCACTGCCTTGTTAGATTCTCAATTGTTTTACATATCCTCCGCGCTCCAGAGCTTTTACTTTTCAACTCTTTAAATTGCATCATATGAGAACTCCATACTACATTGTGTTGGCTTAGTGCTGATTAAGTTTCATGCTTGTAAGATTAATTGTCTGTTAGGGCTTCGTTTGATTATTTGTATTTTACCATGTTTAGGAGGGCCACAACCCCTCTTGGGCAACTAGAATCAAGGTTGCTATAGGAGCTGCTAAGGGTCTTTGTTTTTTGCACGAGGCTCAACAACTAAGTGATATATCGAGATTTTAAGGCTTCCAACATTCTGCTTGATGCAGTAATTTCACACAATTTTCTTGTTAAATAATTGCTTCAGCTCAAACTTTTTGTTGGCATTTTGATTTCAGGAGTTTAATGCCAAGTTGTCCGACTTTGGTTTAGCCAAGGCTGGTCTGGTCCAACTGGTGATAGGACTCACGTGTCAACTCAAGTTATGGGTACACAAGGTTATGCTGCACCCGAATATGTGGCTACAGGTTTGTATCTTTCATCCACAAATTCATCAGGACGGTCTCTGCACTAATGCAAGTCTCTTTAACTTTTTAATGATTTTTGTATCTGATTAATTATAATAATGTATTTTTGCTTCTCCAAACTTTTGTCTAAAATTTATCTATATTTGTGTCTGATTAATTATAAATTATAAACATACCCTCATTTATCTATATTTTTAAATTAAATCATATCTTAATATATTTTTTGATACTCTATCAGTATCCTAATAAAAAAAATATAGAAATATCATTAATTAAAAAAAAAAAGAAAAGAAAAGATGATGTTCAAATAAATATGTACAATTAATAATTAATTTTAATTTATAAAATATAAATTGCAACTCAAACAATGTAGTAATTTTAAAATTCTGGGACTTATGGGCCATGTAGGACTCTTGGACAGCATGTTTAAAGAACAATTAAATAAATTCATCCTTGCTCGAATCATGTTGTTTTAAATTATCGTTCTTATAACTCCTCCTCCTCCTCCCATATATTTATTTAACCTTGCTCCAACAAATTTTCATTCTTGATCTTCCTCATGGGTTCATATTTCCACCAGTGTCTTCGTCAAGAATTGATTATACCAACCCCAAAATCAACCATGAAATCAGTCCCTTATATATCTACCTCGCCTCAGTTTCAAATAAAATTCATATTTTCTGGCAAACACAGATGCCGTCGATGGATTTTATCTCAAAACTCGACTGCGTTGCACTCTTGGGGAGAAGTTGAGTTACCCTCCGATACAAAATCAATCCGCTTGGATATCCAGATTACCACGTGCCCGAAACAAAGAATGTTCAGTGCAGTGAATCAAGGCCTCGGAGATTTTCGTTTATCACTTGACCATCGACAAGGGTTGGCCAAGTATGCAGTAGAAACTGCATGGGATATTACTGTTTACTCCATGTCTCCGTCCAACAATCAGTTGAATCTTTACATCGAATTTACTGTGCTCCACAAACATGTTTATCGGGAAGATGATGTAATCCAAGAGTCGGAGGATCCGGAGCCTACCATGACTCCTGCAACCGAAGCATCTATATAGAATCCTTGGAAAGCAAGATTTTTTATTCTCTGAGGGAAAATAGCGCGAGTTGCTATATCTGTCTGGAAGATTTTGAGTTGGGCTGCGAGGTTGTTTTTATGCCGTGCTCGCATATGTTCCATGGGGATTGCATTAGGACATGGCTTAGGACCAGTCACTATTGCCCCGTCTGCCGTTTTCAGATGCCTATTGCGCACGACGATGTTGGTTAATTTCATGTAAGTATATACCTTGCTAGCGTTTTCAATCGAATTATATATGCACCAAGATATGATGGTCTTGATACTCATGGATGTTTTATTTTGACTTGGAAGAGGAGGATTGCTACCATCAGGTTTCAAATTCGAGATCCTGACTCACATTTGAAACTTTAATGTTAGATGAGCTAGAAGTCATCGACCTCATATATCATCTTTCATTCTTTCATAAGACTCGGTAACAAAAATTGTACAAATTCTTTGTTAATTTATATATTTTAATACATTTTTTTAGTTGGGAAAAGAGGAATATTACAAACATTAGTGCATATGAGCTACAACTCATCATGAGTCTCATGAAACATCTTTCATGATAATCGAAAAGTCTTTATTATAATTTAAGCGAAGGTATTTCAAAAATATAATTAGTAACTTATTTTCTCAGCGGTGTCACAGTAAATTGGCAGAACGAAAATCAAACTAGCAAAATCCGTGAAATATGAATTTGTACCAAATTCGACGTCTAACTTTATCACTCCAAAATAAATTCAGGGGAAGATCGTGATAGGATCGATCGGGAATAAATATTTAGTTATAATAGTTCGATTTCTGAAATATTGATCAATACCGACAAATAAAAGTGAGCAAATATTATAAAAGTTAAAAATTTAAAAATAAACATAAAAAACATTTTCTATTTACATGTTTATTACATTTATACTATGCTCAAATTTTTATATATTTTCAAACTAATAAGACTACGTTTGGTACGAGTGATGATATAAGTGAATGATTAGTAATCAAAGGGAGTAAAGAATGAAAGATAAGGATTAATAATATGGTCGGATAAATAACATGGTGTTTGGTATGAATTTAGAATGAAGGATTATTTCTTTACATTTTAATGTAATGACCTAAATACCCTAATTAAAATAATATTTTTAACTTTTTTGGATATATAATTAAATAATTAACTTTACAATATATATTTAATAAAAATAATATAAATGTAATTTGTAAAAATTGGGAGGCACCAGAATTTCTTCGTCAACCGAAATCCCAACCCTTACCTCCTCCGTTGCTGTGGGAATCTCATACCGATTTCTGATTTCATCATCTTGCATAGTAAGTTTTAAAATTTTTTTGTGCATACCTCCATTTAATTTTTCTTCCATCAATTACAGGTCCCATACGATTTGGGTGTGAAACGGACTCGTTGTTGTGCATCGTATTCTTTTGTTCGTGCGTATACACTAACGAATAACTATCAAAATATTTATCTTCTTTTTTATTTCGTTATCTCGTATTTGCAATTTTAAGAGTTAAAAATGTACACTCTATTGTTATAGAGTAGGTCTCATGTGAAACCGTCTCACGGATCTTAATATGTGAAACGGGTCAACCTTACTTATTTTTTCATGGATGACCCAAATAAGAGATATGTCTCACAAATACGACCCGTGAGACCGTCTCACACAAGTTTTTATCATTGTTTATAATGAGTAAGAGTAGGTCTCTTGTGAGACGGTCTTACGAATCTTTATCTGTGAAACATGTCAATCCTATCGATATTCACAATAAAAAGTAATACTCTTAGAATAAAAAGTAATATTTTTTCATGGATGACCCAAAAAAGAGATTTGTCTCACAAAATACGATCTGTGAGACCGTCTCACATAAGTTTTTGCCAATGAGCAAAATGAGTAGTTAAATTTGCGTAATTATTATTTCCATGTATACTAATTTATTATGCTTTCTTACCATGAATCGTCGATATAAACTTTTTTTTTTAAAAGAGTTTAGTAAATTTAATTAAATTATATGCTTTTCTATATAAAATTGGTCTATAAATTGTTTATGAGATACACACATGGATTTCATCATAAATCAGGGCTCGTGTTTTTAAATAAAGTTTAAAGGATTTATAATTTAAAGTTTTTGAGGGGGGCGAAACTGGATAAAAACTTGGATTTTTTAGATTTTTATTTGAAAATTGGAAAAATGAAGGGCCCTCCCTTATCTAGCTGCGCGGAGTGAAATCATCTGGTGTAGCGTAATTTTAATAATATGTCGTATTGAAAGGAAAGAAATTACAAAATTAGCATTGTAGTTGTTAAAGGTATTATGATTATTATTTAAAAAAAAAATTTGTTTGGATGATAAGAAATATCCAAAGATAAACCAGTAGCTCGTCCTTGGTTGTAATAGATCTAGTTTTGGAGTTGTAATAGGATTAGATATTGCATACTACGTCTACCACCCAGGTTTGCAAGGTTTTAGAAGATAATGCGCACGTGATTCAATTAAAATATTGTTGTGAAGAACATGCATGGATGCATATGAACAAGAACTAAGCATATCACCTCCAAAGTTTTGTCCTCTCCAAGTCTAGCTCGGACGATGAATTTCAAATAATATTCAACTTTTTTTGCAAACCCATGATACCGCGCTATTTGGATATTCGAAGATTCTTGGAGGAGCTACCGATGGTGGCAGAGTCGGAATTACCCTGTGTTTTGAAGATAATGCAATTCGATATCCCCGATGAACAGATAAAAAATGTTGGATAGGATTATTGAAGGACTCGAAGGTTTGCCGTTGTTCCCCCCGACAGAGTAGAGTTGGCTAGACATGCAGTGGACACAGCATGGGATCTTCTTGTTACGTGCATGCCTCATGGCCACAACCAATTGAATCTTCACTTGGATGTCACCGAATTCTTCCGAGGGGTTCACGTACGACTACAATCTTGCCCTCCATACGATGGAAGATCACATGATTCCTGCTACAGAAGAATCAATCGAATCGTTGGAGAGCAAGACTCGGGAATATTCTTGTAACGGGAGTTGTCCAATCTGCTTGGAAGATTTTTATGAATCTGGTTGTCATGAAGGTGTTCTTCAGATGCCATGTCGTCATTATTTTCACGAGGCTTGCATCAAAACATGGTTGATGAGAAGTCACTGCTGTCCTCTTTGCCGTTTTGAGATGCCAGCTAGTTAGAGGCAAGAATCTGAAATTACTTTCTTTTTCTTTTTTTCAAATTCTAGATGAAAGTTATATAATTTATAATAAGAAAATTGATACTTTCTCATACTTGTTGTACTATAATAATATTATTTTAAATTTATGAATAAATTATTAAAACATGTGATAAATAATTGGTGTTATGTTGGGGGGTATTTTGTTATCTAAATTTAGTCGAAAATTATTTTTTTAAAATGCCCTTTGGCAGTGTTTTTATGGAGGTGGATGTTTATGCTGCAACATCACTTATGGTTATGTATCTGAATTACGGTGACCTAGTATCTGCTATGAGGTTGTTTGGACTGATTGAGGGCAAAAATGTGGTGTGCTACAATGCTTTTTCTATAAGGGTTGGCGTATAATTCCACGATCTATGATTGCAGGAATGATGTCTAATGATCAGACTGAAATTGCTATTGATCTTTTCATGGAGTTAGAATCGAAAGAAGGGTTGAAATCAGACTCAGTGACATGTAATTCCACGATCAGTGGATTCTCACGGCTTGGAAAAGCGGATGAAGCTTTCTTGTTCTTCAGAAAAATGCAGTTTTGTGGCCTAATGCCCAGGCTGACCAGCTTATTAGCTGCTGCTTCATCTCTATCAGCACTGAACTCTGGGAAGCAGATTCATGCATATGTTGTGAGAATGACTGCCACCGATGAAGAATTTGTTGCTACTTCACTGATTGACATGTACTTGAAATGTGGTCAATGTTCTCTTGCATGCAATTATTTCAATCAATTTGAAATAAAGCCTAATGATCCTGCAGTTTGGAATGCCATGATTTTTGGGTATGGAAAGAATGCTAAACGTAAAGTGGTTTTGATATTTTCAACAGACGGTAGAGAACAAAGTTGAGCCAAATTTAGTCATTTTCAGTTGCCTTTTGTCTGTATGTAGTGACGCTGGTCACGTTGAGAAGGCATTCCAATTTTTCGGATTGATGACTATATGTTATGATTTGAATCCATATGAATATCTTGATCGGCCTTCTCTGTCGAGTAGGAAAGCTGGATGAAGCTTTTGAACTACTAAGAGGAATTCCTGAAACATCTGCTTCTGTTTTTGCTTCATTGATCGGTGCTTGTGGGCATCATGCAGATTCCATACTTGGAGAGGAAATGGT
This sequence comes from Primulina eburnea, assembly GCF_022965805.1. Taxonomy (NCBI): domain Eukaryota; kingdom Viridiplantae; phylum Streptophyta; class Magnoliopsida; order Lamiales; family Gesneriaceae; genus Primulina; species Primulina eburnea. The sequence continues at coordinate 35,353,586 of NC_133113.1, forward strand.
TAAGAGACTTTCTGAGATAGAGGCAGAAAACCCAATCCCTTCTGTGATGTTGTCCAACATGTTTGCGGTAATAGAAAAGTGGAAAGAAATCCAGAAGATTAGAGAAATAATGAATGGGAAGGGACAGAGGAAAAACCCTGGACTTAGATTGACCGGCGTGGCATAATAAGATAAGCCTGTTATATTATATACTGGATTATAAGCTATTTCTTGGGTTCTCTCTCACCTGAAGGATGCAGAAGATTAACTTACATCATCTTGTGTTGTGTGGTTTAAATGGTTAGGTTAAGTTATGAATAGTGTCATTGAATAATGGTGGACATATAAAGCAATACCGCACAAATTTCGGAGAGGGCGGCAGGATGAGGCAATTTGATGAGTTAGTATAGCATGGTCTCTTGAAAAATAGAATTTAGATATCTGGCAATTTTGGCAGAATGGAAGAACCAGCTACGTTTATAAAAGCGTCAAAAGTACAAGGTTTAAGCAGACAAACTAATCGACTCACCAATTTGGTTTTCTGGGGATCACAATGCTTTGGTAGGATAAGCTCGAAGTAACGTTTACCCATTTGGTCGGTTATGCTTACAAGTTTGCCCTAGTTATAAATAAATTTTTTTTTTTAAAAAAAAAACACAGGCTGAAGTTTATTGAGCAAATCCAAGCATTCTGGCAATGCAGTTTATTATAGAGCAGTATTTCCAAGAGAGTACAGCAATATGACGTGTTACAACCAAAGAAAGATACACTAATACAATAATGTGTACTGTGTGTACTGTGTACAACAGTTTTGAGGAATACAGATAGACAGTAAGGTATATAACCCCAATGAGATGGGGACTGCGATCAAGACTCTTGTTCGAGGCAAATAACAGCCCGCCCCGGATCTTGTAGATCATAGAAGTAAATTTTGAAACTTATATCAGTTCCAATTCATCAAAATCGTCACTTTTGATAACAAGACAACTATGGCGATGAATCTGTATGTTAATATCTTATTCGTGAATTTTTTCCCACACCTTATAGTCCGGGCCTTCAATGGCTAAACACCAGTTTTCTGGACCACTGGATGGCTCAAAGTGACCAGGTCCGATTTTCATAGTCAACTTTTCATCGATCATGGCTGCATAGACATCTCTCTCGGCCTTGAGTATTTGAACCTATAAAAAATTGCCAAACTTTATTATTATTCCACAAACCCATGTCAAAAAAGTAAAAACAATGATTGAAAAACATCCAACACTTAACTAAGCTCCGACAGTGGATATTGTTCCGCTTTCTGATGGAGATAAGTGAAGATATTTCAGACAAATAATCGGAAAAAATGTGATCATGGAATACAGATGGCGTTCCAGGGTGAGTAAGAATATAGGCGTAACCCTGCATTTCTTTCCCGCCTGGAAATCTCCAATGACCCTTCAAGCCAAAGAAAATGGTCAGCAAACAAACTGTATACATCCCAGGAGCCTTCATTTTTCTATATTTTCCTATTTTACAAAAACCAAAAAATATTTATTTTTTTCTTGATATTTTCTGACATTTTCGATAAAACCTTCACCTGTATACATCCCAGGAGCCTTCAATGTATGCGAAAGTGAGTTATGGAATAAATTAGCTAGTTAAGGAAGAGATCAAACCTGAGTAGAACCAGTATCATGATTCTCAATAAAAGTAACAGCCCTAGATGGCCACCATCCAACAACTCCAGGAGGTTTTCCCTGTACATCTGATAGTCGCCAATATTCACATCGTTCAAGAGCCTATATGACGCAGATCAAGAAGATTAAACGAAAATGCTTATACACAAGCTCGTTGGTCAATTTTACTAGTTACATGTCAAGTGGTCTGATGCGGCAAAAGAAAAGCCGGTCAAATGAATGGTATATGCTTACAGCATGAAGAATTCCTTTTGTTGTGACATCAAACGCGCCTGCAGTTCCATTGGTAGCATTTATCCAATCAACGATTCTCTGTCTGTGCGCATCTTGATTGTGATCCACTTCACCATATGTATAACTGAGAGAATCCCAGTACTCGCCCACTGCGAAATAAGGTTCACTGGAATCTAGATAATCCTTGACGTACCCACCCCAAAACCCCCGAACAAAATCGAGCCTCCATCCATCATAACCAATTTCTTCTCTGTACATCCAAGTAGCAGTAACTGTTATTTTTTAAGTTCGTTTAATAAAATTAATTGCTAGGCTTAAATTAATGGACTAGAATATCTACCAATAACAACATACAAGAAGACGATCTTAATATACTTTGTCGTATTCTAAGCTCTTCTTACAAGTTCTCAACATAGTCTTGACTAGGTATTGAATAAATAAGGGAACAATATCTTGGAAGGAAAAAGATGCAATACATTCAAATGGAAATCCAGTTTTTAGGACTCAAAAATTAGTCCACTCAACCAAATAGCAATTACTATTTGGTGATCATCACCTTGACTTCCTGATATAGACATGAACACAATACGAATTTAAGAGTAGTTAACTCACCTCAGCCAGTCTAGCCATTCCTTAATATCCTTTCTTACAAATTCTTGAGAATGATCAATATTTGGAGCAGCATGAAAATTATCTCCACTACTCTTGTTACCCCTTCCCTAGAAATGATCAATAAGACAACTATCAACATTTCAGCATTATAAAAGAAACCTCATTTCCTAAAAACCATAAATAATAAGGCACTGTCAAAATACAGCTTGCTGCTTCGTGTGTGCCTGTTGTTTGTGTTTTGCAAAATAATATCCAAGTGTCTTTATAAATATCTAAAAAGCTATACAACAGACAGTCAAAATCTGTATGATCAATACTCCGCGTTTGGAAACGGTAGTAGTAGAAAAAGGTTCAAAGAAGCACAAGCCTACTATATATCAGGTATACACACCAGAAGGGGTATCCACGTGGGGAGAGGACATGTATAGGGCCATACTTGGTTAGTTGGGGGGCATTGGGCATATTTTTCAGCCGTTAATCTTTTCTTTATCTTATAAAGGGTATTCACCTTGGCTGAGTTAGTACTCAGATTGTTCTTGGTGAATCAGTTTACTCCAACCAATATAACATTGTGGAATTTCTGTAATTACTTGCTTAATTTCCTTGCTCAATTTATGCTTGCAATGAGTCATTGGCAGTTAGGCTCTAACACATCAATATGCAAAGACTGTCCATTGAATATTTTTTTGACTACATATAGAATAAATTTGTTATTCTGGAATTTCATGGTGATATTTCGGAAAACTATTCCTATCGAAGGATATTATTATACCTGGAAATGCGGGTCATCAGCAACAACAGCTCGGTCGTCCCAGTTTAAACGACCACCAAAAATGTTCCAGATACCATTTTGGTTCTTGTACTGTGCACATCGGTGGTTTAAAACTACATCACCCAGAACCTTCATGCCCACCTCATGAAATCTCTTCACAAGAAGTTTTAATTGATCTATGTTTCCGTATCTATCAAACATCACAATCGTCATGAACTCCTAAAGGTCGAAGGCAATTAGATTTTATGAACCTAATCACACAAATGAGATTGTTGATTTAAGTACAAGCTTCATTTGTAGAACTTACTTTAGTAAAAGATTTTCAATGGATATAGTTCCGTTTTGTTTTTGTTCAAAAACACCAGGGACACACAAATGTCAGTTGTTTAAGTAATACCTGGAGTTTAAGTTATATAAATCCGTTGGCATGTAGCCTTCAGGTGAAACCGAATCAGTAGGTGGAGGTAACCAGATCACAGTGAAACCAAGTGATGATAATTCCGAAGCTTTTTCATGAAGATCTAAGTACCATTTTCCAGATTTGTGAGATTCCCAATTAAATCCTTGACAAAGAATTTCAAACCCTGTGCCAGTCCCAGAAGATATTTTTACTGGCGGTTGTAGAACCTCAGCTTCTAACGTTTCAGTATCTGGAAAAGTTGGCATAGAACTTCTGAAGATACTATATGCTTCTGCAGCAAGCTTCTCAATTTCATGGAGAATGCCTTCTTGCACTTCTTTGCTTTTTGTTTTTCGACCCTTTTCAGATGAAATATCACTCACTAAGTTCCTTATCTCATTAATGATTTCATCTGTGTAAGCAGAAACTGCTAGATCCGACTTGGGAGCATTTTCCAATACAACCGGGGAGCCAATTTCCTCACTTTGTTCCGCACCCTCTGAATGTGTCTGTTCATATTGCTTGTTTCGGACCATGGGATTTGATAAGGGTACATAAAAATCATTTCCTTTGCAATCTAACCATGTGCTCTCATCCAGTTTCAGCACAAAGACAAATGCTGAATATCCTTCATCCAACGAAAATGACCCCCATGAACCATGTCCATTGGCTTTCTTCTGTAAATGAGTTCGTAAGGCTTTATTCTTGAAGATGCTTGTTTCAGGAGGATAAGGCTCAGCTGGGATTCTCCAATGTTTACTGTCATCTTTGCAGACACCCCAGTGAAGTACTACATCTCCAGGTATATCGGTGTCTATGTCCAAAATATTTTTTGAATTCTCAAGGCATTGGCGAACAGAAATACTAACCGAGTTATCAACTATGATTTCTTTAACAACGGGGTGTTCTTCACAAAAGCCTTGAAGAGGTATCTTTCGCAAGCTACGTTCTCCAGTGTCTTCTCCTTTCAGATCAGCTACTTCCGGTTTAAGAAGTGCAGCGGATAGCTGTCCCAGTGTGCCTGCTGTAAGAAATGGTTTACTCATACTGTCAAGTGATGGGAAAAATGCAGGGAAAACTAGATATAAAAATAACCTCGATATATTGACAAAGCAGAGGAAAAAGTCCCATGATGCTCATGACAATCTTCTTGTAATGGTGAGAACAAGCTAATATCTAATTAATATACTTCCAAAAACATAAAACCCCACTATACATACTGTTAGTCCATCGAATGAGCCAAGAATTGAAACAACTGCAAGAGAATCCAGAGAGATCGATGGACTCAAATATTTGTCAACAGGCTATCTACTGAAGGAAATCAACCATCCAAATTAAGATGGAAAGTACATGAGCTAGAATGAGACAACAAGTTGACAAACTATGTTGGATCAATAAAAGGATAAATGATATAACATATAGAAGAAAATCCAAAGCAACCTGGCCATATACCCAAGCCCTTTTTGGTTCCAACAACATTCCATTGTCTTGAAGGTCGTCAAGAAGAGGCACTTTAAAATCTCTTCCTCTGTGCTGATACCAATAACCACTTTCCTCGTCCTGGACCATTTGTAAACACACAAAAAAAAGATACATTTCAGTAAATATTTGTATAAACAAATACATAAACACACACAAGCGAAAGCCTCATATCTAATCAACAAAGAAACAATTAGCAATGTGCAGGCCAGAGGAACTTGCCTTCAATACAAAATTTATAGCTTCAATTGAGCTATTTGTATTGACGTCAATCTTTACTTCATAAAATGTTTCTCCTCCCGTTGAAGCAGATGATATCTCCAGAGGAGTTTCACTTGCGTAGTCCTGAAAGGCAAACAATATCGACACCGTAAAAACATATTGGATTGGTAGAAAACAATAACAAGAATCCACAAGCATCAAATTCAAATCACTGTACCTTAATCGAAATGGAACCTGGAGGCCGCATATCTAGAGGAGGTTGATCCCATTCACTGCAACAATTAAAGTGTAACATACCAACAAATGATACTTGAAGTAACCATAACGGAAAAATCATCGGAAACCATCAGAGGAATGACTTCTTCACAAAACCCATGAACTATGTTACGACAACTGTCCCATAATTTGAATCTTGGTAATTTGTGAAACATTACCAGAGAAAAACTCACCTTCCTACATCGCCTACGTAGCTAACTCCCCAGTGAAGAACCCACTTTCCAGGAAGACTGCACCCCACAATAAGCTGCCAATAATCTTCACTTTTCCCTTTGTCCAATTTGATTGATATCTTTCCCTCCACCTGTAATTCCACCAAGCAATTGAAAATAATAACCATCAATTATCTAATTTTAAGCATATAAACACTCTATACCATACTACGCCCGGAAACAGCAAAAAGAATTAAGGTCCATTTATCAAGGAAAACATGCATATCAAACCTACTTTTACAATCAATCCATATGCTTCGCCAGTTCAGGTTTCGAATTGTTTTCCGCTCCAAGATTCCCAACACACAAAAAACGAGATATGCAGTACATATATAAATTTAAAAATCGAAAAACGACTATTCAAGTTCTATAAATATTTAAAAAGAAATTACCAAAAGTACAGAAAAAGTAAAAAAAAAAACTCGGTCTTGATTTCCTAAAATCGTGCATATTGTTCCTCCCTGTCAATCTATGGAAAATTATGCACATGCACACGAATTTTTTGAAGGAAAAAAAAACTCACAAGTAGAATGCACAGTACATTCTCATTTGTCAGGGGGATAAGTACCCACGAGCGTAATTACAAAATACAAAAAAGCCCACCTTTTCAGGTCGTTTCAAGTGGAAAGTTTCGGTGAATGTTATGATTGACGATTCAGATGTTTCCACAATGGCAGCGCCGCTAGGGTTGAGTGCTTGAGCGGGGTCGAAACGGCTAGAACAGAAGCAGGCACCATTGAAGCGGGATTTTAAGGTCTGCGTATAATTAAGTTGAAAAGAAGGGGGCTTGTTCGATAATAGTTGACCTTTAAAGATGGGTTTGAGATAAGGACGGCGACGGCGGAGAAGATTGCAGCGGCCGTGGTGGTGGAGGAATGGCGCCGTGGCTACTGTGGACATTTTCTTGGTCGGAGCGTGTTGTTGATTTGTTTCTGCATATATGTGTCCCGCGGTGATCCCCCCTCTATAGTCTTATTAATAATAGTATTTGTATGCCTACAAATATATGAATTAATTAATTATAATAAAAAATAACCTGCGAAATATAATGTGTTTTTGCTTCTAAAAGTGTTTTTTTAAATTTTATTATTGTCCTTTGTTCGTAATTAGTTTTGTATTTAGCGTTATATCTTTCGATTTTTTTTTTTTTGGTGGACATTGCTTTTATTGTATCTTCTTAAAATTAATATTTATATTAAATACTAATTTGGCATTCAAAAATCTTGGGATAGGTGAATGTGATAGAAAAGATCTAACATGGGTGAAAATGATGTTATTCGTTTCGAAAAAAATCAAGTTATATAGTTTTATGAGTCAATTTTACGAGAGAAATATGATATTTGAATCATTTATAAAAGATATTATTTTTTTGTTGTTTGATTAATAAAAATAATTGAGATTCCAAAATATCATTACACTTCCCGTGGCAAATATGAACCCGGGATCTGGATAGCCACCACATAACCATTTGAAAACGACGTCCACACCTTAAATATCTCCACGTGTTTATTTTTTTATATAAGAATCTACTAAACAAATAATAAATAATATCGTGATTCCAATGGGACAAAAACTTGTATGAGACGGTCTCACGAGTCGTATTCGTGAAACTGATCTTTTATTTAGATTATCCATGAAAAATTTTTATTTTTTATGCTAAGAGTATCACTTTTTATTATGAATATGGATAGAGTTGACCCGTCTCATCAAGTTTTTTTCCTAATTTGGGCCTCATGGAACTTTTGGCCCATCAATATATTTGGGCTAATAATCAGAAAACGACTGAAAACAGCATATTCCACCATCATTATTTGCATATTCTTTTGATTATTTTTTTAGTTTCATTTAGTTTTGGTTTTTCGATATTGAAATATTCACAAATACATAAATTTTGAGGAAAATTGGTTATTTATCAAAATATGAATGAATACTTCAATATTTTATAGAAACCAAAATTGTGATCAAGAAAAAGTCCCATATTTCGGTCCAATTTGTGTAGAAGAATGATCCAACGGTGGAGATAATCCGTCGGAATAAAATACGGTCACAAATTTCTTTTATTAGCCGATGTATCCTAAGCCAAAGTGCTACGGTGTTCTCTCTCTCAGCGAAGAAAGGAGAAAATGGTGTTTGTTAGGGGTCCAGGCCTTTACTCCGACATTGGCAAGACAACCAGAGGTAACCACTTTTCATGATTCTTCTTCATATATCCGTGTGTGATACTTGATTTTCTTTTCTTTCTGTCTGTTAGCTGAGCTCTTCTATTGATTCATGTGGTTTGTGGGCTCCTCACAGATCTTCTTTACAAGGATTACCAGGGTGACCAAAAGTTTACTCTAACTACCTACACTTCAAATGGGGTGGTTAGTATTCTGAATTCTTCATCTTTTTCCTCCCCCGAGATCTTTAGATTGATTTTATTGTGTGAAAGAGAAGAAAAGAAAATGGTTCTGATTATAACGGATTGATGAAGTCAGCTTCAGCTTACGGTAGCCTATTTGATTGTACTTGACTGGAAATATATCTTATAATTATTTCTCGTCTTTTCCTTGAATCATTAGCCTAGTCTTTTAATTTTTTTAATGATATTTGTTTTGCTATTTAAATTTGGATTACTTGTATAGATGGTCATCGTTTATCGTTTTGAGAAGCTTAACGTGCTATATATCTATATACAGTTACCTTGAAGAGTAATTTATTATGGTTACAACCTAAACTTATTTTTTTTCTTTACAACTGCCGTGCAACTAGAAGTGTTTTCAAAGTCTGCAATGCCTAGTTAGGGCATCATGGAATGTGTGGTGTCATCATGATTGCCATTACGATGCCTTTCTTTCCATTGTGGGCGTCAATGATTGGCGAATTTGGATTTAACTGTTGAGATGTTTGATTGTTTAATTTGGCTTTGACTCCACAGGCCATTACATCATCTGGGACGAAGAAAGGTGAGTTGTTTTTGGCTGATGTTAACACGCAGTTGAAGAACAAGAACATCACTACTGATGTGAAAGTTGACACTAATTCTAATGTGAGTCATCTTGCTGTCTGGAGATTTTTTATTTCTCTTTTAGTATGTGCTTTGATGGGATAAAGCGAGTTAGTCCCTTGCTCTAAATTCCACAGATAGCTCGTGGGCTCGTGATTTCTTGACATGTGATATCTATAAAGTTTTCTTGATGTTTGTTGATTAGTAGGGTCTGATTGTCTTTATGTACTTGACTGGAATGCTTCACGCAATGTTTAAAATCATTCTCTTTATGCAAACTGTTCTACGATGAAAGTACATCCTTGCAGCACTCTTTTCTTTCGTTGTATGCTTTAGATGTATCATCTCTCAGGTCCCACTTTATTATTAACATCTTTTGTAATTTGTAGCTTTGCATTTTGTCAAAAGCAATATAGAATTATGCAATCAGAAGTGGCTAGATTAGTGTCAGTATTTTATTTCTGTAGATTGGGATGATTTCACCAACAAAACCTATTGATTTTTGACATTTGACTAAAGGCTTCTGGTTATGAAGGTTTTCACGACTATCAGTGTGGATGAACCTGCTCCGGGAGTGAAGGCTATCTTTAGCTTTGTTGCTCCCGACCAAAAATCTGGCAAGGTATTTTTATCTTCTGTCTGTGATAGCTTAAATTTTGTCTCCTCTCTGTTCATTAGAGCTAGTGAAATTTCTTTTCGATCAATCACTTTTTTGGATGGTATACTCACGCACGTGGATTGAGTTTTGGTCATCTAATGATTTGGTAATTCGGTTGACAGGTGGAACTTCGGTATTTACATGAGTATGCAGGAATAAGTACCAGCCTTGGTCTCACTGCAAAACCTTTGGTCAACTTCTCTGGTGTTGTTGGAAATCACCAGGCTGCTTTTGGGACTGATATATCATTCGACACTGCTACTGGGAACTTTACAAAATGCAACGCTGGAGCTAGTTTCACGACTCCTGACTTAATAGCATCCTTGATACTGTGAGCATCTATCGATTAACAAAACATACTAAATTAACAGATTTTAGGATAAAATTGGACCAGGATTCTCTGTTAGCTTTTTACTCTCGCTTTTCTTGGAAGAACTGGAAAATCTTGTATTTGCCATGATTAGTATGGAATTGCGGGATGTCATGTTTAGAATTGTGAGCACTGAGATCAATATTTTGAATTATCTTATTTCCTTTTTTGGCATTGCTTCTTCCACAGAAACGATAAAGGTGAAACACTTGCAGCATCCTACTTCCACACTGTAAGCCCATTAACCAATACTGCAGTTGGCGCAGAATTGATCCACAGCTTTTCAAGCAATGAAAATACCCTTGCCATTGGCATTCAGCATTTACTCGATCCACTCACTTTGGTGAAAGCTCGAGTCAACAACTATGGCAAGGCAAGTGCTCTCATACAACATGAATGGCGTCCTAGATCTCTCATCACCATCTCTGGTGAAGTGGACACACGGGCTATAGAGAAAAGCGCGAAAATTGGACTTGCCGTAGCACTTAAACCGTGAGATCGAGAATCTCTGGTAAATGGTTGGCGACATTTTCTTTTAGTGACGGAGCAGGAAATAAAGTAGATAATATTGATTCTGGGCATTGCCTTGTTTTTTCGATCAAGATTTGAATTCGTTCGCTGTCTTGGTTTTATTCTTGTATTTGGTGTGGCTTCGGTTTGTATAAATAATTCATGCTGGTGGCTCAAACTTGACAAACCCATTTTGACTGGTTATTTCATAAGTTTCCACAGTTTATCTTTCAGTTTGTTCCTTTTTATATACCTTCCGGTTGTTAATATTTTAGGCTTTCATCACTCGGTGCAAAAATTGTTAAAGCTAAACTCTTCAACAATATGCAGTGATCACACGTGCTACATATTCATCGATATGTCAATTAACTTTCCTTTTTATCGAATAGTGATTTGAATGTATACAACGGTGGTGATTTTAACAATATGGTTACTTAAATGTATGTATAACATTTGTTCGAACTGATGAGGATATATCTAAGATTTGAAAACATAATTGTTTTAAAGGATGTTACAGAATGAAGGATATCAAGAAATGAAGATATATATATTAGTTGAAAGGATTATAAAGGTCTTTCTTGATATCCTTCAAATATCCTTCATATATTATTTATTTACATATTGGTTGCGTAAACTAGAATGATCTTCAAATATCTCAATTATTGGATAAACTTGAAATTCATCTAAATTAACATACAACACTACATAAACATGAAAATATATGTTTGAAATTTATGATCTTACTTATCTAAATCTCCGAAAAAAAATTGAAATTCATCGATCTAAATATAACTTAATCAAACATACAAGATACGGATTTGAAATTTATGATATTGCTTCTCTGAAATTACAAAAATAAATTTGAAATCGATGAATTTGAATTTCTATCTTTCCAAATGCAACCTATATGTTTTTGCAGGGCCATCCCGACAGAGAGCAAGGGAAGAAGGGGAGATTAACACATATTTTTCTCCAACTTCGACTCAGTTAACATGACATCCTTCCCATGTCGGAGTTTGCCCCTCAAAACATCAGATTACAACAATATGTGGACAACGTTTTCTTTTTAGGAATTCGACTATGGACAAACAAAATATATCCAAATCGCTCGATGTGTTAAAAGAATGGCAGAGAAACAATAAACACATTTTTTCAACCAACCGAATCTTATGATTTACCATTTGGTTTTGGTGAGTTCTGAGCAGACTGATGAAACGGTGAAGCATGAGAACTATTGGGTATCGATAGTCTTCTTGGGTGTTGCTGGCCGTTTCTTGAAGTAGACCCTTGCGTTCGAAGCTCCTTTTTATTATTCGGGCTAAAACCGACCCCGTCAACTTGAACCGTTTGAAAATAATAAGATGAACTAGCCATGTCTTTGAGGTTTGGCAACGGCTTTAGAGCTTCAACAACTTCACTCATTAGCGGCCTAACTTTGGGATCCCGACTAAGGCATCGAGCAGCTATTTGCGCAGCTTTCTGGGCACCTTTAATAGAAAAATGACCTTCAAGCCGGGGATCTATCATACGATAAAACTGTCTCCTTTCACCTAGATGAGGCCTAGCCCATTCTACAAGGTTATGTTCCCCATTAGGCCGCTTCTTGTCCATTGATCTTCTGCCTGTGAGCATTTCAAGAAGAACAACACCAAAGCTATACACATCGCTTTTTGATGTAAGATGCCCTGCAACACAAAGGGACAGGAATTACATTAAACAAAAGAGACCGATTTTCTGTATCCTGAAAAAATTACGATTTTGCATGCTTGAGTATTGATGGCATCAAATAACCCTTCCCACTTCCATGCTCCCGTTTATCTATGAACAATCTATTCCCCTGGTTAAAAAAAGTTTCTATAAAACATTACAGACAAAACCACAAATCCCCATGATTTGTATTTGAAATTACTGAATTTTGGCCGCACTCAAACATGTTCGAATTTTTTCAAGTTAAAACTTGAGATCAATTATTTTGTTCAATAATTTGCGAGATAATTAATTAAATATGTTTCAAACATTTTCAATATTTATGTTCGAATAATAGTTCTGTCTCGCAAGTTTTCATATTTTATTAATATAATATAATCATATAATAATTAAATATATTTCGAAAATTTCCAATATTTATTTTCGAACAATAATTCGAGTAGTTTAAGAACATGTTTTAATCTTTTGAGCCGAATCCGAGCTATAAATTTTGAACTAATCAAGCTTCAAATCGAACTCGAATATATTTATAATTTGAACCTCAATTTTTCTTCATATTCGATCCGACTCAATTGTTCACACCCCAATATGCACGTTTACCTGTCATCACATATTCCGGGGCTGCGTAACCATAGGTGCCCATAACACGAGTGGAAACATGAGTTTTCCCTTCATCGGGCGCATCTTTTGCAAGTCCAAAATCAGAGAGTGTGGCATTATATTCCTGGAAGAAGTTAGGACGATCAAATAAAAATCATACACACACAATTACATTAAGTATATATATTGAGCAAGACTGCATTTTTAGAAAAATCAAGTTTCACAAGCTCTGAGTCCATACAGCATCTAACAGAATGTTTGACGTCTTAAAATCACGATATATCACAGGCCTTTCTGCTTCCTCATGAAGAAAAGTAAGACCCTTGGCAGCACCTAGAGCAATTTTCATCCTGATAGACCACGGAAGAGGGAGTGATCCTACAAGAATTATCGTTGTTAGATTACCAAGAAATTGCACTGTATCACAAAACAAATTATACATTACTCGGTTTTGAGATTTGCAACCACACTCTACAAAAAAAGAAATCAAATATAATAAGTGCAAATGCAAAGAAACCAGGTGAATACTTCTGAAAAGGTGATTCTCCAAGCTTCCTCTAGGCATGAACTCATAAACTAACAGCCTCTGATCATCTTCAATACAGTAACCGATCAATTTTACCAAATTAGGATGTACAAGGTCCCCAAGAAAATTTACCTCAGCCTGTCAAATGATAACACAAAATTTAGACGAATCCAGAATGACGTAAGAAAACCATGAAAGGGATACTTCAAGAAAAATCGAAATAAGACTCTGTCCAACCAGCCATTCGTTGTGACCCTGAAGTCCGTCGTGATTTAGGGTCTTGACAGCAACCGTAAGTCCTGTCCCTGGTTTGACTGGTGCAGTACCACTCTCTTCTATCCAGCCCTTAAATACACAGCCAAATCCCCCTTCTCCAAGAAGGGATTCTGGTCTAAAGTTTCTTGTTGCCGACTTAAGGTCATTAAAGGTAAATTTCCGAAGCCGGGAAGAGATCTTAAGTTCGTCTTCAGGTTTGGATGTTGAAGAAGTGCTTTCGCCATTGCTTGTGGTGGTGGACGAGATTATGGGAGCAGCTGGTTGGTCTCTGGCGGTCCCTTTTGTGGATTTACTTTCTGGTTAAATGCACCACGAAATAATAGATGAGAAGTCCAACATCGTAAATTATTTGAAAAGTCCAAGGTGTCTTATATGATTAACTTACTGAACATAATTGGTAAACATAAATTCAAAAAAGTGAGATTTTATCATCAAACATAGTGTCATAGCGATATTTTCAAAGGATTAAAGGAAAACTTGAAGACATGCAGCATGTCTCTTGCACTCAACTTGAAGTCAAGATAGTCTTTTTCCTGGAATTCCATACCAGTGGAAAGACTGGTAATTATTCATGAATTGATTCACCAACCTCCTAACAGAGTTTCATGTGACTGATCTAGAATGCAGCCTTTTCATGCAATGACTGCATCCCACGACAATCAGATGCAAATATTACGAACTTGTTTTCAAAGTCTAGCAGCCTAGCTGATACTTCAGCAAGTTCTTATAGAAACGCTTTAATAAATGGTGGTTTAAACAAATTTTCACACCTAAATATAACTCTCAAAATCTTCAACCACTCGACTTATGATGCCATTATTGAAACCTGTCCCTCTAATTAGCAAGACAAAGAATCAGACAAGTAAATGTCCAATTCATGGTTGGGTTTATGAGATGCTAAATGTTGCTTCAACTAATTCAGAATTCAGATGATTGTCTATCTGGTTGAGGCAGCCTCTTGTAGGCTCCATTTTACTTAAGCCAGTTTAATAAACAACATCACGTTCTCACATTAGTCAATACAAATTGTTCATATAGAAATCACACATTGACTTAATTTGTCCTGGAGGGCAAAGCAAAACATTCAATTTTTTTCATGTGGGACCAACAAGCAGTCGCCGATCCTCCTCTTTCACAACTTGAACATCAACAGAAAGCAATTTATAAAACTTTGATATCAAGATCATATGAGCAACACGAAAGTGGACACAAAAATACAAGTTGCAGACAAAATTATGGACGAAGGGGGAAGGGATTACCATGAGTGCTGATACCACTAACAGAGTTGTCAACTTTAGATCTTGAAGAAATACAGCTACGAATAAATCTCAACTTAATCCAGCAGCCAGTCTCCTCCACACCATCGACATCACCATCTTTTTTCTCAGTCCCCTTTGATTTCTTCGCATCCCAAGACTCCACCTTTACGGCATCCCCGTTTAGTCCCATCTTCTAAAACCTAATAACCATGAAAATATTTCCAGAAATCCTACCACCCAGCCTCTTGATTATTACATGGCAAATAGGCCCTCAACTCCAGTTTAATTACCTCTAAAAACCCTAAAAAATCTCCTACAGTAACTCGATTTTATTTCAGAAAAAAAAAACGTCAAATATGACAAAGGAGAACTTTTCCGCCAGTCTCAAGAAATCCAAATCGCCTAAAGGAACAAAATCCTTTCTACCTTTGAAGAACTCATTACAATCAAATTTTTTATAAAAAAAAAAAAAGAAAGAAAGAAAGAAAAACAGAGAGAGATCGGATACACTACGAATCTTTAAACAGCGGAATATCCTTCTCCACAAAATATATATATATCGGATACACTACGAATCTTTAAACAGCGGAATATCCTTCTCCACAAATATATATATATATATATATTCTTCATAAACTAAAAATAATTACAATAAAAAGCCCAAAACAAACACGATGAAATAGTTGAGACCCAGTTCAAACTTCAAAGTATGAGTGAAGGTTTCCAGATCACATGCCAGCTTGAACTTCAAATGAAAAAACTATCGCCCCCCTGAAAGGCAAAACTATCGGTATGCACCACCCAGAAATGTTCCTCCTCGAAAGATATGCAAATCTCAACAATACTGTATTTGCTGACCACATCCATGCTCGAGAATATGATGTAGATATTCGTCATATAAAATAATATTCAATCATCGAAAATAAAGTTTATCATTATCACAGTTGAAAGAAGGTATGTATGTATACTTCTTAATAAAGAATATAATTATCAGCTCTCTCCTTTTTTTAAAAGTAAAAGCAAATATGAGCTGCCCGAGAAACACGGGCAGAAAGTTTGAATACCAGAAATAAACTTTGGCTACCATTTTCTCATGTGTCGTCGTATAAAAAAACATTTTAAACGTATAATTTAGAAGGATTTTAAATCAAATTATGCTGATTGATTAAATCAAATGATAAATTAATTGGGGGTAAAAGGGGAATGAGCGGTCAGGTCAGTTATCAGAGAATGGGAATTTATACGGAAAGATTAATCCAATATTCTAATAAATCGATCTGTCTAGAATATTTTACTTCAGTTTTACCACGTGTCCCAATTATTAACATAAAAACCTCGTTGACTATTAATTATAACCTCAATTAAAAAATCTATCGATTATTATTATTATTATTTCGGAGTACATGTTTCCTCTGTTTCTGGACTTCCAATCAAAACTAAAATAAAAACAATGAAGTATCATAAGATAAATATGTTTTCATTATTTTGGAATGTGATTCTAATCTCAATAAATTATACTGATTTATTGAGATAGAAAAATGGAAAGAAGATATATTTTAAGATTATTAAACTACAAAAGGCTATATTGTTATAAATTTTAGTAACCAAGGTCTTTTTAATTCTATTTTTTATTTCCCTTAAAGACATTTGAATATTGAGATTTTATGATTACTTATAAATGTTATTTATTTTTAAAAATAAATATGTTGAGTATGGAATACGATTAAATACTTCTTTTTGAACCGCAAAATATAAAATTTAGATTAACAAGTTGATACTCACATTTTTTTTATAGAAAATACTCGATATTCAAGTTGTCATTACAAACGAATTTAGTATTGGTGTTGTAATTAAAGATGCATTATGATGACTTATTAATGTTATTTATTTTAAAAATACATGTTAAGTAGATTTCATGAAATATAGTTAAATATTTATTTGACCTAAAATGTACTTAATTAGATTTAACATATACTTGATTTTATCATATTGATACTCAATCTTGGTGAGAAAATATTCGATCTTCGAGTAGGCACCATAAATTAAGTATATGGTTGTTTTTTCATGGAATATGCACTAGGATAACTTATTAATGATATTATTTTTTTAAAAAAATAAACATGTTGCGTAAGTATCATGTAATACGATTAAATACTTTGTATGATCTAAAATGTACTTAGTTTGATTTAATACATATCTGATTTTGTCAAGCTGATATTCAATTTTAATGAGAAAGTAATCGATCTTCGAATGGTCACTAATAATGAAGACTATGTTGGTGTTTCTATAAAGATGCATTACGGTGTCTTACTAATGTTATTTACATAATAAAATAAACATGTTGCATATTTATCATAGAATACAATTAAATACTAAATTTAATTTAACATATGACTGATTTTTAAGGTGATACTCATGTGATTAGAAAATATTTGATCTTCAAGTGATCACCATAAATAAAGTCGGTGATGGTGTTATGATCGAAGATGTATCATGATGACTCGTTAATGTTGTATATATTTTATAATAATATATATAACTACGGTTTTGTACCTTAAATAAATACGGTTTTTTATCTCCCCAAAGCCAATGCCTTAATTTCGAAAGTATTTCTCAATTCTCATCCTTTTTTTTCTTTTTTTCTTAAAAAACATAAAAGGATAATAAAAAAAATACTATTAAATATATAATTTTAAATATTCATACGAGCTCTAAATTTTGTAAAAACTACTTAATACAAATAAAGTTAATTTAAATGTTCGCAAGAAGTACTTAATAAATACATAAAATATGCTTATATATTGTCAATCAACGAGGGCATAACTTATGCTTTCTATTAATTACTTCTCCAAACCACCTGATATGATGTTTATTATATTTTAAAAAAAATTACTACTACTTAATAATGTAGTAGTTTTAATTTTAAAAGATAAATACATGAGAGTGCGCGATATTAATGATTTTTTATTATGGATTTATGTTCATGTATATACAAATGTCAAAATCAGTTATATTAAATACTCACCTCAAATTCCTTCTATGTTATTATTTTAATTAAATTTAAAAGAAAACTGAATTTTATATTTTGTTTCTTAAAATAAGATAGTTTTACATTGTAAAATCATCAATTATGTATATTACAAGTTAAATAGCAGATTTTGCCTTATGTGAATAGAAAAACCAATCATTGGGACACAGTTTGTTCAAATAAATATTTTCAATTTTGATACTCACGAGAAATTTAGGGTCCGCTTCCAATAAGTGTCATTAATCCAGACGCAGGTTTTGAAATTAGCCTGAGCCTAAAATCACAAATAAGATCGTTAGGAGGGGGCCAGGAGGGTGTCCTGGCGTAGCATGTCCGACGCTCAAGTCAGTGACTGAGGATATATGGGAAGCAGTAAGAGTGTTGTTGAAAACAATATTGAATGAATGAATTAACATCAAACCTGGTATTTATATGAGAATATCTGAGTTCTTGATGGGCCTGTCTTCTATTTGGATTAGAGATGAGCTCGAGGTAATGAGCCCATCCATAGAGTATCAAATTCGTAAATAAGAGTAGATGTGACAGGATGTATCACAGGTGTCTTATTTTCTTTTTTTATTCTCTCTTTAATTAACATAATTTTATATAATTGGAAGCACTCGAGCAACCGAGCTCGGGCATGATCGTCCTAACCGAGCTCAATCAAATAAATATGACAGTGATTGATTCAAAATACTTGGTTTAAAACTCTCATTTTATTACAATATATTTGAAAGCAAATAAGATCATATTAGTATGAATCTCACCATGAATCCAGTGTTTCACCGACTTGTCTTACTAAGAGTTCTAGCTCATCCTAATTCTATAAATATCAACTAGCTTCTCATGATTTTATAAATTCACTCATTGCTTTCACTAACATTATTTTTCTATCATACACTTAACTTTAGTTTCAGTACTGACTTTATCATTGTAGGAGTTACTCATAATCACTTCCGGTGTCCTCTAACTTTTGTTTGTTCGTGAAGATCCGAGCTGAACTACTTTTCGACCCGTGCTACACCTAGTATTGGGCTCATCATACCAAACCCTCGGTACATTTTTTGGTTGCATCAATTGACGTTGTCCGTAAGAAATTGAAGAAACATAGATCATATTGTTAAGAGGATGAGAAAGACGCATCGGTCATGGAAGAGGACGAGGGGTAAATGAGATAATGAGAATAACAAAAACAATGAACAAGATACTAGAAATAATTATCCCCCCACTTCTTCCGTCGATATTCAACATATCGATCGGAGGTAACAATTGATCGATGTCATAGTAGAGCAAGTGTTGAGTACTCTGAGACAAAGGCAAAAGCCACCCTCAAATCCTCCCCTGAATCATAACAAAGTTACCAAAGAGATGAAAAGGTTGCGGCAAGAGGTGCAGTGTCTGCATGAGACTCGGGGAGGCCCTCCTCCACGACCGCCCTGAGTTGTCCCTTTCTCGGTTGAAGTCTTAGCAGTCGAGCTCCCGCTACATTTCAGGTTCCCTACATAATGGAGCATAATATAATGGAAAGGGAGAACCTCTCCCAGTTCGAGAATACTGCTCTATTATACCAATACGCCAATCTCACAAATTGTCGAGTCTTTCTCAATATCTTATAAGGGGCAGGCAGCACAACAGTGGTTCAACTTAATTGAATTAGGAAGTATCAGAATGTTTCAAGATTTCAACAAGACCTTTGTACACAGATTTTCAAGCATAAGAAGCAACTGTTGACCACTTTAAGTTGGTCATGTATGAAACAATAAGAACATGAAAGTTATTCAAATGTTCAATGCAAAGGTGGTAGAAATTCCCTCTGCCACTCCATATTTACTAATTAACACTTTCATTCCAATCTTAAGGACAAGAGATCTTTTTATTCATAATTAGTAAAAAAATAAAATTCCATGTTTTATATATCGCACCCAAAATAAAGAGAGTTCATGTAATCAACACATACAACATGTGTGTACTGTAGTATTACTGTTATTTTTATGGCAACGAAGACATGAACTATCTTGATGCTCATAAGCTAACGCATGCAATATTATATTACTATTTTTTTAGTCATACAAAATTTATAAAATTATTTCATTAGAGTGAGTTGCCAGCTGGATGGGCCTCATGGCCCAGTCCTGAATGATGATGAGAAGCCCGTTTTCCAGCTTTGCTCAAGAAATAAAAAAATGTAGAGTATTTCTATAACAATCCGGAAAAAATAAAAATAATGAAAAAATAAAATCACGGCCCGCCGAAAATAATGAACAGCCGCAAGAGGGAAAAGCCCTACCCTTCCCGCCACGCCCCTTACTCCTTCCCTAAACGCCGCCGTCCTCTCCCCCTCGGCGCGACCGTCGGTGTGGATGAAGTGGACAACTCTTCTTCCTCCGCCACGTCAGAGAAGCCTCAGACGACCGTGGTCGTGATTGGTGTGCCCAGCGAGTGCTCGGTGTTGGACCTGAAATCTAGATTCGAGATTTACGGTCCTATATCTAGAACGCGCATGGATCCCAATGGTCTCGCTTATGTGAGCTTCAGATCCAACTATGTGGCCCAATCCGCTGTCGCAGCGGCCCGAGATCCAGATTTTCCGATCACACTAAACTCAGTCCCAGTATGCTTTCTTCTCTATGACACTATATCATTTTATGCTGGTAGTTTGCCATCTTGGTTATTTCATATATGCCGTTATTTGTAAGCAGTTATCTAGCTGTGGATTGAGGGTTCGGGCTAGAATTTAATTTGGTGGCTTCTGACCTGTTACTTCTCCTGTTATGTTTAACTTCGAAATGCTTTCAAACAATTTGGCCTGTGAGCTATAAATTAATCGCCTTTTTTCGTTCTGTTTCTGATTACTGAGCCGGGAGGGAAAATGAAGAAAGAATCTCAGCACCGATTAAAACTCATTTTTACTACTGCTTCCGTTGGTACAGCCAGAGAGGAACTCAAACATTGTCTCCCGATCTATAATTTCAAGGTGGAATTGAACTGCTAGGACAATTTGAATGATTACGTTCATCATTCAAATGGTAAAATTCCATTGCAAAATGCAGAGCCTAATTCTAGAATGCTCTACTTAATATTTTCCAATAAATGTTGTATTTGAAATTTTAGATTTGATTAAAAATAAGGAGTAACCACCACCCTCTTGTTAGAGTTTAAATGTGAGGTGTGAGAAAGTGGTAAAAATTGTGGAATAAAACTGTTGTGTGGATAAATGGTGCATAAGATCTTGTGAGGTGCTTGCTTTAGCAGTATCATGCTGCAAATTTATTGTATTTGATAACTTGTATCATTGAATCAGCATGTTCAAGCTAATGCTCATTACGAGCTAATGTTCAGTTCTCTCATTTAATGTGGAAATAGGGTTTAAAAATAGAATGAAATATCTTTAGTTTTTCTAAGTTGTAATTTGGGCTTGGGTGCAGGCGAGTTTGAGCGAGTAGCAGGACACACATCATAAGTAAAAGTGCACACATATGGCACACAGTTTGTTATTACTGGATTCAACTATTTGTTTTTGTGCAACTGGTGCTGAAATTTGCATATTTTGTTATGTATAAAGGTACAGGTGATATGGGCGAGCGACCCAGTTTCACAACGGAGGGAGGGAGTTGGACAAACAAACGGGTTATCGTCGAAGCTCTTGCGAGCAGAAGTCCCTTTGAGCAGGCATGGGAGAGGCAATAAGCTAGGGTCAGCTATCGTGAACAACCCTAGAGAAGAACTTAATAAAGATAGCAGTAAATACGGTGTTGCGAAAAATGGTAGTAAACTTGATGATGGTGCTGCCATTGGTAATTCGGGTCTGGATGGGTCGATCAAGGGAAGGGAAATCGTTGCTTATGATGATATTTTGTGATGTAATGGAGCGACCTTGTGGGTTGCACCAGGCTGTAATATTATGAATAACTAGGCTTGTTGAAGGCTGCCAAACGGTTTTAGATATCTTGGTATGATCTTTTCGTCTTTGATTGTATCCTTCTGGAAAACCATTTTTCTTCTAGATTTTCTTTTCTGTGCAAGTCTGTACATTTTTTATAACTTGATATTCATATTATGGAATGTGAGAATTTTCCGTCTGAGGACTATGGGGTACAGTTTTCTATATTATAATATCTTCAATTAATGCTCGATATTGTTTATGCTGGACTGTACCTCGATCATTTTAATCAAAATTTATCTCACCCCTTATTCGAGTTAGGGTGGTATGTTAGGGTGAGCTCCAAATCAGCTGTGGTCTTGTCCATCTTTATTTCTAAATTTTGCCTCACTGGGCAATAACTGTTTCTTAGGATGTTAATAATGCATAAAAATTATCACCATTAATTATGATTATGGCTCATGGGATCCGATTCACGCTATTCTGTCGTGCTAGTTTAAACACATTGGCTTGTAAATTTCACGAGTGTTGGTACGGTGATTATCGGGTTATTTTGAACTGGAGTTCTCTTTGCAAAGCTAAACTTGATATATTCCATACATGATTCATGCGATCTGCACTCGGAAACTTTTATATAAAAAATATAAAGCTCCGGAGGTCGCCTTTTGAGGCTTAGCTCCGGCAAATATTAGCCACCTTTTATCCTCTTTTAACTTTTTATTTTTGAATAGAGCGATTTGTGTGAGGGATGCTTGTTTGGATCCATAAAACCTGCAGGGATGGCATCACCTCTCCTTTACATGAATTTCATCTCGACGTTTTCTTTATTCGCGCGAATATATAATACACATACCCACGATGATTTACTAAAATAATGTGTTAAAGAGAGAGAGCCGCAATAAAGACCAAACAATAAGAGGACACCACAAGAAGCTTTGGAAAAAGATGACATTGTTTATCTTGCTATGCTCATACTCAAGCAAGCAATGCCAGAGAGTAATGCCCGGTCCGCCATCCAGGTGCAATCACACATGTCGAGCGTGGTTGCATTGTCTCTCGAAATCGAGAAGATTGAACCGATTCAGAATGGAAAATCACCTTTTGATGAAGCTGGAACCACGATAATATGCATAGTTGCATTGTTAGGGGGGAGATGGAGCCGGAGAGGATAAAGCTTGCCGTTCAAAGGGCTCCGATGACAGACAGTGATACCCTCTATCCCTAACTCCCATTCCAATCTCTTCGTCAGGTCAACAACATCGTTTCCCTTGAATGTAATGCAGAGCTCCTCGAAGCCCTCATCGATTTCTCCATTTTCATTGGCTATGTGGAAGTATATCATCCTTCCGCCGCTTCCCTTTGGTGGTGATCTTATTTCAAAAGAATCCTTTGACTGCAATAACACGAAAACTCGTGGTTATCAGCATCCATCAGCGCATCAAGAAAGACTTTTTTTTTGGAAAAGCAGACCAGTGACTAAAGCTGAGGCACAGTACATAATTATTTACTTGAAGAGGAAAATAAAAGGCAAAGGGCTGTAGTACCTGGTTCCAAGAGAAGCTAGAAGCAGATTTGACCGAAGGCGTCGAGCTAGAGCTCGAAACAGAAGAAAAGGTGTCGGAATTCTCTACCGACAACGGCGGAGGCGCAAAAATTACAACCGGAGACGACTGCGCTTCAAGTATCTCCACCACATGAACCTCCCATAAAATACACTCCTGCGTAGCCGTCCGCTGCGGCATATCATGCGTGACGGAGTTTCTCCACGGCGGCAGACCACCATTCGCACGAAGAAACCGCCCGTATCTCGTCTTCAACTTAACGACACCGTTTCCTCTAACGGGCTCCCATTCAACCGAGCTGTCGAGTCGCTTAGGAGCCATCTGCAAAACTTTACGGCCGGTCATCCCTAGTAGAATCGGCTTATTGGAAGCTGTCAAGTACTTGTTATAGCAGCTTTTGAGTCGGATAAAGTCGTCGGAATTCTCCAAAAATTCTACGGTCCATCTAGCAGATCACCTTGAGGAGCCGCTGCGGTCCTGGGTTACTGATTCTTCGTCTTCCTCGGCGGTTAAGTACTTATCATGCGCGCACCTCAGGCGGACTGTTTTCGCGTGCTGGAAGAATTCCATGATTTTATTGTTGTAGATATTGGAATCCTGGGCCATATATATATATATATATATATATATATATAGTTGGCAATGCATGACAGTAGGCGCCAGCCAGCCAGCCATTTGACATGGAATTAGACACGGTTCTTGGATAACGCGGATATCTTGGTGGGATTTGTGTGTTGGTGGGTCACACTTTTGAAGTTTCAAGGTAAAATTTCTTTGAAATCCTCCAACTAAAACTCAAATTTGTATTCATTTTTATGAGAAATATATATTTTCATATTCTATAATCCAAAATATATATATATGCACTCACTGAGCTCACGTGTTTTCTCATAGATGAAAATCTATACAAAATATAAAAAATGTGTTACTAATATATGATATTTGAGCATTAAATTATTTAATTCTGATACGAAAATAAGATGTTGAGTATAAATTTTGAACAAATTTATGAATTTCAACACTTAGCAATACATATTTGAGTTCTAAAAATCATATATTAATATCAGATTTAAAACATTTTGTATTCAATTATCATATTTTGTACCGATTTGTAATCTAAAAAGACAAATGTGTCATTAATGTCAATACTTACATACATATTTGAGTACTCAAAAATCATATATCAACATCATATTTAAAACAATTGATACTCAAATATCATATTTTAGTATCATGTTTTCAATGTTTTATAACGACTTTCATCCAGAAAAAAACATATGAGCACAGAAAGTGCAAGCATATATTTTTTCTAACATGGACTGAATATAAAGTCAAGTTTGAATTTGAACATATAAAAAAAATTTAACCAAGTTTCAGCTAATTTTTTTTATTTTTATTTTTATGTATAACCTTTAAAATGAACCAAAAAAACGAATCTTTGTTTTGGCCAACAGAAAATCAAAACAGAATATCTGAAACACCTAACTGAAACGAAGTTCGATCATCAGAAAATTAAGGTATAATTCAATATAGTTCGATGATATTATATTATATACCCTAATGATGGTTCCAATCTCCACTACTTGGCTAATTTTTTTAACACGCCGCATATTGGGTTAATGATGATAATTGGATTTGTAATGTGTGCAAAACCTCTAGCATCTCATTAATACAAAAATAGAGGGCATAAGCAAACCGCCACATTCCAATAAAAAAGAAAATTGATTACTGTTTCTCTGAGGTACAAAGAAAGTTGATTTTATAATGATTTGTTAAAAATGATTATTATTTACTTGTTAAATTGCATTATACATAAAAAAAAAAATTTAAAGAAGATGTTATCTTAAATATTTACTTAAAAAAGTTCCATTTTAATCATATGTTTGCATCTAGTTTTTCATTTACAAGACAATATTTAAAAATAAATCTAAAATATTACGATGTATTGCTAGATATTAGCATTTATTCTAATCCTTTCGTGAATTTATTAAATCATTATTAGGAATCATATATTCCAATATTTCAAACCGGTTCAGCACAGATCAGATAAAAATTCCACTCGAATCTGTATAGATTCGTGGTGCGATGATAAGATCTTGTCTTTATCAAATTATAAATTTTAACTGTATTTGATATCATTGGAGTTTTTACTTTACATGATTTTTTTACTTTATAAGAATTTAACCAGGTATTTTGTACACCATCATAGTCACTTAAATATATGATAATTATGTTTTGTGGATTTAAATATTTGAATTTAATGGTGGAATTTGTGTAAACTATTAATTACTTCATAAAAGAAATAACTGTCTAGGAAACGTAAAAATTTCACAAAATAAATATTATATAATAAAAATTAATGAGATTAATAACAATAAAAAAATTGCTTAAGCATGTCAAAATAACTTTCCGTAAATTGTTTTTAAAATAAATATTTGATCAAGCATACTCATTTATGAATAAATTCATAAATTTAAAAGTCAACTTGTAGAAAATTTAAAGTATGCTTAATACAAAAAATTAAAAAAAATTTAAAAATCAATATTTTACGAAATAAATATTATATGATGAAAATTTATAATATCAATATACAATTAAAAAAATCAGACATACAATATAAAAAATGTAACCAATATTTCTTATTCTATAAAAAAATGAATTTCTTTAAAAAAACTCGGATCAACTCGGGTTGACCCATACCCGACCCAACCAATTAATTTTGCGAGTTTGATTTTGGGTCCAACTCGATTTGAGCCAAAAAAAAAAAAAAAAAAAAAAAACCGACCTCAAGTCTAACCTGATTTTTTTCTCGATTTTTACGGCCACCCCCAACAATTCTTCCAAAAGTGCTATTCATGAGCATAATAATGAGATGTGAGAGAGTATAACATGTAATATCTAAAGCCAAGACTAGGTTTTCTTGTGTAGTATAGTTGAACTCGGCTCCCTTCAAGGCTTGACTGACAAAGTATACGGGCTGATGCGTCGAGCTCGAGTCCCTTTTTCTAACCAAGATCGAGCTAGCTGCTCGAGTAGACGAATAATTCTTCACCCCGAGTAAGTTTATTGAGGACATGTAATCCTCCCAAATAAGATTTCAACTCTCGAAATGTGTTTGCTTTCTGCGGTCCTTTCGAAGTTTGAAGCTTTGTGAAGAAATTTGAAGAACGAAAGCTCTGGTCGGCTGATCAAGCAATAAACCATGACAGGGTGTGAATTTTTTTAGGCTAGATTCAATACCTTTTTTGGTAATAGTATACTCCAAGAACTGGCGGTTGAATCAACTATCTGGTCAATTTGAAGAAGTGAGTTGTAATGCCCGGAACAATGATTGACATATACGAATATGTTGTGAAGATTGTACATAACCATAAGAAATAAGAAATGATATCATATATGATTTTCAGTATGATTATGACTTGTTGAGACCGAAGTATTGTATTGGATTATGATTGAGAATATGATAGTGTTGATATCTATTGAGAATTAGATTGACCGGCATCGAGAATATTGGAGTATTTATATTTCGGTGAGACCGGAAGGACCGAACCGAGATCGGAACGTACGATCAGAGTTCGCATCGTCCGTTCGGAGTTCGGAGCGTCCGAGCCAGGTGGCTGGACACATGGATGGCATGCAATAGTTCGGATCGACCGATCGTAGTTCGGATCATCCGAGACAGTTGGCTAGAGACGTGGAAGACATGCAGGATTCGGAACGTCCGAAGTAAGTTCGGAGCGTCCGACGTGTGTCAGATCGGATCGTCCGAAGTGGATCGGACCTTCCGATCGTTGTCTATAAATAGAAGCGCGAGGTCTCAGTTTAGAGTCATTCCTACGAGGTCTCAGTAGAATTAGAAGTGTTAGAAAGTCATTTCTATTTCAGATTCATCTTCTCGACTGTGACAGCAATTCTACGACGGAAGGTATACTACATGCTTTGTTTTGGGGAATCACGACTCAAATGAGATCACATTTGAGTTTCCCAACTAAAATCACATACGAGTTTTATTGTTTATATCTTGATATAGGTATTATTATAGATTTGTTTATATGCAAATCTCGTTATGCTTTGTTTACAGATCATGTTACATTGCATTAGATGTTTATTAGAACTTGTATTCAATTCCTATTATGCTTTGTTTACGGATCATGTTACATTGCATTAGATGATTATGCTTGTTTACAGATTTTGTATTCATGCATTAAGATAGGACAGTCTGGAGATCAGGCAGACTTCTAGACGTTCGGTTCTATCCCAGCTTAGGGGAAGATCACCCCCCTATTGTAGACGTGGATACAGATCAGGCCGAAGTCTAGGAATAAGACGTACCGTCACCCCGATTGGGAGGGTAGGTGATAGATCGTCTTATTCACACCGGGATCCCTAGAGTTTTAGTCGAGTCGCATCTAGACATGATTAGGCTCGCATTTCATGATTTTATATGAATGACATTCATATCAGCATGTTTCATGTTTTATAGTATTTATATGCATGTTCACATGTTTATACTGGGATTTGTTCTCACCGGTTTTCCGGCTGTTGTTATGTCTGTATGTGTGCATAACAACAGGTGGGGCAGGATTTGGGTCGAGACAGAGATGATCGTGTTAGCGTGGAAATCTCGGGCCTAGCAGATGGACCAGTAGTTGTCTGTTATTATGTACTGTCTTTTATTACTGGTTAAGGAAAACATACAGAATAATACATGTATTTGATGTTTGTATGTTGTATTTAAATAAAGAACTCATGCTCGTTTGTTTACATTAGATTTAAGGTAAAAAGCGAAAAATTGACCCACGTTTTTAATAACAATCCATTTAATCCCAAGAAAAAGAATTAGAGCCCGGGTCCCCACAACAGGTGGTATCAGAGCCGATAGTTCCGTTAGACTGAAATAGGATAGAATGAGCGGGGTAGATCGAGTCTTCTTCCTTGCTTGATGATGTGCTAGCATGATTATTGCTTTCTTATTACATGTTGTTTGGTATTTGATTAATTTCAGCATGTGATTGACTGAATCAGAACCGAGTCTAGATCAGAGGTAACTGACTAGATGATGGCTGAGACAGTTGTATATCTTGTTTACTAATCAGTTGGATTATTAGATATGCCTCCTAGAAGAGCAGCCGTACCTCTACGACCAGCAGCGCCAGAGCAGGGGAGTACATCCGGAGATTCTATGGATGTTACGGCGACCCCTATGGAGACGTTGCTGAAGCGATTCCAATCCTTTCGACCTCCCACTTTAAAAGGTACCGAGAATGCCATCGAGTGCGAAAGTTGGCTTGAAGATATTGAGATGCTATTCGACTCGTTGGAGTACAGTGATGAGAAGAGGATCAAGCTAATTGGCCATCAATTGCAAGATATAGCAAAGAATTGGTGGTTGAACATTAGGAGAGCTTTAGAGCAGCGGGGTACCGAAATTTCTTGGAAGATATTCAAGACCGAGTTTTATCAGCGATTCTTCCCTGTATCCTACCGTAAAGATAAAGGCGCTGAATTCGCAAACCTGAGGCAAGGGCCATTGAACATTGAGGAGTACGTTGCTAAATTCTCTTCTTTGCTTCGTTTTGCACCTCATGTTTCAGGAAATGACGAGGCCATGGCAGACCAATTTATCAATGGCCTAAATCCTGACATCTTTACCTTAGTAAATACTGGGAGACCCGATAATTTCTCGGATGCACTGAATCGAGCCAAGGGTGCAGAAGCAGGATTGTTGCGGCAGCGGAGTGTTCCTTATGTTGTACCAAGTCCGAGACCGCCACTACCTCCATCCCAGATTCCTCCTCCTCGATTTGAAAGCGGCGGTAGTAGCAGCGGCAAGAAGGATCAGTTGAAAGCCAAGGGGAAGCAGTTTAAAAGACCAGGGAGCAGCTCGTCCAGCTCCAGCGGATCAAAACAGAGTGGTTTTGATCAAAGTTCAAGGTTTATCGGTGGTTATTGCAGTTCCTGTGGAGGAAAGCATGCGACTGAACAGTGCCAGGGAGTTACAGGCCGATGCAACGTTTGTAGGCAACCAGGGCATTTTGCCAAAGTCTGTCCACAGAAAGGTGTACAGCAAGGCCAGAGTGGAAGAGCATCCGGTTCAGTACCTCAGTTTGAGCGGCAGGCATCGTCGGTTCACTCTTTTCAGCCTCCACCAGCACCGACTCCACCCAGAGGCCGAGGTAGTCAGACTATGACTCAACCTCCGAGGCAACAGGCCCAAGTGTTTGCGTTGACAGAGGAGCAAGCACAAGATGCACCAGATGATGTTATAGCAGGTAACTGTCTCCTTTATGGTTATCCTGCTTATATCTTGATAGATACAGGTGCATCGCATACATTCATCTCAGAACGATTTGCATTGTTGCATTCATTGCCTGTTGAGTCTTTGTTAGACGTTGTGTCTATTAATTCTCCGTTGGGAAGTGGATTAATATCTGTAACTACGGTTAGACATTGCATTCTACAGTTTGAGGGGCATGAGATTGACCTAGATTGTATAGTGTTGGGTCTAGCTGATTTTGATTGTATAGTCGGTATTGACATGCTAACGAAGTACAGAGCCACCGTGGATTGTTTCCACAAGATTGTCAGATTCAGACCCGAGATGACAGACGAGTGGAAATTCTACGGGAAGGGTTCCAGATCTCGGATTCCCTTGATTTCGGCTCTTACTATGAACAGACTGTTACAGAAAGGAGCGGATGGTTTCTTTGTTTATGCTGTAGATATGCAGAAGTCGAGCCCGGCATTGGCAGATCTGCCAGTAGTACGGGAATTTCCAGATATTTTTCCAGATGAGATCCCAGGATTACCTCCGGTTCGTGAGATAGATTTTAGCATTGAACTTGCGCCAGGTACCGTACCTATTTCGAGAGCTCCATATAGGATGGCACCCATCGAACTCAAAGAATTGAAAGCACAATTAGAAGATCTTCTAGCCAAGGGATATATCAGACCTAGTGTATCTCCTTGGGGCGCTCCGGTGCTGTTCGTGCGAAAGAAAGATGGGTCGATGCGGTTGTGTATCGATTACCGGCAGTTGAACAAGGCAACGATCAAGAATAAATATCCTTTGCCTAGGATCGATGACCTATTTGATCAGTTGCAGGGATCCTCGGTCTATTCTAAGATTGATTTACGTTCTGGTTATCATCAGCTCAGAGTTCGAGATATAGACATACCAAAGACAGCGTTTCGAACCAGGTATGGACATTACGAATTTATTGTCATGCCTTTTGGTTTAACAAATGCTCCGGCGGTATTTATGGGCTTGATGAACCAAGTGTTTCAGAGATATCTAGATGAATTTGTGATTGTCTTCATTGATGACATTTTGGTGTATTCAAAGAACAGAAATGAGCATGCAGAGCATCTCAGAATTGTTTTGCAGACGTTGAGAAACGAGCGACTGTATGCTAAATTGTCAAAGTGTGAGTTTTGGTTGAATAGAGTTGTCTTCTTAGGACATATCATTTCTGGAGATGGTATTTCTGTTGATCCGAGTAAAGTGGAAGCTGTGATTAGTTGGTCGAGACCGACTTCTGTACCAGAAATACGCAGTTTCATGGGCTTAGCCGGATACTACAGAAGATTTATCAAAGATTTCTCCAGTATTGCAAAACCAATAACTCAATTAACACAAAAGAATGCACCATTTGTTTGGTCAGAGGAGTGTGAGTCTAGCTTTGTTGAATTGAAGAAAAGGCTGACCAGTGCTCCAGTATTGACGATACCTTCAGGTACAGGTGATTTTGTTGTATATTGTGATGCTTCTCATAGAGGTTTGGGATGTGTTCTTATGCAGCGAGGTCATGTGATCGCATACGCCTCAAGACAATTGAAGCCACATGAAGTTCGATACCCCATTCATGACCTTGAATTGGCGGCTATCGTGTTTGCATTAAAGATTTGGCGTCATTATCTCTATGGCGAGAAATTTGAGATCTTTTCCGATCACAAGAGCTTAAAGTACCTATTTTCTCAATCAGAATTGAATATGAGGCAACGTAGATAGCTAGATCTTCTGAAAGACTTTGACTGTGAAATCAAATATTATCCAGGAAAGTCAAATGCAGCAGCCGATGCCTTGAGTCGTAAGGTATGTTCTTTGTCCTTATCGACGATAGGTGTTAACAAGTTAGTTGAAAATTGCTGTACATCTGGATTAGAATTTGATACAGATAGTAAGCCACTACGACTCTTTACGATCCAAGTTGAGCCCAATTTGATTATGAGGATTAAGGAAGCACAAAGAACTGATCAGAATGTGCAAAGATCAATCCAAATGGTCAGATCAGGGCATGTATCAGAATATCAGGTACGAGATCATGTGTTGTACGTGAATAACCGTCTAGTTGTGCCAGATGTTGCAGATTTGAGACAGCAGATTCTGACGGAGGCACATTGTAGTCGGTTCAGCATCCATCCTGGTGGCAGAAAGATGTACAATGACTTGAAGACACAGTTCTGGTGGAAGCAAATGAAGTCAGACATTGCCGAATTTGTGTCTAAATGCTTGAACTGCCAACAGGTGAAGGCCGAGAGGAAGAAGCCGGGGGGTTTACTTCAGAGTTTATCCATTCCAGAATGGAAATGGGATCACATTTCCATGGATTTCGTGACGAAGTTACCTCGATCATCCAGAGGTTGTGATGCGATTTGGGTCATTATTGACAGACTGACCAAATCCGCATGTTTCATTCCATATAGAATGACGTTTAGACAGGATCAGATGGCGGAGATTTATATTCGCGAGGTAGTCAGATTGCATGGAGTGCCGAAGTCTATCGTATCAGATCGTGATCCACGATTCACTTCTCACTTCTGGCACAGTTTACAGCAGGCCTTAGGTACGACATTACACCTGAGTACTGCTTATCATCCTCAGACAGACGGACAGTCAGAGCGGACTATACAGACATTAGAGGATATGTTAAGAGCCGTAGTGCTAGATTTTGGCATTGATTGGCAAGATTCTCTACCTCTTTGCGAATTCTCTTATAATAACAGCTATCAGACAAGCATTGAGATGGCACCGTTTGAAGCTTTGTATGGCAAGAGGTGCAGATCTCCGCTATATTGGGATGATGTTTCAGAAGTACCAGAACTTGGGCCAGATATGATTCGTGACATGACTGAGAAGGTAAAGATCATTCAGAAACGAATGAAGACAGCACAAGATCGACAAGCAAAGTACGCCAATATCAGACGTAGACCGTTAGTATTTGAGGCGGGAGATAGAGTGTTTTTAAAGATTTCTCCATTCAGAGGCGTTGTTCGATTTGGCAAACGCGGAAAACTCTCTCCTCGATACATTGGTCCTTACGAGATTCTTGAAAAGATTGGCGATCGAGCTTATCGACTTGCTCTTCCTCCTTCCTTATCCGGAATACATGACGTATTTCATGTATCAATGTTACGCAGATATATGCCAGATGTTTCTCATGTTATTCAACCGAACGAAGCTGAACTTGATCAAACCTTGAGCTATATAGAACGACCGATACAGATTCTTGATCGAAAGGACAAACAGCTCAGAACGAAGACCATTCCACTTGTGAAAGTTCAGTGGAGTCGACATGGCATTGAGGAAGCGACGTGGGAAACGGAAGAAAACATGAGGCAGAAACACCCCGAGTTATTTATATGATATGAGTATGTATTCAGTTTTAGATTATCAAACTGTTTTAAATAATTTGTATGATTACTTCAGTTCGAGGACGAACTTCTGTCTTAGAGGGGGAGAAATGTAATGCCCGGAACAATGATTGACATATACGAATATGTTGTGAAGATTGTACATAACCATAAGAAATAAGAAATGATATCATATATGATTTTCAGTATGATTATGACTTGTTGAGACCGAAGTATTGTATTGGATTATGATTGAGAATATGATAGTGTTGATATCTATTGAGAATTAGATTGACCGGCATCGAGAATATTGGAGTATTTATATTTCGGTGAGACCGGAAGGACCGAACCGAGATCGGAACGTACGATCAGAGTTCGCATCGTCCGTTCGGAGTTCGGAGCGTCCGAGCCAGGTGGCTGGACACATGGATGGCATGCAATAGTTCGGATCGACCGATCGTAGTTCGGATCATCCGAGACAGTTGGCTAGAGACGTGGAAGACATGCAGGATTCGGAACGTCCGAAGTAAGTTCGGAGCGTCCGACGTGTGTCAGATCGGATCGTCCGAAGTGGATCGGACCTTCCGATCGTTGTCTATAAATAGAAGCGCGAGGTCTCAGTTTAGAGTCATTCCTACGAGGTCTCAGTAGAATTAGAAGTGTTAGAAAGTCATTTCTATTTCAGATTCATCTTCTCGACTGTGACAGCAATTCTACGACGGAAGGTATACTACATGCTTTGTTTTGGGGAATCACGACTCAAATGAGATCACATTTGAGTTTCCCAACTAAAATCACATACGAGTTTTATTGTTTATATCTTGATATAGGTATTATTATAGATTTGTTTATATGCAAATCTCGTTATGCTTTGTTTACAGATCATGTTACATTGCATTAGATGTTTATTAGAACTTGTATTCAATTCCTATTATGCTTTGTTTACGGATCATGTTACATTGCATTAGATGATTATGCTTGTTTACAGATTTTGTATTCATGCATTAAGATAGGACAGTCTGGAGATCAGGCAGACTTCTAGACGTTCGGTTCTATCCCAGCTTAGGGGAAGATCACCCCCCTATTGTAGACGTGGATACAGATCAGGCCGAAGTCTAGGAATAAGACGTACCGTCACCCCGATTGGGAGGGTAGGTGATAGATCGTCTTATTCACACCGGGATCCCTAGAGTTTTAGTCGAGTCGCATCTAGACATGATTAGGCTCGCATTTCATGATTTTATATGAATGACATTCATATCAGCATGTTTCATGTTTTATAGTATTTATATGCATGTTCACATGTTTATACTGGGATTTGTTCTCACCGGTTTTCCGGCTGTTGTTATGTCTGTATGTGTGCATAACAACAGGTGGGGCAGGATTTGGGTCGAGACAGAGATGATCGTGTTAGCGTGGAAATCTCGGGCCTAGCAGATGGACCAGTAGTTGTCTGTTATTATGTACTGTCTTTTATTACTGGTTAAGGAAAACATACAGAATAATACATGTATTTGATGTTTGTATGTTGTATTTAAATAAAGAACTCATGCTCGTTTGTTTACATTAGATTTAAGGTAAAAAGCGAAAAATTGACCCACGTTTTTAATAACAATCCATTTAATCCCAAGAAAAAGAATTAGAGCCCGGGTCCCCACATGAGTAAACAATCTTTAGGACAAGCTTGGTTGAGGTCATAAAAATCCACACGTATTACATTTCCCCGAGAATTTGAGGCACAAGAACAACATTAGATAACCATCTCGGAAACTGCACCTCTTGGATGTGCCTGACTTTGCAAAAAAAAAAAAAAAAACTTCCCGATCATCCCTAATTTCCCGTATGTTCTTCCCACAAGAAACTTCATCTTTTGGCAAAGTGCGGAAGCTACATGAATGAAATGAACAAGACAAGAAAAGAAAATATACCAACAAACAATAGTAACGACCAATTAAAACTAAGTGAACAAATCAGTTGGAGAATAACCTGCAAACCAAACCATTAACACCAACTGGCCGTGTACGTCGCATTCTAACGACCAAGATCAAGAACACACGAAGAAGATAAATAAAATAAATTATTGATGACAACAAAAACAAATGGAAAGGAAAAGGAAAAAGAGCACAACCGGATAGTCCAAACAATCAGACCTGCAAAAAATCGTTTTTTCAGTCATGATTGTAATATAAGAAGTCAATGCGAGTCTGGGAATCATTTAAATAATTTAATAGTCAATTTATTGAATAGTGGGTCAAACCATTTGAGCAGTAAATGCATGCAAAGAAAACCAAATAATGCATGCATTCAACTATTTATTTACTACTATGCGTTG
This sequence comes from Primulina eburnea, assembly GCF_022965805.1. Taxonomy (NCBI): domain Eukaryota; kingdom Viridiplantae; phylum Streptophyta; class Magnoliopsida; order Lamiales; family Gesneriaceae; genus Primulina; species Primulina eburnea. The sequence continues at coordinate 35,388,778 of NC_133113.1, forward strand.
ATTAATTAATGCATTGTGTACGTACAGCCAATACGCAGATCATTTTAGTTTATAAAAAATTATATATCTTTATTTTTGATCCAATATAATTTGTCTTTAAAATTGTACTCGTGGAAGATTCTGATCCCGGCCACCAAAATCATAATTTCTATGAAAGAGTCGGAAAATGAATAATAGCTTTTGCTCATCTTGCTACAATGTAGGGACAATTAAAAAAATAGGATTGAGACATAAAGTTTTTAAAAAAAAAGGACTCTGACTTTTTTTTAAAAAAAAAGAAGGAATTGACTCTTGATTATAAATTAAACCTTAATTAAATTTTTAATTTAATAAATTAATTATTCTTTTTTTTTTCTCCGCCTATATTCTTCCACCCAGAAAAATTGGTCGACCGAATTTTCTTTTCGGTCGACCAAGAAAAAATTGGTCTTTTCTTGGTCGACCAAATTTTTTCTCGGTCGACCAAAAAAAATTTGGTCGACCGACCAAGAAAAAATTGGTCGACCAAATTTTTTTCTCGGTCGACCAAGAAAAAATTGGTCGACCGATTAAATTGGGTCGATCAAGAAGAAATTTTTCGTGTGGTTTGGTATAGAAGAAAAGCGTCATATTTGCGACGGTTATAATAAAACCGTCGCTGAAAGCAGATCGGCGACGGTTATGGTTTAACCGTCGCAAAGTAGCGACGGTTTAAAACCAACCGTCGCTAATTTGCGACCGTTAACATATAACCGTCGCAAAGCTTGGTCGACCCGAAGAATTTTGCTTGGTCGACGGTCGACCCAACTTGGTCTACCCATATTTTTGGGTACATCAAGAAAAGTTGGGTAGACCCAAATTTAGGGAGTTGTTTGGTCGACCGAAGATACATTGCTTGGTCGATCCAAGATTTTGGGTCGACCCAAGATAATTACTTAATTTTGACGGATAATTACACAATTTTGATCAATGTTGCATGTTTTTAACATATGAATCACATAATTTCACAAGTATGTTCCATAATGTTACATGTTATGACATATGAGTCACAATTTCACAATTATGTTATATGTTTTGACATATGAATCAGAATTTCACAACTATGTTACATGTTTTAATATATGAATCATAATTTCACAATTATGTTATATGTTTTAACATAATTTCACAAATTTCACAATTATGTTATATGTTTTTTAACATAAAAATCACAATTTCACAATTACGTTACATGTTTTAACATATGAATCATAATTTCACAATTAAGTTATATGTTTTTTAACATAAGAATCATAATTACACAATTTTGACCAATGTTGCTCGACAATCGTAGATGTTTAATCCATTAATTGATTAATATAGGAATAACATATTTTCACATATATGTTTTATAATGTTACATGTTTCGACCCAAAAGACTGGAATTTTGGGTCTACTCAAAAGGCTGAAACTTTGGGTCGACCCAAGTTGGTACATAATGTTACTTTGTCGACCCAAGTTAAATATGTGTTTCATATGTTAAATCTTGTAATATTATGTAATGAAATTGTGATTAATATGTTAAAACATGCAATATAGTTGTGAAATTAAGATCTATATGTTAAAACATGTAATTGTGATTTTTATGTTAAAACATGTAATTCAATTGAAATTGCGATTCATATGTTAAAACATGTAACATAATAAGTTAAAACATATAACATTATAGAACATACTATACTTGTGATTATGTAACTGTGATTTATATATTCAAACATGTAACATAATTGTGATTCATATGTTAAAACATATAATTGTGATTTTTACGTTAAAACATGTAATTCAATTGAAATTGTGATAACATATAATTGTGATTTTTATGTTAAAACATGTAACATCGTTGTGAAATTGTGATTTATATGTCAAAACATGTAACATAATAAGTCAAAACATATAAAATTATAGAACATACTATACTTGTGATTATGTAATTATGATTTATATATTCAAACATGTAACACAATTGTGATTCATATGTTAAAACATGTAATTGTGATTTATATGTTAAAACATGTAACATAGTTATAAATGATGATTTATATGTCAAAAAATGTAACATAATAAGTTAAACATATAACATTATAGAACATACTATACTTGTGATTATGTAATTGTGATTTATATATTCAAACATGTAACAAAATTGTGATTCATATGTTAAAACATGTAATTGTGATTATTATGTTAAAACATGTAATTCAATTGAAATTGTGATAACATATAATTGTGATTTTTATATTAAAACATGTAATTCAATTGAAATTGTGATTCATATGTTAAAACATGTAACATCGTTGTGAAATTGTGATTTATATGTCAAAACATGTTACATAATAAGTCAAAACATATAAAATTATAGAACATACTATACTTGTGATTATTAAATTATGATTTATATATTCAAACATGTAACACAATTGTGATTCATATGTTAAAACATGTAATTGTGATTTTTATGTTAAAACATGTAATTCAATTGAAATTGTGATAACATAGAATTGTGATTTTTATGTTAAAACATTTAATTCAATTGAAATTGTGATTTATATGTTAAAACATGTAACATAGTTGTAAAATTATGATTTATATGTCAAAAAATGTAACATAATAAGTTAAACATATAACATTATATAACATACTATACTTGTGATTATGTAATTGTGATTTATATATTCAAACATGTAACAGAATTATGATTCATATGTTAAAACATGTAATTGTGATTTTTATGTTAAAACATTTATTCAATTGAAATTGCGATAACATATAATTGTGATTTTTATATTAAAACATGTAATTCAATTGAAATTGTGATTCATATGTTAAAACATGTAACATAGTTGTGAAATTGTGATTTATATGTCAAAACATGTAACATAATAAGTTAAAACACATAACATTATAGAATATACTATACATGTGATTATGTAATTGTGATTTATATATTCAAACATGTAACATAATTGTGATTCATATGTTAAAATATGTAACATACTTGTGAAATTGTGATTTATATGTCAAAACATGTAACATTATAAAACATACATGTGAAATTATGTGATTCATATATTAATCAATTAATGGATTAAACATCTACGATTGTCGAGCAACATTGGTCAAAATTGTGTAATTATGATTTTTATGTTAAAAAACATATAACTTAATTGTGAAATTATGATTTATATATTAAAACATGTAACGTAATTTTGAAATTGTGATTTATATGTTAAAAAACATATAACATAATTGTGAAATTATGTTAAAACATATAACATAATTGTGACATTATGATTCATATTTTAAAACATGTAACATAGTTGTAAAATTCTGATTCATATGTCAAAATATATAACATAATTGTGAAATTATGATTCATATGTCAAAACATATAACATAATTGTGAAATTGTGACTTATATGTCATAACATGTAACATTATGGAACATACTTGTGAAATTATGTGATTCATATGTTAAAAACATGCAACATTGGTCAAAATTGTGTAATTATCCGTCAAAATTAAGTAATTATCGGTCATATTTGTCAAATCAATGGATTCATGTGTCAGAAAAAGAGTCGACCCAAAAGCAACCTTGATCGACCCAAAATCAAGTTCTCTTGCACTGCCCCTTCCAACAGGTTTCGAAGATAAAAATCCTTTGACCCAAAATATTGTGGGGAGTGGTCTACACAATCTATTTGCGATTAGCTCATAACCGTCGCTAATAGCGACGGTTAATATTAAACCGTCGCAATATGAAGTTTTGCGACGGATAGCGACGGTTTTTAACCGTCGCAAATATCAAAAAGCGACGGCTTAGAAAACCGTCGCAAATATCAAAAAGCGACGGCTTAGATTGGACAACCGTCGCTAATTTTGGTCGACCATTTATTTTGGGGTCGACCAAACCATAATGTCGACCAAATCGACCAAGTTTTGGTCGACCTACGTAAAGTTCAGACACGCTTCGGTCGACATTTTTTTTTGCGGAAGAAAAATTTAATTTAAAGTTGATTAAATGAATTTAATATTAAAAATTTAAGTTAATAGTTAATTTACACTTAAACAGAAGGATATTTTTGTAAATTGAGTTGTCAATCTTTTTTTTAAATAGAATAGGATTGAGTCCCTTTTCCCTAAATTTCACCTAAAATGTACTAATTTGGTCCATTTGCTCCTGCATTGCAATTACTAAGGTTGAAGTGCCCCCAAAACACCACCGTTTCGAAAATAACGGACTTCTGGTCGTCAAAAACCGAGTTCTGCAATACCCTCGGAGGTGCCTCTACTGGTACTCTTTCTGCTTTAATGGCAAACCTGTTACCCTAAACGAAAATGCAAAGGCTCTTGAACCAAAACGCATCTGCCTTGAGAAAGTCAGCGATGGATCTTATATCATCGTGACCCTTCGCAGTTGGATTCCATCGAAACAGGGTCTCACTGCAAGTATCACGAAGTTGTTGCTGACTGCTGAGTACTCTGCCAGTTTAACTACTTCAAGTCCATCAATGGTGGGTGTGTTATTTGCGCTTTAGTTATTACGTCCTCACATCAGCTCCACAACAAATATTGAGATGATTTAAATTTGCGGGGTTATTCCACCTTATAGATTAGTTTTTTGGCTTAGATACTCATATGGTCTAACATCAGTAGTTTCATTTTCACCAATAATCAAAGCATCGGGAGCGTCTCTCCTACCTAAAAGGCCAATATTTTGTATTTGTGCCCTTATCTAGAACTTATGGTCTCATTGTAATCCATCAGAAGAGCTTTTATCAAATGAAGCTTACTTGAGTTCGGGCGGAAAAGGCAATACCACAAGAAGTAAGAAGAGTATTTACAATCGGGTAGCCTTTCACATCAAATCACGGTGGCCAAATTCTTTTTGGTCCAGCAGATGGATACCTCTACATAATGATGGGAGACGGGGAAGCAAAGGCGATCCCTATAATTTCGCACAGAATAAGAAATCTGTACTTGGAAAAATCATTAGAGTTGATATAGACACCATACCTATTGAGTCTTGACAATAGAAAAACCCATTCTATTCATACTTTGCAGCATCTGTTTATGCACAATCGTCTTCTATGATTACTGATTTCAACCATTTTCAGGTGAAGAGGAGATAGTAAAGCTCAACTTGCGGGGAAAATATTATGTCCCACAAGATAACCTTCTTCCGAAGATACAGAAATGGCACCAGAAATCTGGGCCTACGGTCTCAGGAATCCATGGCGTTGCAGCTTTGATTCAGAAAGGCCTTCTTACTTCCTTTGTGCAGACATTGGACAGGTTTATACACCATCATTTCAAGCTTTACTTCTAAGATTTTTATCTTCTTCTGCATTTGCATTCCAGTTACTGATTCAAAGCAGAAATTTTCATGAAAATTTTTGCATCCAATTCTCAATCTCGAATCTTCCAGGATCAGTATGAAGAGGTAAACATCATCTCCAAGGGTGGAAACTACGGGTGGCGAACTTATGAAGGTCCTCTTCTCTTCCAACCTCAAAAAACTCCAGGAGGAAACACATCTGCAGATTCCATAGATCCCATCTTCCCTGTAGCGGGATACAGCCACTCCGACATAAACAAGCTTAGTTCAGCAGCTATATCTGGTGGATACTTCTATCGAGCCAAGACCGATCCATGCACTTATGGAAGGTAAAACACAAGGCGCCGCTTTTATTTTTTCTCACCATCTCACTTTATTTAGTTGTAGCAACATCTAAAATCCTCTATTTTATAGTTACCTGTATGGAGATCTGTATGCAAGACACATTTGGGCAACTCAAATGGTCAGATAGACCCCTCACATAAACATAAGTGATTATTTCTTCAATTTTATGAAGCTGAAACTACAGTATCTAGAATACAAGAGTGTTCTGGTTTGCTGATTAAGCAAATACAATAATCCACAGACTACAAATTATGCACAGATATTAAACTTGCGGTAAGCTATATTTCAACTCGCCCATGAGACATTTGAACTTTGATTGTCAAAAATTATTTGGCCCCTTGACCACCAGCTTCAAGTGAAGGCTAGGTAAAAGAGGATTTTGTTACACAAGAAAACAATGTTAATCCGTAAACTATAATCTACGAACATTATAAATTCAAACGCTATGGAGAAACTGAGATTTGTTTCTACACAGTATTATGAGGAAGACGATTTTTAGCATTTGTGAACCATTAGAACTACAAAAATTTGGGGCTCCAAAGAAACTGGAACAAGACGTGAATGAAAGAAAATAGAAGTAAACCAGAAATGCCCCAGAGAATCATACCAGCTAGCTCAAACAATTTACAAGCTACCAAAAAATATCTCCAGTGGGTGATTCAAATGTTGAATCTTTTTATACTGTCATCTCATGTTGCAGCATAAGGGTTTTCCTTGAATTTGCAATTTTTCCCATAGGCAAGTCATCTGTTTCGGAGATTGATAATGTGCGGTATGATAATCTTCAATGCATCCAAACTGACAGAACTTTAAGCTATGCACATATTTCACGGGTTTCGAGTGATTAAACTGCTCTACCCACATTCCCATGCTAACATCTTCCATCTTGAATAACTGCTTCATGGTTTTAAAAGAAAAAAATAATCAAACAAGGGCTTGTTTTCACCAGCAAAAACAACATACCTAGGCGGAATGACTCACTCTTAGTTTATGCAACTCAAACTCGGTAATGACATAATGTGCTATGTCAGATGACACGATATAACCAGGTCCATTCGCATATGGTGGATAGAATTCTTCTGGCCATTCCTGAAGGTCCCCAAGAAGATGATACGAGTGACCATAAAGACAGCATAATATGTTTTCAATAAAGGAAAAAAATCAATTCTTAAGGGCAAAAAACATTTATGTCATGCAATTTCATTGTTCTCTTTTTTTTCTTCTTGTTTTCTCATTCCCCCTTGTCCCAAATAGATATGAGGCGAAGTTTCAGAACTTTTGCAAGATGCATATTCAAAATTAAGTGCTCCGACATAATCATTTTATAATGATTACTAGAAAATCTACAAGATTCGAAAATCAAGCAGACATTCCGAAGAAATATAACAGGAAAGAAAATACAAAATCATACCTCATATGTTACAGCCCATTTACCATGTCGAAGAGGCTTGTGATAGTAGTTAATATTTCCAATATAGAAACTTTTAAAGGGTTGAATTTTTCTCATTTCCATCATCACAGAATCTATCCTTACAAATGTATCATCATCACATTTCATGATGTACTTAGCAGCCACTGTGCGAACCTACGACAGAAAAGATACATGAATACTAAAGGGAATATAAGAGAAAGCAAAGGGATGAAATCTTGAATATCGCTAAGGTGACTCACCCCATACTCACAAATTGCAACAGTCTTTAGTACAACAAGATCATAATTATCCATGTAAGACACGATGACAATGTCGCCGAAGAACTCCGCCTCTTTCATGAGCTCCACATTCACTTCCTTTCTAGCATGCTACCAAGATGTGAATTCAAGAAATATAGACATCAAACATGTGGCATTTGTATGTGATGGAGTCTCAACTGATATTCCTATTTATACTGGACTTACCATTGCTACAAAAAATCGAGCCAGGACATTCGAAGATTTGACCGATTTATGCTGCATCCATGATTTTCTGACTGCCATCCGTTCTGCAAAATGATTACCGGCAGAGAGGATACCGATAAAGAAATCCACTGGTTGAGCTGGAAGTCCCGGGGCTCTCCATTTCTTGGATAGCTCGAGATATCTCTGTGGAGCAGTATTTGGATGTGAAGTGGGCAAAGAAGCTGCAAATACGGTATGGACATCAACATCCCCACTCAAAAAGAGGCCTGTGGCATCCTCGAGAGTAAAACCCTGTCAAAATCGATCGACGTTTCAGCTGCCTAGCACAACTTCTTGATACAATAAATAATCACTGCAAAACTTCTTACAGGCCGATATGAAAAGGATGAAATATGTCTTCCATCTACATTTATATGAAAGCCTTCAAGCCCGGCACTGAGCGTAAGGACAAACAACTTGTTCTCAGCAAAAGGAAAGGGCCAATCAACCGTAACCTTCTTTGTCCTCCCAATCAGCCTGTTCAACCACCACGAGGCTTTTGATTCTTCAGATCCACTGTCATCATCACGAATCCATTTTTCGCATTTTACCTGTCCATCAACTATATACAGTCTACATGTCAACTGATGCACAAATTATGCACCACGTGATTATAAACAGTTATGAAGGCAGGTTTAAACTTCTCAATAACCAACCACAAAGAAAAACAATAATGATAATCCCACACGCACGCGCACAAATGCGAACCACCTAATGTAGTGCGCGAATTACCTCTAGATTGCCAAATCACATTCAACTTACCATGGACTAACCACGACCTGTACTCTTATAGCATTTGATGGAATGTCATTATAAATTCTTACTGATAAATAATTCAAAATCATCCCATATGTATACCTTCGGTCCTAAACACAGATTCTAGACAGAATCAAGAAATGAATATCCTAATCCAATAGTATCAACAGCTATCCAAAAAGAAAAGAAAAAAAAGAATCCAAAACAAAATCAACAATTCGCTAATAAGAAATATATAAACACCTGAATTTGGTTACATGCATTTCTATAGAAAATGAAGCCATATTAAATATTCCCTCACCAGTTTCCTCATCAGCCCTGGACTTCCACCCTTCACACCGTTGAGCAGAACCCCACTGCATTCTATAGCATGTGTTCTGCTCTATCACCGGATGCCTGCTCCAGTCTCCCTTAAGCCTCGGATTAAAATGCAATATCCTTGGTGGATCCTCACCATCCACAGCGCTCAATCCCTGCAACTCCATGACAAACTGTGATACCATCGTGCTCTCTCTACTCTCCGTCACCATTGCAATCTTGGAATCGTTAACCATTTGAGCCCACAGAGGTTTCCCCACCACCGTAACATGGGATCCCAACGACAACCCACAAGGTATCACCATCAATTTCGCTTTCTTCACAAAATTATCACCAGACAACAATGCCGAATTCGGGCAAGGCTCCGCATCTTGCTTTAGCGCGGGGTTCTCTGCCTCTGACGAGAACTTTCCAGATTCCAAATCCTTCAAAACTTTCTTTCCCAACACAAACGCGTCCCTAGCTACTCTATGCAACTGCGAGAATTCATCTTTAGTAATACCATCATACACATTATCATCGAAAATAAGGCCTGAAATCTTCCTAAACTCGCCCATTTTGCGCTCCGGCATTAAAAAAACTCGACTTTCCGTATCTTGTCTTGAAAACTGATTATCATTTTGGGTTCGGGAGATAGGATTGGAGACGAAGGTTACAGAGGGCTCTCCCTCTGGGGATTCTAATCCCAACCCAGTTTTTAAAACCATAGGAATCTCAAAGCTAACCAGGATTAGATACATAGCCAGCAAACCCATCATGACTTGAATCGGCCGGAGACGACTTAGGGTGATGAGCGAGTCGAACTTTGCTCGCTTAACGGTACCCATTTCAAAAGGAACAAGGAAAAAAAATCAAAACAATCAAAAGCTGGCTTCCAAGCCAAAATTTTGTGTGGGTCTTCACTTTCTAAGAAGAACGCGACAACGAAAAGCAGATCGAGGGCTTCTTTTCCAGATATTAATCGTTCAAAAGAAAATATCGAAACCGAGCTCGCAACAGTACCAAGATCAAGGATATACACAAGATATGAAAGGAGACAGAGAGCCTATGTGCATCGATTTAGAGAGTGGAAATTGATGAGTGATTGTGAGATGGCATTAAAGACGAAAACTTTTTTGGAGGGGCAACATATCAGATTGGGGAAGCGGTTAGAAGCAGTTCTTGAAACGACAAGACGACAGCGTGTGCATTAAAAATTTATTTATGTTTGGGGATGCTCAAATCAATTTCTATTTAAGGTAAAAGTATAGAAAGATGAGAAAATGTGTTTCTCAAAAATGAAAAAGACCACTTTTTGATTGAACATAGTAAATTCATTGATTAAACAATTATACGATTCAACCGCAATAGCCTGATAACTCATGTAACAAGCTAGCATTTTCTCCAGCCGAGCAAGAGATTTCATCGGCAATAAGACATGCACAGGATTAAACTAGCCCTCTTTGAGTTTAGGCATTCAATCTCAATTCTAACAACAGTTTCAAACTTAACTTTGAGATGTGCATTATTAAGTTTATAGCTAAAAATAAAATGTTATATTTCACCGGCCAAGCTTCAACACACCAAAAGAAGAACCATGGAATAGTAGGGGGGGCAGAGATGAAAACTACGGTCCAATCCCTAGCTTCCTCGCATGCACCCATTTTTTTTTGGCAATTTGTCGAGGTATCATATGGAATCTTAAATCCTAAAACAAAATATTCATATATGCGCTAATAAATCATCATAACATCTTCCACTACAAGACACATGCATGCAGAATATTGGAAAGAGAGAGAATGCATTATGCATGAAAAGTGTGCACAGCAATCAATCTCGTCCAACCTATTCAATGGAGAACGGGAGACTCACGCACAAAAACAAATACATAAATGCGTCTTGGAAAAAGAAAACTTAATTAATCTATAGATTGCAAAATATGGCGGAGAATGCTAAATTTGGTATGCATCTCTAATGAGCTGCCCCGGTCCCATTCAGCATGCATGTTGCAAGCATACAAATGCAATTCAACGATATACTTCATCCGGCATTGAATGCCAAGAACGTTAATTGCAACAAATTTCTTAACCAAAAAAAAAAATAAAAAAATCAATAATGTCGTGTAGTGCATGGGATCCATCCAAGAATTGATTATTAATCCATGTTTTTCGATCAAGGACTCTCAGTAGTGCAATTTCCCGGCCCGCCCTTGAGAGTAGTTTCATCCAGGAATTGCATCTCAACCCAACCACAAACCACGTATACATGCGATCTTTCTTCATACCACGCGGCCAAACCCTCGCGCAATATTCCATCATACTTGAGTTTAAAATTCAATGGCTTATGAAGTTTTTGGGATTCCAGAAGCGCTGTTGGAACGAACGAGGCAGGGACCGATACCGTCGTCCTGTTTATGCTCACATTGAACATAATATTACTCCCAATCTCGAGAAAGAAGTCTCCTGTTCTCGTAACCCATAATAACTCATGATCGAGGAATATAGAAAGCACTGAGTTTTCATGATAAATACTTCTCTCGCCATTGTTTGTTATGTTGAACGCAACATCACATTTCCCCGTCACTTGTGAAGCCGACACCTGGAACTCCGAAATCGTCAATGAATCTAGAGAAAATTCATGATCAAACCTATCGTCTAATCGGAGTTGAGTGTTCATATAAGGGAAGAAGGCGATGACAAGGAGTAGTACAGAAATGGAGATGAAAGCCGACACGAAAATACGGTCCCAATCGATATTTTGACATGTAGAACCTAATACTTGGTGTAGATCAAAGTAATGTTGACGAATTTCAGACATGAAGTCGAATGGATCGTCTCGGGTTCCTGCAGGGTCTTCTACCTCCAACGTCGTCAGCCTGTTGTATCCTTGTGTCGTCCCTATGGGGCGTGGAGGAGGATGGTTGTAGTCAGCCATTGAGGGGAAAAGGCTATTCTTTTAGATTTTGATTGATAAATTAATTAGGATGGAAGAAGATCATGATTTGATGCGAAGGGTAAATGAAAGGGATGTGTTTGTTGGAAATTTTTTGAGATGGATCATCCATTTGTCCATATTTTGTCATCCACCTCTCTTTGTGTATCCCTTTATTTAGCAACTTCTGTTTATAATGATTTTACTTGTAATTTTATTATTTAATAATCAATTGGATCAATAATAATAATAATAATAATAATAATAATAATAATAATAATAATAATAATAATAATAATAATAATAATAATAATAATAATAATAATAATAATAATCGTACGTAGGTCAACACATGCTGCATGGACATTCATATCTCACAGTTTGTTTCTGCAGTCTTCTCATCCACACTCTTTTTTGTGTGTCATGCCTAGATTTAGGGCAAGCAGGAATGGAGTCATCGAATCAAGATCTATGGTGATCTGGTTGGTCTATTGATTTCATATTCCAGATAATTAATTCTTATTTTGAATTCAAACAGGCCGGAGAGTAGAGTTTGGGTTCTTTCTCTCCGAAAATGCCGGGTCATGACCGTGGGGATTTGGATGCGTGCAAGCCCGCTATCGGAGCAGGAGGTCAAGGCCCTGTGGGATCAAGCGCGAGCCATTTTAATAGAGGAATGGAGGAAATGCTCCCCATGCGAACTAATTGTGGATATTTACTTCTAATATCCTTTTTTGAAGATGCTTATTTTGGAAGTAAAACTAAAAATGTTTAACTCATCGGTTCGGATCAATTTCGGTCCGATATAACTTAATCGGACCCGAAAATATGTTCAATTCATTGTTTATTGGTTTGGACAGATTCAGTTTGTTCTTAACCGGTTCCGGGTCGGATCCGGTCTGTTAACGAACCCGACCCGGAACCCAATCATTAAAAAATACTTAAAAAATTAAATGTCTTGGTAAAGGGCTATTGTGATATTCATTCGACGTTGCCACATTGATAATTTGCAATTTGGAATATATATTTTTTAGCCTCACTATTTTACTATAAATTATATTTCACATATCAATTTTCTATTAACTCTACATTTCTATACAATCAATTTCTCTCTTTACTATTATTTCTCAAAATATATTCAATAATTGTGTTATAATTTTATATATACTCAACATTCTATTTATTATTATTTTATTACTATCTAGCAATTTATTCATATAAATAATTCTAATTTCAATAGCATTATCTTTCAAGATGTGATGGTAGTTGACGTAAATACATTTCCAATTTTGATGAACATTTTGGCTATATTTTCGATTTTGATGAAGTCAAACATAATCACGAAGATAAATAAGCCATGGAACACTCCACAAAGATGCAGAGACATCATCGTCCACCCGAACAAACAACACAATGACAACGAACACGACGACATGTCGAACAAAGAGAAGGAAAGTTTGGAATCATTTCGACATTGAACAATAAGTTACGAACAACTCTTTTATCATATATAAAATTTGCAAAACCATATATTCTTACAAAACGGGTGGTGGTTCTGGCGTTGAAAAAATATTTAGTCAAGGTACATAAACTTGACCCTGATTCGCTACAACTATTCGATAAGGAACCTACCCAACAACAAATTATCCCTTCAAGTGGTAAATCTTTCATAATCACAAAAGAAACTTCTCGAAAAGTCATCGTAAATTTGTTACTAAATTTTTTCAACCTTTTATAATAGTTGAAAAAGAAGATTTTGTTGTTTTATAAATTTATTGAATATCGTAATGATTCTGTTATGAATGATTTTGTTTCAAATATGAAAAGTAAATTTTTAAATATTGGGATAATGTCTCAATTGTGTATGATTTAACAACATTACTTGATCTTAGTCAAAATGAAGATGAGTTAATACGGAAGATCTGTGACAAAAAGCAAACAGAACCCGGTTCTCTATTTTTAACGAAAACAATAAACTTCTAAATCTTGGGCTGATTTAATACAGAAGATCTCAGACAAGAAGCAAACATGAACATTGAACGATGTATAAGATCATCTGCTGAAGAACAGGGTAATTTTGTTAAGATTAATAATCTCTTAAGGCATAGTTTGGTATATGGGATAAGAGAGAGATTGATAAATAATCATTCTTATCTCATGTTTGGTACCTTTTTAAAAAGCTCATGATAATATCATGGGCCTTTGATAAATAATTTTTTAGAAGGATAAAATATCTCTAATAGAAGATGTGATAATTTTAATTTAATGATAAAATACACTACAAATGACTTAATTACCCTCAATTTATAAATGATTTTTTTATAAATCTATGCTAGTAGGTAGAAATTAAAATCAAATAAATATTTTATTTATTTTTATATATATTATATAATATGATATTATATAAATGAATTCGAGATAATTATATAAATAATTTTTATAAATCTCAATAAAATTATTAGTATCACTCGATTAACCTTAAAAATTGATATTTGACTTGACTCACAAAATCAATGGCTCAATTATCATATTATATAATATATAAAATTAGGTAAAAATAAATAAATCATGCAAGTACTATCGGCACATGAACAGATAAAAAATATGAACTCAACCAACAACTTTGAAATTAAAAAATTTATTATGATAAGGTTAATTTTGTCATTACAATCTAATATATAAATTTAATCACTCTTATTAAAATCATACCAAACATTAAATATAATATCCTACATCTTATTTATCATTAACTTATCATTATATTATATATCACATGTTTATCCTATCATGTGTACCAAACTATACCTAAATGGATTAGCAACACATAATGCAGTGCCGACCATGATTGTCATGGTTTCATTCTTCAGTATAGAGGTTTTACTGTATTACGAGTTTGAATTTTTGCAAAATAGATAGATATATCGGTAATATTCGATAAGTTTTATTAGTTTGAAATAAATTCTATAATTCAATGTAATTGAATAGCAAAAAGAGTGATCGCTCAATTAAATTTAAAAATTTATAGTAGATATACTTTTTGCCAAAATAAAAATAATAAAGTATATACGTTTTAAAAGGATATATTTTATGTTTTAGAACTTAAAAAATACATATATAAAGAAAAAATTGTTTAACTAGTTAAATAAAAAAATATAATTTACTTTTTAAAATGCAAGTAACATTTCAATGTTAAAAAAAATAGTTTTCTTCGCAAAAATGACGCAGCCTCTCGGCATGAATAAATGAAAGTGAATACATTGTCGTACTAAACGAAATATTATATTCGGTTATTTCATTAACACCATTTATATGAAAAATGAAATATTAAATAATTGTACATATTTTTTTTCATCCAATGGCTAAATTAAAATATTAAGATTATCATAAATATATATAGTATTTTTAGAATTGGACCGACGGGTTCAATAGTCCAATCTGTACATCATCCAAAAACTGTTTTACCTGTCAAATCGATCAAAACCGATCAAAAATAGAATTGAACTAGTCAAAAGGACCGGACCGATATTAAACTGGTAAAAGTTAAAACCGATTGGACAGGAGGCTCCATATTTGATAGCATGAATGAGCGTGGGCAATTTGATCTGCATAACATAAAAATGGAAAAAGAAATAAGGGGGACATTGTTTTGAGCAACTTTGATCATCTTTACCATTTTTTTTTCTTTATGCTTGGGATTTTTCCAGCCCACATGTTCCCCTTCCCCATTATTTCAGATAACAGAAAATGAACTCTTAAGTCTTACCCACATGATAAAAATGGAAGTATTATAGAATTCCTATTTATTTAGTTTCATAAGAAATTTGATTTCTCTTTATGCCAGTGGCTCAAATTTAGACATATATAGTTGTATGCCTGTAACTTACCTTAGGACTTGAAGCCATACCATTTACCCGGAGCTTATCCGACCAATTCACTTATTGGAGGCCGATCCATCACGCTTGCTGCTTTCACTGCATTGCTTTGCAGCAGAGGGTCGATATCTGGTAACTTGGGTACCTGCATTCAGTATAATCTATAAAAATGTGGATGATGGGCAAAATTTTTTGATTGTGATTTTACTACATTGTCCAAAAACTATGCATTGTTTGTATTAATTGCATGGGCATTGGTGGAAAAAATATATAAAATTTAGGGACAAATTTGGGATAATGGATTTGTAATGTATTGATTATGTATTTAATTGAGGTATTTATTTTTTTGAACTCATTAAACACATGAGGATCATAGTGTTTTTATTTTTTTAATAGAAAATTGTAAAATAAGAAATTTTGAAAATAATATTACATAAAAATTGAATCGATATTCGATAACAAAAAATATATTAGAAAAATAATATTTTCTTCATACATAATTCTTACAAAAAATATTAAAAAGAATATATATTTAACTATTATACTTATAAAAGTACAAAAAGAATAACAAAATTTTCCTTGTAAATTTTCTACTATTCTCATAAATTGTGTATTGTTAGATTAATTGCATGAAAATTACACAATCATTAAATAAATAAGGATTAAAATAGTGTTTTTATTTTTTAATAAAAAATTGCAACATAAGAATCTTTGAAAATAATGTTACATAAAAATTGAATAAATATTTTATAATAAAAATACATTAGAGAAATAATATTTTCTTGATACACAATTCTTAGAAAAAATATTAAAACAATAGCTTTTTTTAATTTTAAAAAATCATTAAAAATATTAAAAGAATATATATTTAACTATTATACTTATAAAAGTGTAAAAATAATAACAAAGTTTTTCATTGTAAATTTTCTACCATCCCCTTAAATTGTGTGTTGTTAGATTAATTGCATGGAAATTTTCTACATAATTTATGGGAAATCTATGCATTAAAAATGAATATATGTTTGATAATAAAAATATATTTTTTTTATCTATAAACCTACGTAAGTGTAGATAATTGACAATTTTTTCAATTGTCAAAAGATAAAAATACATCCCCATCAATACAAATCCAAAAATTCAATAAAGATATATTTGTAAATTTCTAATTGTTGTAAGTGTAAAAAGAAAATATCAATTTTTTTTATTTATTCCACCTAATATATAATTAATTAGTAGCCTAATTATTCCACATCATATATAATTAATAGTCTAACAATTGCTAATGAATTATCACTACAATATACATTGATTGTAATAATTTATATCACTTCAAGAATAAAATGCAATTCCTAAATTAACTTTCTCAAATAATCCATCTTTATACTAATTATAAATATTTTATCCTTTAAATTTTCTTTCTACATGTTATTTTATTATTTTAATGCAATTTTGTAATTATATTTTAGTGTAGTTTCTAATTAAGTAATAAATTATAGTATCACATGAAGATATAAGAAAAAAATAATTATATATGCAATAGTACAATAACATTATAAGTATATAATAATATAATAACATGAAATTTAATACTAATATATTTTATTATTTTTTAACTAAGAATTGAAAGTAAAGAATTTAAAAAATTATTTATTAGAATTTATATCAATAATTATGAATTTTAATATACTAATAATATCATAAAATACGAATCTGATAGAAAAATTAAAATAGTTAGCTATAATAAGAAGTTTAAATATTTTAGTCGCACTTATAAATATATATATTTATATATATATATATATATATAAGACAAAGTCTTTTAGTGGAATCTTTTTTACAGAGGAAGAAGTGACGTGTGAGTGTTTTACATCCATAAAATTCCCGTGTCTTTACTATTAACAAGTTTTTACATTTCAAACTAGGCAAAAACTTGTATGAAATGGTCTCACGGGTCGTATTTGTGAGACGGATCCCTTATTTGGATCATCCATGAAAAAGTATTACTTTTTATTTGAATATGGGTAGGGTTGACCCGTCTCACGGATTAAGATCCGTGAGACGGTCTCACATGAGACTAACTCTTCAAACTATATCTTGTTGTTTAGATTGTCAACTGGTTGAAAATATCATTAGAAATATTGAACCGTCTTTCACACTTTTCACGTGGTTAATATTTATAACCGTTTGAGAAAATCTTTCAACCGTGTAAAAATGATTGAAAACAAATTTTAAAAGTAAATTTTGAGTATTATAGGTTATATTTTATTATCAATTATTATTATTTCATTAGTTTTGATAATATTTTGACGAGTTAGCCATAAATATTTTAAATTGACAATTATTTGTCCTTAGTGTGCTTCACTTATATAAATTATGATTTATGCATTTATAAAATCCATAATCTGGTTGATTTTTAGGTTATTATACCTTATACGTGGTTCTTAGATATATATATTTTCAAAATTTGTTTCAGTTTAATTCATTCTATATATTATGCTAATTATAATTTATTATATAACATAAAATTAACGACTTGAATTTCAATTTGAGAAACAATTTTGAAAGTAAAGTATATAAGTTCTTAATTAATTTATTCGTCTAATATGACAAAAGACTAAATCAATATAAATAAAAAATTGAATCAAATTATTTTTAAAATAAATCAAATTTTAATTTTTATTAAATAATTAATATTTACGTGCATCGCACGTGCTTCTTGCTAGTACCCACAAGATTCCAGAAAAGATTAGAGAATAAGTTCGTTTATCAGGACTTGGATTTTGAAATTGCGTTAAAACAAGTGAAGGGAAATATAAATGAAACAAGAAAGGTAAGCCAAAAAGATGCAGAGAAGTGAATTCTCAATGGTGATAAAATAATACTGAGAACGTGTACCTGAGCTAACAGGTCAATTGTTCTCCTTAAAAGACGAGCTAAATCTCCTTCATCCATGGCACAGTCCAACATAATTTCTTTCCAAGTTAGGCCAGAAGCCCAAGCTTCAACCATGCCTGAAAATTGGCTATCCAAGCAGCATAGGATCTGTAAAACGTTGCCGTGTAAAGTTAAATATAACTACGAATTAAAACACATATTCCAGTAAATACCGTGAAATTACCTTCACCCCATGCTTTTCCTGGAGTTGTAGTAGTGAGCTCTTTTGTTCATCCAGAAGAGTTATTACATTCATGACAATAGTCGAAGCTTCGTATATGTAGCTGAAGAATCGAAACGACAAATGATCAAGTGCCATTCTCAGATGTGAAATAGACAAATAGCAAGTGCCAAGTAGTTAAAATGAAATGGACAGGTAGGATAAAACATCACTTCACCATTGATCAAATAATCAAAATAACATGCAACACTGCTCCACTTACAGAAGAAAGAAGAGAGAAACTACAGACACCTGTTATTTTTCCATGGTCGAACTTTTATCCCTTCTGATACTAGACTTCCGCAGACAGCAGCAAGCTGTGCAGGTTTCAGGTCAAGAAGAATTTTATTCCTCAGAACCATTGCTAACCAGAGTTCATTTTCTCCACGAATTGCGGCTGCAGTTTCACCAAGAGGAAAAATAACATGGGTGTTGACATCCAATGCCCGAATTTCATGTATGATATTGCTTATCTGGAAGGCATCAGAAAAGGGAATAGCACAATTTTTCAGGGAAAAAAATTGATGAAAATTCTGTTAGTTTTTAGTGTATCGTTGATCACCTGCAGAAACTCTTTCCAACCAGATGGCTCAATTTGTTCTATGCGGCTGATCAACCGTCGTGACCTAGCCTTCAAGCGTCGTATCTTCTCTTGGGTAAACTTCGCTATATCTATAATCTTCTTGTAGTCTCTAAAGCCTTCCGTACGTGCTATCTTTTTCTTCAGCCGCGAAACTCTGTTCCTTTGGTCCTTATAGAGTTCTACAGTGTTTTGGTATGTTTCAGAGAACACTACAACCTTTAAACAAAAGAAAAGATGAAACATTTAGTTCAACTGAAACTGTAGCAGAAACTATGCATAACAAGTAATTTTAGTACCCAAAACCGGTTAATTTCAGACAGAGAAACTATTTCAAAATATAGTTCAGACGGAAAAGGTTGTTTCATTGCATAGCATGCTGCCACATTTGAGGCCCAAAAATATGCTTCGTTAGGTGAATTTTTTAAGATACTGGATTACCTGATCATCTTCAGAAAGACTGCTCAGTACTGGTACATTCAAACTCCAGGACCACGTCTCAAGAGAACCTTCCATGCTCCAAAGACCACCAAACTCAGATTCTGCAACCTTTTGCCACTGCGTCTCTTCCTTATCAAGCAGAAGCGTCATTATTTCACGTGCCAAAGCGTCGCCTTTAGCCAGGGCAACATTAGGAAATCCACTTCGATAGACTGCTTTGATCCACTTCTCTGTGAAAAGGTACCAAGAATTATCTGAACTGAGAGCCACATGGTAAGAGGGTTCAATCTGATGTTCAGATTTGGTTTCTTCTAAACAAAAATCTTTATTTAATGCAAAAGAATCATGCTCATGAACCTGCAAGGAGGGTAGGCAACAAATTATAACAGAGATCTTAATAAAGAATGTAAAAGGTCGGTAACACATCGAACTAGAATGTGCTGTAAATAGATGAATTCTTTCACTTTAATCATTTAAGTCAAAATCAGATATATGGGCTTCATGCCACTGAAGAGAACATGACAATTCAGTGCCGAATGACATGTTTGCAAATATTTTGATATGGTGAGAGACTTGTATCAGCCTTAAACCATCTTCAAGGCAACAGAAGCCACCACCAAGCAGAGACTAAGTGGTAAGATGAAGGAGGAATGATTAGTAGAATGCAAAATCTAGCAGATACAAACCAAATGTGCTTCAGAAAGATGTTTCAATAATCACGTGTAAAGGTATAGGATCGAGCGTCCGCCACTTTATCAACAAATATAGATAGTGGTAATAGTGCCGCTTCAACATTTTAAATTGTACAACAGTCCAAAAGTCACGTTTCGATTGCTCACTAGAATAGACAATTATTTCATCCTAACAATCTCCCTCCCAATAATTGTATTCCTTACGATCAATAAAAATCGAACTCGTGATCTTGAGTTTACCAATTGTAGAACCGATTGTTTGTCGTTTTACCAAAAACTATAGCTAGTCGTAACAATGTAACTCCAATATTTAATATTTTAAACCGTACACCAGTTCAAATGTCACGGTTAGATAGTAGAGCCAATTATTGAATCATAACGAAAGGCTCATGGGCTATGCGAGAACACAGATGGATGGCACTAAGTGATTTAGCGAAGATGTGACTATGATTTTCCAAAGTCAACTGCAAGGGAGGAAGAAGGGTTCATAAAGTCAAGCTTACCATATTATTTACTTTTGAAGTGTTTAAAGAATCAACCTTCCCCAAGTACACAGCGGGGATTAGATGTTGAAGACCGTCAGAATCAGTATGTTGCAGGCACATAAAAGGTAAATGTTCAATTCCAAGTTCCTCAAGTAAAGGTTTCAACGAAAAAATTCTCTCAAGTTCCATCCTTTTCCGTAATTCGGTTCTGAGACGTTTTTCTTCCTAAGAAGGAAATAATTGTGATTAGTGCATCCAGAATAATGAAAAGTCAAGATGATAGTCTTCAACGGTCAGGAGTGACAAAAAAAGTATTCAAGAACTGTAAGAAACAGAAATACCCGTAATTCTTCCTGAAGATCGGCGATCTCCTTATAAGTCGATGGTGACAGTAGTTTTCTGCTTTTCTTATCAATGGATTCATCTGTAATTTCTGAAGTCAGCATTTGTATCTCATTTTGTATTCTGGAGAGCTCCTCCTTTGCAGTTAGCATGACATTGCTTCCAACATAATTTCCAAAACTTTGCTCAACCAACTTCCTTGCTTCTTCCAATGTCCGCCCAGATTGTGAGACATCCCCATCACCAGGTTCAGGCGATCTCTGAGTAACTTTAGCACCCTGCAGAGCATTGATACGTGAACTCCATATCACCAAAATAACTTGGTCAAAGTACACAAAGATTAAAATGATACCGCAAGAAGATTGAGCACCATCCCATACGATGCTGTAAACTGCGACACAAGAGGTTCAAGTCCAGAAAAGAGAACTTTGCAACATTCTTCAGCCCCTTCATATGAAGTCTGGACGAGAACAGCATGACCCCTTTCATCAATGCCTCTACGGCCAGCACGTCCTGCCATTTGCAGCAGTTCATTCGAACTTAAAAGAGTGCGTCCACTTTCAGTCCTTTTGCTCAGAGATGAAATAACTGCTGTCCTAGCAGGCATGTTAATTCCAGCAGCAAGAGTTTCCGTGGCAAAAACAACCTTCACAAGTCCCCTTTGAAACAACTCTTCAATGAATGATTTCCAGAGTGGAAGACAACCAGCATGATGTGCTGCAACACCTCTCAGAAGACCTTTCACAGCTGATTCTCTCATAGCATCAGGATATTGAAGACGGAACCTCTTCAAAGCCAATTCTACTTCAGTCATCTCACATTCATCCAATAGCTTGCACTCTTCAAGATACTGAACAGCAACATCACATCCTTTTCTGCTAAAGATGAACCAAACCGCTGGAAGCATATTCCTTGCATTAAGATGCCACAATGTGTCTATAACCTGGGGGACCTACCATAACAATAAAAAAAATGGGGAAAAAAGAGATGTGACGGAGATAAAGTATTAATTAAGGACAAAAACAGGGTTAGTCAGTACTTGTGAACGGCGGATAGAATTCATGTCATTCTTAGAACTTGAAGGCAGATCATTATCATATCTTCTTGATTTCCTTCTTCTAGAACTTTCATTCTTGTCTGAATTATCCCCTGATGAATCGATCTGTGTATTTTTTAGTGAAAGCATCCTGTTTCAGACCATAAGACACAGAAAGCCATTGGATTTCTTCCAGAATTATTCCAATTACACAACCATGTTGAAACATCTTATTTCATTAAGAGAAAAAGAGAGGAAACCAAATGTTGCAAACCAACACAAAAGTTTTGATGTAGCTCATCGCATGGCCAGATTGCTACTCCAAAATCATCAGTAAACATAAAAAAAAGGAGTGG
Source organism: Primulina eburnea (assembly GCF_022965805.1). NCBI lineage: Eukaryota > Viridiplantae > Streptophyta > Magnoliopsida > Lamiales > Gesneriaceae > Primulina > Primulina eburnea. Next base: position 35,411,353 of record NC_133113.1, read on the forward strand.
GACTAAAGGACAACAAATTTAATTTAGGTTTGAATTCCTGAAACATAAAGGTCGTTATTCCTGCTGCAGATTCAGAAATATCTAATCGACGAATGAACCAGACTCAAGTAATCACTATGATAAGTACGGCTTAAAACTTCCAAATTTCTGTTTTCAGCATTTAATTCATCCAATGATTTGGTACACTTTGTTGAAACTTCTATATTTTATAAACATACTGTGGACGAAGATCATGCAATTAATGATACACCCAAGCAGTTGAGAGCAATGAGATTTGCTAGAATTTTCTGCATTGCCAATGGAGTGCATTCAATTGGATAGCTTCCGAAAAAAGGAGAGGCTTTATTTAAGCCGGCAATAGCACATAATAAACAGAGTGAGAGCGATAGTATACAATCACCTATTCATCCCGGTGCCTTTCTCATTAAGAAGCGGTAACAATTCTGTCTTTGTTGAAAAGTGCCAAGTCAATGGAACTGGACGCTTTGATGAGGTTACAAGCTCAGTTTTTCCATGAATCTAGGGACGGCAGCAACAAATAAAATGGGATGAAATAAAGAATAAATTATAGTATATAGATGTCCATTAATCCAGTATTCTCGTGCTAATAATTTATTACCTAGTAGCTACAATGCAAGCACAAAAAAGCGTCACGGTTTTAATTTACCCAGTGTACTTGTACACTCAACTCTTTGAGTCAAACAATTTTGATTTACGGATAAAAAAAAAATTCATAACTAGCTGCATCTTATCTTCAACACACATCTTGATACGACACAAAGAAACGCTAGATGTTCACTGGACACGAAAAAACTCAAATCTGCAGATGAAATTACAAGTATACGGAAAGCTGCCTTCAAGTTTTGACAGCGGTTCAACCAGAAATAGAAAAGAAGGAAGTTGAATGTTTTGAAATAAGACAGTCATAATAAACTCCAAGAAGTAAACAAATTTGTTGGTAATATAGCAAAGAAATGAAAAGTAAACACCAGCAGCTGCAGTACCTGACCAATCCAACCAGCCAACTCATTTGGATTTGCCACTGTTGCAGACAGACAGATAAGTTGAACGTCTTTGGGGCAATAAATAACCTGTGTGAAGATAGCACCAATTAACAACATATTCAATCAGTAATATTACAAACTTCTTCAGGAGAAACTACGCACAATCTCTTCCCAAACGGTACCCCGAGATATGTCACTCAAATAATGCACTTCATCCAGAACAATCACATCCACATTGGAAAGTGCACTTTCGGAGGAAGCCAGTCCAACACTGCGTGAGAAAATTTATCTATTAAAAAAAGAAAGACGCAAATCCTCAGTTTTTATTTAAACCAAACAAAGTGAGTGAAAAAGACCTGGATCACTGACAGAAAATAAAGACAATGAGATTTATGCTATAAAGGTACTATGAAAAACTTATTATCAAAAGTGAGCAAAGGAACAAAATACTTGACAAATGTGAAGGTTGGGGTACTCTATCAGCCAAAATATCAATAGAGCCTTTCATGCCCTATTCTCCGTTGGAATAATCATATGAAGAATATCTAAAAACAGACCAAGTAAATAAACAGTCGAACTCTCTGATGCACCTTTGATACAACATGTTGCGCAAAATCTCTGTAGTCATAATCAAAACCTGAGCATCTTTGTTAACTGCAGAATCCCCAGTAAGAAGGCCAACATCTTTATCACCAAATGTCTCACTGTAAAATCACATATCAGAATTGGAACCCTTTAATGTTCCAAAATTAGCAGAAACAAATCAAACAGTCTCAACTTCACTTACCGAAACTCGCGAAATTTCTGATTTGACAAAGCCTTGAGAGGAGTAGTATAAAATAGTCTCCTTCCTCGGGCTACGGTTGCGACAGCTGCGGACTCAGCAACCAAAGTTTTTCCGCTACTAGTTGGTGCAGAAACTACAACTGAAGAACCTCTCAAGAATGCTTGAATTGCCAACCGCTGCAAAAATAGAGTACATGCCGTCACACTTTCTTTATGTGCACAGCGTAGCAAAGACATGTCATGTCTTCGATGCACACTCCAAAGATTACCTATTCGTGCTATCATTGTACTTTATGATGAATTAACTTTCATGAACACGTGCCGGCAAAATTCTGTTGCATGCACAACACTACTCGAAAAGGAAACAACCAATATAATTTATAACCCAAAGATATTCCCTCATGTATAGTCGGACCCTCACCAAAACTAAGCACTCTGAACTGACAAAAAATTTAAATTTTCCCACTATCTATGGTTCAACCAAAAACATATAAATCACACGGTTCAAATTTTCTTTGAAAAACATCACTTACTTTGATAATCTCCTAATATTATCAATAACAACATTCGTTGAGACATGGACATAGTACATCCTCAAATATCCATAACTACAGTTAAAGACTTGAACAAGTGCGTTGCAAATAAATCAACAAAAACACCAGGCGATTCATCTTCCAGTTGACAATTGAAAATGTAGCAAGAAATTGAAAATTAGATATTCGTGGGCGTTGCTTTTTTGAATAAAAAACGAACCCGCTCGTAAAATCGTATGATAAAACCTGAAATTTATCAATTCTGAAGCTGAAAATGGAGGACAACTCCTCGACATCAATGATCTCCTCACCGTACTCCCGTACTTCTCTCCGAAGCCTCTCGACTCTCTGCCACTTCAACTCCTCAATCCTAGATCCCCTACCAACACTATCCTCTGTAACGCCGTCGTCATCGTATTCGTCTTGTTCACCGTATTCACCAAATTCTCCAGAGACAACCTCGTATTCCTCGGCCGCCACGTCATATTCGTCATCATCCACATCCGTTTCTGCTTCATTATCTTCGTCGGAGAGCTGAGACGAGGACTCACTGGGGAAAATTGACTTGGGAAATTTGTAGCGAATTCTGAACTGGAGATTTTCTGCAGCACGAAAGGATTTTGGAAATTGGAAGTGGGGAAATGGTCTGAATAGAGGGAAAGAAGAGTAGCTTTGTAGAGTGAAAGACGATTGCGCGAGAGAAAATGCTGTCATGGCGGGAGTGAAATCGATTATGTGCCTAGTCCCCGTTTTACCGCAACAAGATAATGAAATATTTCAATTCTAGTCCCCAAAGTTGTCGAGTTTTCAATTTGACCATCTTTCTATTGTTGTTATTATTTAATTACTTTTTTATTTTTAAAATAGATAATGTGATTAAAAATAACTTATTAATATAAAAAAAATTAAGCATTTTTCATAAAATACTAGTTTAATTATTGAGTACAATAATGGAAAAAATAATTAAAGTTCAATTTTTTAAAAATGACGCAAAAACCTATGTTTTAACTTTTAGAAAAATGGTTTCTCGCCTGTAAAAATTATCAACAAGTAAAAGTCCTAAGGCTAGACTCAAGGGCTCCGCATATGATATATAGATTGAGGTTGAGGTGGGGGTGTATTCAATATTTGAAATCGATGATTTTAGTAACTTTTAAACAATTTAAAATGTCGAAGGTATTCCATCTAAATTTTTATAATAATATGGTGGTATTCAACATGTGATTTCTTAAAGTTTTAAAAAATCTCATGATATACAAACTCGATTTTTTAAAACTCAATAAAATTCTTAGATGGTCAAAACTTGTGTGAGACGGTCTCGCGTGTCGTATTTTATGAGAGATATATCTTATTTGGGTCTTCCATGAAAAAATATTACTATTTATGTTAAGAGTATTACATTTTATTGTGAATATCAGTATCGTTGACTCATCTCACAAATAAAGATTCGTGAGACCGTCTCACAAAAAACATACTCTTTTTATATATCCAAAATGCCAAAAAATCTCCGATGACTTTTGTGGAATTATTTAGTACAAATTTTTAATCTTTAGGTACAACTATGAAAAATAAAAAATTCTTCACCACTAATAATGCCAAAAATTTGTAGATATTTAAAATTAAAAATAGCCTATAAATAATTTTTTTTCCCTTATCCAAAGTTCACAAGTAGACCTCTCTTCTCCATTTGTTATTTCTTTTAAATGATCATATAAAAATAAAAATATAAAATCGTGTCGAAACATAATATAAATTTATAATTTATTCAATTTTTTTTTATTATTTTCTCTAATTTTTACAATTCTTCTCTCTTCCGTGAAACCGTTTTTTATTCTTGTCTTTATAGATTTTTTATGCACGTTTAATTTTAAAAAAATATCATTATTTACAATTTGTTAAAATGGTTTTTATTAAATAAATTTTGTGTAGTATTAAAAATGTAATATTGTCTTTTATGTTAGAATATATATGAGAAAATGTAATGGCTTTTATTTGCAGCTTCTTTATGCCATCTCCAACACATATCCTTTATTTTTCATCATCTATCCTTTAAAATAGAGTTCTGTGATCTCTATTTTTAAAAACCTTCTCCAACCCATATCCTCTAAAAATATTTCAAAATACTCTATTTCTTTTTTTTTTCATTTTCAAAAACACACGCATATAATTATATAATTACATTATGTATTATATAACCGAACTCACACTACAAGAAAAACGACTTTCCGCAACACGTCATCAACAGCGTGTATTAAAAGCACGCTGCGAATACTACTTTTCACGGCGTGCACCCACCTGTGCACCGTTAATAGCGTTGCACTTGATACTATTAACGGCGTGCATTAAACGAACGCTGCGGATAGTACTATCGGCGGCGTGCATATAAAGCTCGCTGCGGATAGTAACTTGATACTATTAACAGCGTGCATTAAAAGCACGCTGCGGTTATTACTATGGACGGCGTGCATTAAACGCACGCTGCGGATAGAGATATTTGCAGCATGCCTTTTTGTGTGCTGTTAATAAATTATATAAACGACAGCACACAATAAACGCACGCCGTTAATAATATTATTAACGACGTGCAAGTTTATGTGTGCTGTTAAAAATAAATCGTATTCAGACATTAACGGTGTACATTAATCGCACGACGTTAATAGTATTATTTACGGCGTGCATATTATTAGCACGCTGCCAAAAATGAGTTCGAATTTCGATTTAAGGCCACATTTAGCGACGGTTATCTAAAACCGTCGTCGATGCTGCGGAAAAATTGCACGTTTAGCGACGGTTATCGCAAACCGTCGCCGATGCAGAGGAAAATGAATTGCTTCAAGGCCACATTTAGCGACGGCTAACTACAACTGTCGCCGATGTCAATCGGCGACGGTTAATAGATAACCGTCGCTAATAGACACACATTGGCGACAATTTACATACAAACCGTCGCAACAAAGCGCAAATTATCTATTTAAACCCGATCTACGTTCCATTGTCTTCCACATCACTTAACACTTAAAATTTTTCTCTTGTTATATGATTTTAATTTCGACTTAGATATTTGTTTTTATTTCAATTTTTGGTTAATTTTTTAATTGAATTTTTTATTAAAATATAATAAATTATAAAAGTAATTTTTTTTTAAATTTACGCAAAATTTAGCGACGGCTTTTGGAACCGTCGCTAAAGTTTTAACCGTCACATCATTTTAAGACCGTCGCTATAGTAGCGACGGTGTTTAATTTCGGAACCGTCGCTGATTTGCGACGGGTTTATCGAAAAGCCGCTAGAATTTTGTTTTTTTATGACTATTAATGGCTTACACATGCACGTTGCGGAAAGTTGTATTAACAGCGTACATATGCACGCCGTTGATGATAGTATCAACAGCGTGCAATGCACGCCGCGGATAATCCTGAACTTTTAACGGCTTGGAACTTTGCAGCGTGCAATGCGCGCTGCGGAAAGCTTATATGCGCGCTGCGGAAAGCCGTTTTTGTTGTAGTGTCAATTAATTCGATAAACATAGTACAATAAAAAATCGACGTCTAACTTTATTGTTGTTTGTGTTTTTAAAATTGTTAGTGACGTCATTTAGTATTGTCTACTGTTTATCATCTAAAAAAATCGCATGTTTATTAAGTTAAATAAATTAAATAGACAATAAGTGTTTCTAATAAATTATGTTATTAATTTTTGTAATCATTATCTTGTTTATTATTTTCATTTCATGAATATTATAAACAATATACTTATAATTATTTAATTCATGAAAATAATAAAACAATTAAAAGAAATTAAGTAAGTATAAAAATCATTTAACATTAAAATTAATTAATTAAATAATTTAAAATATAATAATATAAAATGGCGCAAAACAAATACATAAAAATACAAAAGAACTATTTTGTAATTGTTACGATGGCATTTCAGTAATTTGGTGGAATCTCTATATGAATAGTGATCCTCAAAAAATGGAGGATCACTATTGCAATCTCCAAAATGAAGATTGCATTTGGAGTTGGGTTGGAACACCAACTCATACTATGGGTTGGAGATGCTCTTAAGTAAGTGTAATAATAATATATTATAATAAAAAGTATTATTTCATCGATGTTTAATCGTGTTATTATGTATCATAACATTAAATATAATTTGGTCTGTTCTTGAATAAATTTATTTTTTTCCGGCCAACAATGTTAACGATTTCCTTGAAATTTTTGATATGTTTGCTTGTTGGATTCAGATCAAATACTTTTCTCTGATTTTTTTTTAAATTATAATTTTTTTTATTATAATTTAAATTAAACATATTAGGATAGGTACATATCATTTTCATCGATACACTTGTAGTTTTCAAATTTTTATATTTGTTAGTAGATATTTGAGCATCGTCATCTTCAACTTCGTTCAAGTTATAAAATCAACATGATTCACAGAAAAATTAAATGCCAGTTTAAATCTTTCAAAAGGTATGCAAGAATCCGTATTTTTTTTTTCAATTTCGTTACATATTATTACAACTCCATAAAAATCTATCATTTTAAAAATATATTACAAATCCGAATTTAATACACTTATGTTATGCATGTTATCTGACAGGGTCGGACCAAATTTAACCGGTTTTGAATTATAGAGTAATACAACCAAACCTGTAGGATAACATACCAGATTACATTGGTTTCGGATTTTGACCAGATGGAGTATATTATAAGTTAATATAAAACCGAGTCGAAACGAAATTGGTTGCCCCGAATTTGACCGGGCTGTTGACCAATTTAGAAAGGAGAATGATTGAGTTGGATCAAAGTGAAACCAACTTTTTTTGTTATCTCCAATAAATATGTACTTAAACATGTCATTTTATTTGAAAATTATGTATATTATTCGTTACATGTAGAATTACAAGTGACAATTATTCAACAACAAAGTGCTCGAAATTATTTTTTAATAAGCAGTTTCGGACCAAATTGAAGTCGTTTCTAGATCAGAACATAGCAAATCTTATTATCTGATTGGATTGGTTCATATTCAAAATAAAGATTTTTAAAAACCAATCCAATTCAATTAAAAAATCGGATTCGGTTCGAGCCTCAACCACATTAACCGATCCAAATGGAACCGAATTATGTAGTATTGGTTTCAGGCTGGTTTTATGTCAACCAAGACTGTTAACCATGACTATGTAGACCTCAAGTCCCAAATTAATTTGGATCCTTGATGATATATAGCATCGGTTTTTTTTTTTTTGGTTGGTTTAAAAAACCTAATCATACTGTTAGTTAAGGTTATTATCGGAATATGTCTCTACCTTAAACATTTACAAAATATTAATTCATTTTAAAAACTGTAAATAAAGTTAAAATAGTACATACAATTTTAAATATGATAATTTTTTTATATACATACATTAAGATGTAAGGCGAATAGCATGGGATAAGGAAGACGCAGACTGATTGCAGCCGTCAAATCAATACTGTGATCCAGCTACGTACCACACCTATTTCGCATGCACCATTTTTAAGTTAATTGCTGCCTTCCACTATATGGATTTTTAGCACAGTACCCATTTCAATCGGAATAACGACCACAACTATGTGTGTTTAAATCGAACCTTAACCAAATACAAATCGAGAAGGCCGTGAATAACTAACCGTTTCTTGACTACGATAAATGCCATTTCCAGAGTTCTTCTGAAAACCTCCACGGTCAAGTTTATTAATCGACCATGTCCCAAAAAGGTCTCCGAGCATACACCAAAATATAGCAGGGTTGGTACTCCAATCGTGCGCCATCCCCTACTTCAAATTGGGGATCATTCCTTTATATTTTTTCTAATGTTTTTTTTTAAAAAAAATTTTAAACGACTTTTGTTTTTATTTACCTTTTATTATTATTATTATTATTATTTTAGATAAATTAAATAATATATAATGTCGATAAACTTATTAAATGAATTAATTATAAATATGCGATTTATATAAAACAAAATTTATATTATTAATATATAATTAACACATTTACAGAATAAAAAACATGAAATAGATATAAATTCGGTACACAAAAACAAGATCCCACAATATGAATATATATTATGTTATTTTTTCAATTCAATTGTCTAAATTATTTATGTTTATTTAATTCACTATACAATTCATTTAATATAAATTAAATAAGATTACATTATTTTATTAACTACTCAAACAATTAATTTATATATTAACGTAGAGATAATTTTAATAAAATATTAGTTTCACTAACTTTATTTGAATTAATTATTTAATTAGATTAAATTATCTGTTCTAATAATAAAATTATTTTTATTAAATTTAAGTGTAAGATTTTTTCTTCATAATTAATTTATGGATAAATAATTATAGAATAAAATAATATGAAATATTTCAAGAACATTTGTTTTCAGAGTTGAGTTTAGAATTGATAGATAGAATAACTAGTTTGTATTTAATGAAAAAAAAATGCATTATTTTGAAGTTAAAGTTGCATCGAGATAACAAAATAAGTTGGAGATGCCGTTGCTTTTGCAGTTTGCTCCAAATTATAACAAATCAATAAGCATTCCAGACCAGTTTAAAATAATTATTTTAAAAATATAATAAACAATTGTCTCTAAGTTCAGTAAAATAAATGCAAAAGAAAAAAAATCTTGGATTAGCAATTTAATCTCCTTTCATTATGCTGAAGAAAATAAAATTGACAACTTTAAAGCTATACTTAATTTTGGCAAATTCGCCATGAGCATCTCATGTAGGTAGAAATGTAACGCGTTTGGTTTCGTTTGAACTTTATTCTTTAACTAATCACAATTGCGGCGGGAAATTCCATCGTGTGTATATATATATATTATCGGGGATATACCTTTTACTCTCTCGTTTTCTTCTTTGAAAAGCTCTACTCGATCTTTCTACGTTCCTCCCAGGCTGTCAAGTCATTATTGCAGTTTTAATTGAATTTTTACTGCACAAGATCTCATTCAAAAGCCATTCTTCTCAGGGGAAAAATGGCCGTTTCAAGATTTTGCACTTCAGTTTTAGGCGTAAGATTTATGATCTTGTTTCTTTGCTGCCCATCGATGTGTCTCAGTCTTCGTTTCTTACCCAACGGTGCTTCAGCAGAACAGGGTTTCAACGGCATTAATTACTTATTCTCCGAGGCCCCAGAGTACCGCAACGGCGTCAACTGCCCTTCAACGGCATCGTCTTCCGACGGATTATCACACTGCGATGCGTCTTTGGTTCACGTGGCGATGACCCTTGACTCCGAGTACCTCCGTGGTTCAATGGCGGCGGTGCACTCAGTCCTCCGCCACGCATCGTGCCCAGAGCAAATCTTCTTTCACTTCATTGCCGCCGAGTTTGACCAGGCCAGTCCTCGGGTACTGACCCGACTCGTTCGATCCACATTCCCCTCGCTCAACTTTAAAGTGTACATCTTCCGAGAAGACACAGTCATAAACCTCATCTCCCCATCCATACGCTCAGCTTTGGAGAACCCGTTAAACTACGCCAGAAGCTATCTGGGGAACATTCTTGACCCGTGTGTCGAACGGGTCATCTATCTTGACTCCGATCTTGTACTGGTTGACGATATCCACAAACTCTGGGAGGTCAACATCCCAGAAAAGAAGGTGATCGGAGCGCCGGAATACTGCCACGCGAACTTCACCAAGTACTTCACACGTGCTTTCTGGTCCGACCCGGTTCTGAGCCGCGTATTCGGGTCAAGAGACCCGTGCTATTTCAACACGGGTGTTATGGTGATGGATTTGGACAAGTGGAGGCAGGGTAAGTACGAGAAGAACATCGAGAATTGGATGGAACTGCAGAGAAGGCACCGGATATACGAATTGGGTTCGTTGCCTCCGTTTTTACTCGTATTCGGTGGGAATGTGGAGCCCATTGATCACAGGTGGAACCAGCACGGGTTAGGTGGTGACAACGTGGCGGGATCCTGTAGGGCGCTGCATCCTGGTGCAGTGAGCCTGCTGCACTGGAGTGGTATGGGGAAACCTTGGGTTAGGCTTGATGAGAGGAGGCCTTGTCCTTTGGATTATCTTTGGGAGCCTTATGATTTGTACAAGCCTGATCAGCTGAGGGTACAACCTGGAGTGCAGCATCGACACTTTGCCTCATATGCAAATGTTATTGGATTTTCTGGTTATTTGTTTTGAAAGTGTTTTTTGTATTGATTCTTTAATAGTTTTGAAATTAAAAAAAAAAAAAATTGCATTTGGGCAACGTGTAACCTTACATATTTCTTTCTTCAACTTGTTTGTACATTTTGATTCGTTAAATTTGGTAAAGCAATTTGGTTCCGAGATTGTTGTTGTTTCCGTTTTTTTGAGGGAAGACAAAAAATCTGGGGTTTAGCTTGGTGTAATTTGTGAAGAGACTTGATTATTTATTTACTTACCCAAATCATAAAATATGGCATTTTAAATGTAGTGATGGAATTAATACGGATAGTTGGCAGTGTATATACAAGTACATAGAGAAAAAGAAACGGTGAATCAGTTAACCATGATTTAAATATATATCAACGTCTTTACTTTAATATTATTTATGCTATTAATTTCGATTGAACTCCATAGATAAGCCATCACCGGTAAGTTCAAACAAAACGAGACCTTCACCAATTCATTTCACAAACACATGCATGTTTCCCACTCAATGCAAATTACAAAATAATCATTGCAAATTTTATTATTTTCTAATACGTACATATAACACGTACGTACGTGCATGAAAGCATATATCCAATTAATAAAAAAAAATTCCCAGCAATCGAAAGACAAAGATATAATAAATAAATGTTCATCCTCCGAGGTTCTTTCTGATTCTAACGACATCTTGACCATTTACCATAAACCCCTTCTTCAAAACTTCATCCGGCATGAGGGGTTTCGACGTAAATGTGGCTATCGATGAAATTTGTGCCCCTGGATTCTGACTACTTAATCCGGACATGATCAATGCTGGGTTCACAAAGTCAAGGTTATACAAAAAATGAATCAGGCCTCTTGGAAAGACAAAACAATCACCAGGTCGTAATTGTTGAGTATAAAGACGATCGTTCGTATCGACAAAGCCAACTAAAAGTGAACCCTCGAGTAGAATGGTGACCTCTGATGCTCGAGGGTGAGAATGAGGCGGCACGAGACCGTTACTCGCTATGTCGATTCGTGCCATGACCAAGCCAAGAGTGTTGAGCCCGGGTAAGCTATTAGCGTTAGTGAGGGTAATGTTGAATCCAAATTGGTTCATATCACCTGGCTTGGATAACGCAGATGTAGCGAAATGGGAAGCCAATGTTTGTTCTGGGTTTATGCATGGGACGCCATTGGAGAAGAAATTTTGGGTGTTTTTTGAATCCGCAACACAATAGTCATGAAGTGGATCTAGATCAGATTTTATAAAAACAGTGTTATAAGATAGAGCCAAGATAAGTTTGAAAAGCGAAATATAGTTGATTTTCATGCTAAATTTGTTGGGAGAGTAGAAAATTTTAAGTGGATTTTCATGTGGTAGCTAGGTAAGACTTCATGGTTATGATTGTAGTTTATATCGAAAAAATTGAGTAGCTTCAGAGCATCGGAGGAGGATGCAAGAAGGCAAGTCACGGTGGATTGAAAGTGAAACAAACGGCATACGCCTAAAAAATAGGAAGTTTGGTTGGTGGAGTGCGATTATTTTTCATTTCGAGTGTCTACGTCATAATAAAATTATTTGGTATAAGGTGTTAAATTATTTATGTTTTGAGACATCCAAAAAACTCGACTCTTGTGCTAGTCGCTTATAACGAAGAGCTGGTCTCAAGAATGGGATTGAATGTAAAACATTTGGGGCTGATTGTTGAGGTCGGGATAAGATAAATATGAGAATAAGGTCGGGAAAATTATATTTTTGATGGTGTAATTTGCACTTTTTCTACTTTTGATTTGGTTAAAAATGATTTGTATTTTTTATCACGTAACTTGTTCATTTTTTGTTCTGTTAATTAACGGTAAAATTTCATTTTTACTCCTTCAACTTTCATGTTTTTTTTTTAAATTTTCATCTTCTTTTTTTAATCAAAATCTATCATATGTGTCAGAAATTGCTTGTGCCATAAATGTTGATGTTGACATGAATTTTTGAAAAAAAAACTTATGTATGTGTCATAGTTTTTTTTAGAATCTTATTTGAAAAGAAAACCATGGACTTTGTTAAAAAATATAACCGAAAATGGAAAAAATATTCACAAATTACACGATTAAAAATACAAATTCAACCTAAATTTATATTAAACTTTAATATTTATTTCAACCTTGTTGACGTTATTTTTCAATTAGTTACTCCATCCAATTACATTCCCTGGTCCACACGTGCCCCGCACACTCCTTATGGTTATCTAAGATCTGGCACGCGCCAAACCATTTTCTAATTTCCAGTTTCTCTCCACTCCACTCTTTCCTGCAGTGGGCCTTCAGTTCCAGCCTCTCTCTCTTCAGTTTGCAACATCATCGCTTCAACTTATTTTCTTAATAGTTCTTTAGGTACCCTTTAATATTTTTGAAAAAAGTTTTCCATCGATTTTAGCAATTTAAATTAACCCTTTGATTATTTGGTAAAATGTGGTTTCTTTTTTTATATGTATTTTTTGGTTCAAAAGGTGTTGAATGTTTTTATGCAGCCACGAAGATTGCGAAGGCTCATCTTTTGCTCACTTTAGGAAGTCGGTTCGCAGTTGAGAAGCTGAAAGGCAAAAAAACTACCTTTTCTACTTCCTGACGTGTGAATCATGTACTTTACAGAAGAACTAGGAAAAACAAAATTCTGTGTATGTAAAAAGTTGTAATTTCATAGATAATGATAGAGTAGGAAACACAGCAGATGGATGTTGTTTCATTTGGGCTGCATGCCCTGTCTTCTTTTTGTCTTCATCAGAACGGCTTTGTTATTCTTTGTTTGATATATGTACTGGTGATTTAGCCATTGTTGCTTAGTCTGTGATTTCATCTGTGTTCTAACTATTTTATTTGTCATCATTGATATCGAAGAGTAAATAAATGAATCTTTGGTTGGATCTATTGTCCTTTCAAATATTTATATTGGCCCAGTTTGATTAATGTGTTTTTTTCTTATTTAATAGTTGTTTTTTATTGTTCATTCTTTGTAAACCATCCAAAATTGAAAATTCCTGACTCCGCGCTCTCCCATTTGTTAGGTGTTGTAATTCTTTCGAAGTGTTGAAGTAACTTTGTCTAAAGTTGGGATCTTTACCTTGATGAATAAGATGGACGAATCAGTTAAATCTGATCCTAGGCTGGAAGTGTCTGTTTCTTTTGGTAGGTTTGAGAATGATGCACTTTCCTGGGAGAAGTGGTCATCTTTCTCACCTAATAAGTACTTGGAAGAAGTTGGAACTCTATCGACTCCCGGGTCAATTTCAAATGATTCTGTAGGAGGGTACTGGCAAGTAGCAATACGAGTACCATCGTCTACCTGCATCCTCAAACTAGCGAATATACATCGGTGGCAGACTAATTGATTGCTTGTGGATATCCTTTTCAAGGGTATATCATAAAATGCTGGAAAAGCGAGACACTTGATATATCTGGCTTCTTCGCTGCAGGCAAGCCTGTAATGAATTTCCCTGCCATTTTCTGTTTTTAAATAAGTGATGTGGGCGCTCTACAAGGATTAATATAGCTTAGAATGTAGACATATTTACCATATGCTGCAGAGAGAAACTCTAGCATTTTTGCATATTTTTGAAACAATTTGAATGTACATAGGAGGTTTCATGTATAATTTGCTAAAAAGCAAGACTTTCCGATCACAAGGATTACTATGATACAGAAACTGCAGACCTGCATGAATCAGCCTATCGAAATTTGATGTTTAAGTCGGAAAATTTTATTTTTCAGTGCAAACTACCATTGACATCACAAGGACATAACATCACCTACTTAACGATGAAAAACAGCCTTGAAATGTAAAATTTCCTTCTTTACTGTGCGTGCACGACTGAATTGCAGTCACATTTAGAAACTTACTTCTGAATCATTATTAACGCTTGAGTAACTGGAACAGTTCTTTGAATGATCTATCATGAAATCATTTGGCAATTTTGGGAACCTAAAGACTCTTGTTGTTCCCCCTACAGTTGATGCAGATGTCCTCTTCTGCATATTTCTTGCTATATAAACGCAAACTTAGTCTGTCATTCCAAGAAAATCATGGACAGTCACAAATAATTGGAGAAGATTTGCCCTTTTATCCTTCGATGATCCTACTTGATAGTAATCTGAAGTTTTCTTCACAAGTTCCATTACTCTCGTTTGCTCTTCCCGCAATACTCATATATCAAGAAAACCTTCCATTTCACGCACAAATCCTCCATAAGATCCACAATTCACCACCTTTTTCGTATTTCATTCACTCGTATGGATAATTCTGAGCTTGTTTTGAGGAGTAGATCGTATTCTAATGTCGCTGATTTCTTCACATTTGAGAATTCAGTACTTAAGCCTCCAATTTCTGGCAATCCAAGAATTGTGTATCCCTTTTCCTTCTCGTCATCTGATTCAGAGCCATCATAGCTTTGGCTCCCGGAACAGCTGCTTAGGCTACTGCTAAAGCTGTGGTTTCTCTTTATCACACACCGTCTCCCCTCCGCACGAACCACTTCTTGGACGACGAATTGAAGCAACATTGTTTTTCCATCGGTGCTTCTCACATCTGATAGCTTTCTCAGAGCAGTAAGGGTAAAAGCCAGAGCATTTCCTCTAGATGCTCCTGCATTTAGTCGATTCCCGGCCTTAAGCACCGCTTCCTAGAGTTTCAAGAAAAGCCCTCCAGTTCTGAGCTCCCCGCAAGCTGATTCAAGTGAGCGTAAGGATTCTTTGATGTGTAAAATCTCCGAGCCATAATTTGATCTAGAAAGCATGTTTTTTAAACGGGTGAAGCATGAGGGAACAAAGTTGAGGAGGTGGTATAGGAAGGATTCAGCATCTGCATGTCTCGTGGGAACTCCATCAAATGCAAGAATTTCAGATTCTTCTTCACCAGCTGGTGCTATGCTTGTTAACTTTTATAGTATGTCGATATTTAGGCCGTTTCTATTTAGCAGCGCATCGACAATCTCCTTTGTGTGACACCTAGAGAATTGACCACAGCAGCTATGCTCTGTGGTTTTCTGGAGTCAAGGATGAGAATCTGAGATGGAGGACAAATCACATCTTGGACTTGCTGGTATGTTCACTCCATTGGGAGATTTTTGGTTCATGGCAACATATCCAAAGAGTTCTTCCATTATATCACCATCAAACCTGGATTCAGATCAATAGAAAACGTACAGATTAAGGATAAGGCAAATACCTTTTCTCTAGCACCATTTCAATAAAAATTGTCTACGCTTGCAATGATGGCCGTTACATTGAAGAACCCTTTTTCATATTGCCCAACACCATGGGATCCTCGCCATTCGGCAGCAGTGGTGGTGGTGCTGGCCTGCTTTCTTTTCCTACTGCCCTCGAAACTGATGATGGCCGTGGCGATGACATCTGAGCGGATTCAATCTTTTTTGTAGTTGTTTTTCCTGCCTTGGGTGGTGGTTGCAACATCATAGGAGAGGGCGATGGAAGAGCATTGAACAGATAGGAAGTTTGGCTGTTTTGTGGAGAAGCTTGCAAAGGACGGAGGAATGTTGGAAACAATTAGCACAAAGAAGAGACAAACAGTTGCAGATGTTTGGAATATTGCAGTCATGATTCTCGAAGTTGATTTGCTGAGCGTTGGGAAGGAGAGGAATGAGTTGGTTGATTTGTTATGCTTAAAATGCCTTCGATTCGGTAAAATATACATGCAACTACTGACTACTGTATTGATCAAATGGTGAACTATGTGCGATTCATGTCGAGTATGGCATGGCATCAAAGCTAGCTAGACTTGCCAAAAAATGAAAAAGATGCAAAATAGTATCAATAGAAATTTCAAGTTCACATGACAAACATTTAGATGCAACCTAAGAAAAATATACAACTTTCGAGGGATAGCTAACAATCACAAAATGAATCAAGAAAACCCAAACTGCCTAATACAGAGAACAAAACGTTAGATGATGGGAATACCAATCATCGTTGACAATATCTATAATAATTAATGCACACGTACAAGAATATCAAAGAGAGGGATATCAATCATCAAGGACAATATCATAAACTAAAAAATGTTGAGAACGCAAAAAATAAATATACATTAATTCATATTATTATTATTCATGTTTTTATATTAAAAATATTAGATTAGATAGATTACATCATCAATGTCCCATGGAAAGAGTCATTTGTTTCTTCATTCTTGTGTGGAAAAGGGGTCCAAGTCTTGTACAATCATGAATACACCAATTCCAGTAGTGACATCAACCGGAAAGAAGTTGTTTACCTAATGTATCATCAAATTTCTTGGTAACATATAAACACAGAGCGTCCCCCAAGCTGTTTTGTTAATATCTAGATTTTGTATTAAATTTTCGTGCTCAAATTGCACTTTGATGAGTTGAAAAAATGTTAATTTGAATCCAAAAAAACGAATCTATCGGAGAGATCGATCGAGAGCCCTGCTAAATGATATAAACTTCATATCATATTATTATTTTAAATATCTATTGATTTTCAGACGTCGAAAACAAATTTCATAATTTATTTATATATATATATGATATACCCAGGAACGTCAATACTCCTCTTGCTGCCTTTGAACTGTCAATTGTTGCCTTAACCGATGGATGAATTTCTCGGCTCTCTCGTTGACATCTTCAACCTCCATAACAGCAAGTTCAAGCTTCTGCTCCTCCCAATTTTCAGCCATGTCTTTAATAAGCAAAATCCCATTAATATTTTCGTCTTCTTGATCCTGAATCGAGAGCCTCCTCCAGTACTCTTCCCTTTGACGATGGTGATGCAGACATGGACAATTATACAGACTTATTATCGGGCAGTATAACGATTTCGGCTCCGATACTTCGGGTGCCGGAAAACATTTGAAAATCGATGATATTCGTCTTTTAAAATTCTTCCACGGGCCATCATTATTATTTTTTCTTCCGCTCGGGGAATATGTTGTGATTTGCATGCTAATTTTCTTGCGGACGCGTCTTTATTTATTTATTTTTTTTTAAAAAAAATATATATGTATTAGGACTTAGGAGGGTTTAGCTTCAAATTTTATGGAAGATTAATCTTTATGATATTGTTGACATTTATAAGTTAATAATTAAATCTTTGGTCATATCTCATAAATTTTAATTCCTTAAAACGGCGGAAGATGATATATTTCAAACCGAGAGAAATATATCTGTTTTATTTATCCAATATATTACGAGATACTCATACATTCAGGAATGACCTGAACATAGGTAGTTCGAGTACTCGACCCGATCTAAACAGTGGGTCGGGTAATGGGTATTCAAATTTTGTACTCGGACATCAGACATGTATGACTCGGGTTACGACATTTAATTTTTTTATTATTTGGCAAAAATATTTCTACCAATTCTTTTTTTTTTTGAAAAAATTTCTACCAATTCTAAATATACCACTTCACTCATTTCTTGAAATTTTTCTTTTACATGAGATTTTATGATTTATATATACTTTAATATCCAATTACTATTTTATGTGATTTATATGAATTATTGGATTGCATATAATTCTTGTCTTTAATATTGATGGAAAATGTGTAATATATTTATTTTGGAATTTTTTTATTCAATTTATGTTATCAATTGCAATATGCAAGTCCAAAATTAAAAATGTCAAAAAATATCATGCATATAATTATCTGACATGTTACGAATGAAATCGTTAACTTTTGGATATGGGTCGGGGCAGTTATGAATTTAGATTTAGATGAGACGAGTATCGATTTCTTCAACATCGTAATAGGTTAAATCAGGGATCCTACTAAACTCGACCCTTTATCATCCCTAAATACATTAATATCTAGCTAGCTACAAAACCTAAACTGCCAAAAATCAAAACCAAAACCGAGAAATTTACAGTCTGGTTCAATTTAAACTGTTTAATGAACACCCCTATATGTTATAGATACGACGGCTATGCATGCATGCATGCTGCACATAATTGTATAATAAGTTTCCATTTTTCTGCTGATGATATATGTTGTGTACGTTCGTTAATTTTAATTATTGATTTCGTATATTTTGATTGGAAGAAATTACGAGCGATTTGTTTTATTTATGGTAGAATTCGAGGACTGTTAGGAAGACATATATATACAAATGAAATTTATTTACTTACATGAGGTCGTAGAGCAAAGAAAAATATATATTTGTCAAACGATGAACAATTGGTGATGAAAAAAGTTGAATTTCAGGAGTCGTCCAAGAAATGTGGCGAAAGATTATCCATTAAAGCCAAGTGCATATATGTTTTGGGATGGTTTCCAGTGGCGCTTCCTTTGATTTATGAACCAATTATTTATCTGCTTCTGATCTAATCCTGTCGTTTCGGCCAACCATATTTTATCTGCTTCCTGTATATATATATTAAGTTATTCAAACATTTATAATCAATCAAAGCATATGTATGTATGTATGTATATATGTATGTATGTACCGTTGGGTATGGCCATCTATAGTGAACATTCCACCATTGAAGCAAAGTTTGTCTAGCTTCCTTTGGTAGTTTGCCTTTCTTCTTCTTTTTCGAAAACTCTTGTTTTAGGCTATTAATATGACCTCCATATCTACGGAGGAGCTCGTTCTTAAGTTGTTGCATTTGATCTATCGATTCCTCTTCCTCTTCGGATGATATACAACCATCTGGCCAATACATGCATCATATTTCAGTTACACTGGCTATGTATTTCCTTGTCCGTATGGGAAAATTAATTACCTTGCCAGTCCCAGTACGTTAATCAGAAATGAAATTATTATTACATTTTAGTATGGGCCCTATAGGTCAACTGTCTCTGCATTTTTTCATTATGGTCAATTTCAAATTATTGGTCGAAACAAAACAAATAATTAATATGGCAGACATGGAAAATAATAATAATAATAATAATAATATGCCGGCCAGTGTGCGCGTGTGCATGTGAATGTGTGGGCCGATCCGCAGCGCAAACCCCGGGCGTCCATGTGAAACCCCTTGTTTTCCCATGCCCCTTTGTCCACCAAAATATCTATCTATCCGTCACCATAAAATATAAATATATATATATATATATATATATATATGATCTAATAATATTAATGGTAAATAAACTACCTTGTCACATAATTAATAGTAATACTACCGACCAAAGAGTGGTCCAAAACAGACATCAATAGTTATATATATATGACAAACATGCATCTGATCATACCCACCGAGCTCTTGCCGCAATTTTACCAGTGGTTATATAAGTCTCTCGAAAACGATACAAAAATCAGACGCAATGTGACATCTAACCGATCGATCGAAGCTAACAACAGTCCCTTAAATGTAAAAAACAGACGTTGCATAGAAATCAAACTCCATGGATGCGGCCAAATTCAGTCAAAGTGGGGCACAGAAACGGAGGCAGCATCTTGCACTTTTACATTCAATGCATGTGATAATATGCTCACACTTCTTCTAATGCAAGGATAATTTAATAATTAAATCCAAGAAAACATCTAAAAGTTCAATCGTACTTTGTAACATATAAAAAGAATTCAATTTTAATTTGCATGAAATTACATGGTATATATACTTCAGATATGATAGATCACAAGCAACATGAGGGATCCATGTGGCCAGATCGCACCTTTGGATATGGAGACAACACCAGCTTTCCTTAGATGGACAAGTCTCAAATGTACGTTGCAGCTTTCCAGCTTATACTCACATTTATTAAATACTTGAACCGAGTGACAATCAATTTAACACCAGATCCCACACACTTAATAATTATCACTTGTTTATTTAAATATATAGCAAAGATATAAAAACATAAATATCAGATACAGAAAATACAAGTTCCACTTAATTAAAACAACTTCACGCCTAGATCTGACGATAGATAAGAAAGCCAACTAATTAGAGCAAAGTGAAGATCTGGCTAGTAGAGTAAAAAATCACCAAAAGAATGGAAGTTTTTATCTCTCGGAAGTTTAATTTCATCTTGATTCCCAAGTGCAGGTTTGTTTTATCCGTGATTACCAAATAAATCATCTCTTCTTTTTTAATGGTAAGTGCGTGTCAACATGACAGGCGGCATCCCAGTTCTCACAGAAAAGACAATTTTAACTGTCACCCAATGAGCAATCAGACACTTTCCCATTTATTAATCTCATTTCATGCACGCACACTGAGCATTAATTTGTCTAATAATTTAATTTATACAATTGTAGTATACAACTTTCAGGTCAATATATCAACACGCCTCAAAAAACTTTTGAAAAATTACAAGTTCTACAAGATAATCCACAAGCTAAACAAGTTGAAGGCAAGAAGCATTCAGTTCACTAGTTCAGTGTAAAACTCAGCCACATGTCCAAGTATGGAAGAATGGTAAATATACAAATTAACTACACGCGAAAACTATATCCAGAGAAGTATATGCACTAAAAGAATGCAGCAAACACGACAAACAATGATTCATTGAATAAAAAACTGACTATTTCATCAAATATATGAAGGGTTATGAAGTTTACATCCTACTGACTTATAATCTTTCCTTCGAAAGAAATTTTATTTCATCTGGTTTCAGGTTTCTATGAATGAGATCAACGATAACATTGTAGACTTGTAGTAAAAAGAGCTAGCGATTATCGATGATTTGTTGATGGAAAAAGTTCGAAATCTATTCAATATGGAATTCCATCTAAACAAAAAAAAAGGAAAAATAATTAACAAGCTGCAACTTTAATTTGTACATTTCCAATCCAATGCTGCAATTGCTATGATCGAAACCACGTGTTTCAACTAGTGAAATCTCTCTCAAATTCATTTCAAGGATTCTCATTCAAATTTTGTACAAACAGAATAATTTCTTTGGTACCAAATTTGTTAATGATATCTACGAAAAGCAAACTAAGGTTATGATCAGCAACTTTCAGTTACTGTTTGTCCCGAGGAAAACTACTTTCAGTGATGTCATGATCTTTTCTCTGACAAAATCTGAATGATTTTGTTCTATCACAAGCTTTGATTCAATCCCACGCCAACTAAACATGAAGGTAGAAAACGGAAAACAAAAAAGAAAACGAACCCTTTTTATGAGAAAAACACACTTAACTAAAAACACAGGTAAAGAGTTTAATACTGTTCCAAATTTTTACTTGCAGCAGATAACCTTGACTTTTTATTTAAGGTTTTCTCTGTGCCGCGCAAAGAGGAAAGAGAACAAAACATGCCTTAGTCAAAGCCTTCTTAAATACATCAAAATATAGCATAGATATCTACACCCACAAAACTCGAGCAGACAACGATAAAAATAAGTCTCCATCTCTAAATGATAGGTAACTTTTTATTATTTTTTTAGGGTTTTGTTCAGTTACTGTCGATTCAGGCTGAGCCTTCAAGAAGACATTATACTCAGTGTAATTTTAATCAGAATTCTTTTTCGGACAAGAACATATGTATATGCATGAAATAATGAATGAAATGTTGATTTAAGACACTCGGTCAAGATTTTACTTGTAACCACTCATTCTTGATATTGTCCATTTTCAGAGATGGGACAACGGCATACAGAGACAGTCGTGTCTTCCAAAAGAACACAAGTATTTATTCCTATAGATAGTATATAAATGGCGAACCAGGAAAAAAGAACAAGAAAATTTATTGAATATATGAACCAACCTGTACAAAGATTGCTGAGCTGGGTTTCAATCTTGTTTAGAAAAGTCGTTGCTTCATCGTAAGGCCTTGACAGATCCGTTTTGTACTTCGCCAAAACATGACAGTACGTTTCCTTTATATGTAACAAAATTAAAACAAGAAAATTCAAGATAGATTGAATTGAATAATATGTTTGATTATGTGATTGAGAGAGGAAGAGATAGGGAGACCATAAACTCATCGAGTTCGGGATCAACTCCGATGCTCATCGAAACTGTCTCGCCTTGTTTAGATAATAAGTCTTTCTCTCTCCGGATTTCTTCTAGCAAACACGCTATCTCCGGGGGTGCTCCAACCTGATAAAAACGCAAATTATCAAACAAGCAGCCGCTAAATAATAGAAAAACAGTTAATTGACAAGAACTTTTCTTGACCACGTACAGCTAAATATCGAAGACCCTTTATTTGACATCAAAAGCAGAAACAGCCGACAAAATGGGACTTATTCATAATGCATGATAGTAGCAAATGGGACGGGTCATAATTCAGAAGTAAGTAACTATGTAATATATCGGTATCTGCTAGTTGGGTCAAATTAAGAAAAGATTAAAATTATTTCAAAGAAACTCGGATGAATATCCAAAATCAAACCTTTTGGCAGTCAATATAAGCATCTACCAATTTCGGGTACGAAGGATGCAAAGCGATCTTGGCCTTGATCACATTGGAAGCGTGTTCATCTTCATCTCCTTTTTTGCGAATTTTCAGATCGCCTGAAGTTGATTCCGACGCCACCACAGAACACGATCCAAACACCGGATTCCGATGAAAAACTTCGCCGGAGGCGATCAAAGAATTGTAGCTGTAGCCGTACGGCTGAAACGCAGCTGTAATCATCAGATTTTCGGGGGACATGAGCGCCTCGTCATCAGCTGAATGAAGTCCATACACGTCTTCCATTGAAAAAAGAATGAAGAATTTGATTCAAATTAAGACATGAATAGAAGAAGATAGACAGACGTAGAAAGTTGTAAGTGGAGAGTATTAGAGCATGTGTTTTTGTGGGTATAACATTTTATTTTTCATAGCATTTTTATTGGATAAAAGCATATGACTCAACACTGATTTATTTGGACTCCAACTTTATTGATTCTCGACCAAATATCAATAAAAACACCATTTTTTTATGACCATTCACCATGTAACTAAAGACGTAAATAATAGGTGCAGTGTCTGTGTCTTAGCTTGGAAAATTAAATTTATCTATTCTATAACTTTTTTCGTACTAATGATATATAAATTACAATAAACTCTTGGAGTGAATCGAACAAATTAAGTACCAATAATTAAAGAAAAAGATCCAAGGTATGGAAGACTCATGGGCATGCATGCTTAACTAAGGATGCCTGAAAAGTTCACCATGTTTCTTTAATTAAAATTATTTTATATATAACTTATTTATAAGTATGAGATGTTTAAAATTTTAATGATTAAAAACTTATATTTACGTGTGACCTTGAAATAAAATAACAGAATAAGTTATTATTATGGTATCCGACACAAACTTGGTGCGGTCAAAAGATTGTTTCGGGATGAGATTTACTATGAAATAATGCAAAATGCAGAAGGACATTGTAGCAGCTCCATTATAATATAAATCTCTCTCCAAATACCAAAAGATATTATAAAATACATTTCTTAAGGCGTCGGAATGGGTAGAGTAGATACTACCTGTGGGGGCAGTGCCTTCACAGGATCTCAGCCATTGATTTTACATGGTGATTAAATCTGAGCCTTTGATCACTTCATGAGGTGTATGTGTGTTTAAATCTGGACCTTTGATCACTTCATGGGGGCAGTGCCTCACAAAGTAGGGTGAAATAAACCGTCGGAATGTGTGTTGTTCCCAGAATCTAGCCAACCATGTTCTCGCTACAGTTTTATAAAATCCATGTATGATCGTTGACTGATTTAAAATTAACTTTTTTTAGATTTTTTTCCCTTTATGGCCTTGTCAAAAAATAACAGTAAAGCAGCAGGAAACTTAAACAGATTAGCATCCCTTAATTATAATTATAGTATAAAAAAAGTACAAATTCTGCTTTATTCGAATAAGTAAAAATATAATATATATTTGTTCAAAGATTCTGAATAATAAAATCGAATTTAAACTAGATTCGTATTAAAATGCGATATATCAGTGGCCCCGCCCCTAGCAAGAATAATAAAAATATGACCAACGACATCCACTTTATCGTTTAAGATATATTATATAATTCTCGAAATTACAAATTCTAAGAAAGCGATAGATATTGTTTTTTAGCCATAAAGTCGTGCGTAAGTGGTGACTAATGATGGAAAATTAAGCAAGTGGCAATTCTTCCATTTAAATGATTTTGATAAGTCAGTCATAGAAAGCGCTTTTCTCATTGCTATGAATTTGATTTGCGATTAGCATGAAGTATAAAAACAGAAGCACGACGCATCCAAGATTTCTGGTATTCAAGCAAAGTTTTTTGGTTGATTCCCAACCCAATCAACAGGCCACTGAAGAAATACATAAAAGAATACCTACCGCTAAATGGTATACATTAACCAATATAAGCACAGATTCATATACAGAGAGACCTGGAATACCTTGTATCCCACCATATTACAACAAGAAAAGAAGAAAACGGGAGGAAAGATGCTGCATATGTTGTCTTGTCGCAATTCAGTCCCTCCAAGATCCTTTTCCACTTTTTAAGAGAGACACGTAGAGCAACTCGTTCCATGTATCTGGTACTCCAGGCAAGCACCAATGACTGCAATCTTGTGCGTGCACAGTCGCAGTATATTGTTGCCCTGCCTGATAATCTGGCCTATAAATGGATGGATGGCCATCTTTTCTATAATCTGTGAGACGGCTTATGTTTAAATAAATCACTGGAGTTTTCATATCCTCAAGTATACGCTCGAAAACTTTCATCTTTGCAGGATACTTTGCTAAGTGAGCTTTCTTGAAGATCGGTTCAATTTCTTTATGGCACAGACCTCCCGAGTTCCATGGTCCACCTCTGCAAGCAATCAGATACTAGAAGTTTGTGATACCCATTGCCACGAAAATTAACAACAAAGGAGTGTTCAACTACAATATCCTTCTAACTCATTTGACATCTAATTAGTAAATGATCACACCTGAAATGCGTGGCTGAGAATCCCCGGAAAACTATTTGAGTTCTCCTTTCGTCAATATTGCTATCCACCCAATGAGCCCAAGTGACAAGTGCCCGCTTGTACGCTTCCATAACTTTAAGTCTTGGATACACATAATTACCTTCCTGATAATAGTTTTCCCTGTAAAATCACAATTTTACCAAGTTAGACTGCATTTCATTTAAATTGCCTGTCACCTTGACTCTTCATCCTTGACCAACTTTGCATTTTTCTCCACTAGTTTTTTTCCTGTAAGCACAATGTTGGTCCATTTTTTTTGCCGTGAACATGAGTTTGCATACCAAATTTGTTGCCGATGAAGCAGGCATCTTTTTATCGTAACAGCAATACTCACCCATGGGATGTTTTCTCATGGGTCCACCAGTGTCCGGTATTAAATACTATTACATCCGCGTCACGATACATGGCAGTAGTCTCGTCCATCAAATCCAATCTTAGTGTTTCAAATGAAATGTTTTTGCCATTGAAAGTTGATTCCTTCACAAAAAAAGGAGAACTGACAAAGTCTATCGAGCAATTATAATCCTGCAAAAACAACCATGGCATGACGCACCGTTGGATAAATTCCAGCGATATTTTGGTATTAGTCCGAGTGGTTTTAGAGCACAATTACCTCAAATCTGAATGCATAGAAACCCTTTTTCTTGAATTCACTCCTCCCAGATATCTCATAAACTCGTTTTTTGTCCGAGATACTATGGCGAAGAAGGCAAACAAGGGACTCCCACATGTTCCTATTCAGTGAATCTCCAACAAATACTAACTTTTTCCCTCTAAGTCTCTCCAAAAATTCAGTCGCATTAAAGCTGAGAAACCATCGTGAATAACAAAACACAAACACGATTAGCTGGGACGGTCTGCTAAGACACAAATGTAATCAATCTCTGTATTCTAACACCATAACCAGCCAAGTACCAGGTAAACCAGGTAGAAAACATGCCAGTGTTGATTTCATTCTCAAATGCTTGAGAGCTAGATGACATGAATAACTACTAAGGTTTATCTCATCAAATATTCACACTCTATGCAAAGAATTCTTCATTTGATAATTTGGAGTTGCTATTTAGCTGACAATATGCCGACGCTTTCTTCTTGCACAAATTTCTAAATAACATTGACAAAATAAAAAGACTATCCAACAAAAACAAAACATAGACAACAATGATTAATAGATCCAATAAGACTGCATGCTTATTGATGTATAAACAACCAATATTTGAAGCAGATGCATATGAAGGCTCTTCCAATTTTAAAAAGTAGTTTTCAATAAATGTTTATCAATGCAAATAATGTGAACTGTAATTAGGTGCATTACCAGAAAATGCGTAATAACTAAAACAGATAAAGATAAAAACTACGTCATTCACATCCAAATTACAACACAAATTAAGCCGTACCTCAGGTTCGACAAATCAATTTAATGACACAGTAATCAGGATGGTTTCCATATTATCTATGACTACGAGCAACATCAACAAGATAAAAAAATCTTACGTGGGGATGTCACAACCATATGGCTGCCATTTCCATTTCACAAACATATCGTCTGGCCTACCGTTAACGAGACAGTCGAAATCCTTATCAACATAGGGGCAAGAACCTGGGGTATAGTAAGGCTTTTTATCATCCCTCACCCATCTACCATTAAAGATGTCACATTCCTTATAAGAACTGATACTTGAATTCAGATATCCAATTTTATCTTCCGAGGCTTCATTTTTTAGCCCATTTTTATTGTGTTCTTCCACAGAATTAACAAGAGAATTCTCACCATAATCTTCCCCCTGGAGAGTACTTTCCTTAACATTGATACTTTCATTCTTCTCCGAGGAATCCACCAAATAGCTAACGATTGAATTTTTATCAGACTGCGACCCATCTCTTCCTCTCTCTTCTCCCACAACAAAGCTCCCATTTTTAAAATTCCGAGACTCAGGATCACTCATTTCTTCGAGGGTTTCATTCAAAGCAACAGGATGGTGCGAATCCCGCAGAATACCAGTATCGTTAAGAGCAGAAGAAAAGGTAGAAGTGCTTGAAAATGAAAAGGGCCGAGAAAGAAAGGTGTTATTGCTGCGGGAACCGAAACGATGCAACCCTTGAAATAGAGGGGTCTTAAAGGAGATATCGAATAGTACTACACTCAAAACTACGAAAGACAAGCCGATGCCCAGACCAAAGCGCGACACTCTCTTTCTTCTTTGATCTGAGAACGTGAGGTTCTTCAAGTCCACCATTTTTACGGCAACGGTGACAAAAGCATGCAATTTGAGCTGAGTTGATTGCTTGAGTTTATGTCATGTATATCTATCAGTATGTGTATGTACTGGCCTGGGTTTAAAGTTGTATGTTTATACCAGAGAGAAGGAGAGCGAAATGACTAATTTGTCCCTGGTTCAAAAATTCAATTGTGGACCTTCTATTTAAATATAAATTTCACACATATTTAAATAAAACGTAAATGTCAGTATTAAACTAATAATTAATAAATGAATGGATTTTCTCCAAAGTTTGTATAATAAATAAATAAAAAAATCTACATAGCAGCCGACGCCGAGAATAAATGGTGGACTGAATTGTGATCCAAAAGAAGACCGAGTGAGTTTGTATGCTTTGGATCTAATTAGTACTGACGGATGGATGGATGGATGGATGGATTTCCTTTGTCAATACACGTCACAAATAAAAAAGAAAGCTATTATCTTGGGCCAGAGAGCTCCATTGCCTCAACCACCAGCGACGATTCTTCTACAAAATCCGAATATCTTTTCGAATGTTTCTCATATCTTGGAGCCTCCATGCTCCGGGATTGCTCCCATTTCTCTGCTAGCCCGTCGCCTTCCAACATCCTCAATACCTCCGACATTTTTGGACGATGAGACGGATTAAAATGTGTACTGAGAAGTGACACTTGCACCATCTCTTCTAACTCCATTCTATCATATTCATTCTTCAACTCTCTGTCCACCAGAAGATTCAGTTTACCATCTTCATTAAGCTTCTTCACCTAAACCGTTACACCCAAAAACCATTCTTTTCGTTCATATTTTTCATTAAAAACATGACATAATGAAATAAATGAGCTAGGGAGTGGGAGTTACCCAGTCGAGCATCACGGCCTTTTGGTTGGCCCCCCGCCCAAAGTCTACCGCTTTCTGCCCTGTAATCAACTCCAGAAGTAAGATACCGAACCCAAATACGTCGGTTTTTTCTGATGATTGACCCGTTGATAAATATTCCGGAGCAATGTGACCAACAGTGCCTCGAACTGCTGTTGTAACGTGGGAATCTCGGTGATCCAAAAGCTTCGCCAATCCAAAGTCTCCGACAACTGCCTCAAAGTCCTCATCTAACAAGATATTGGCAGCTTTGACATCACGGTGAATAATTTTGGGGTCGCATTGCTCATGTAGATACACTAGCCCCCTAGCTATACCCAATGCTATTCTTTTCCTTCTGGACCAGTCCAAAATCGGCCTGCCATTTACATGATCTGAAAAGATGATCGAATAAAATGTTCATCAGCCCCAAAAACTGCAGCAGGCCACCTCCTCGATAGAAATATTTTCAAGGCTTTCTGTGGCTTTCTCAAACTGAAAATCCTCCCTTAATCCCCCTAACGAATTCCTAGCTCCAACCGTGTCTTGAATACAATCAAAACTACAGCAGAACAGAATATATAAGTACGTACCTTTCAGTCTAGAGGCGACTGAACCATTTGGCATATATGGGTAAATGAGAAGACGTTCGTTTTCAGTCGAGCAGAATCCCCAGAGATGGAGAAGATTTCTGTGGACAGCCAGACTAATCAGCTCTACTTCTGTCTGGAACTGAATCTCACCGCCAACTGCATTGTAATCTTTTAACCTTTTCACAGCAACTACAGTCCCGTTGCTTAAACGTCCCTTGTAAACAATGCCAAATCCTCCCTTTCCTAATATATTCTTCGAATTGAAATGATCAGTGGCAGCTCGGAGTTCCTTGAAGGTATACCTTCTCAGATGGCCTAAACGTACCTCTGGATCGTATTGATCTGACAAACAAAAGATGGCCAAGAATCAAGCAGGGAGAAAGAATGATTGTGTAGCATATGCATAATCGTGCCAATGTTTATTGTTTAACTTGTCAATAAAAAAAGAACACACTATCCATATACCTGATAATTCCATCCCTCTAATTTTCGACGTCAAAATCTTGTGACAGAATTGATAAAGAGTAAAAGGTAAAGTCAGTGCACCAAGATTCGATAACACAACTGACCATTAACATCAAAGAAGATCTGCTGATTACGCCTGTATCGCCACCAAAGGAGCAAGCCAACGACTATTATGATTAGAAATGCAGCACTAAAGCTAGCTCCAAAAGCAATGGCGACTTGATGTTTTGCTCCAGATTTTGAATACCCTGCCAAGAATAATTAGATTATGATAACAGCAATGAAGATTAAATGTACTGAAAGTCGGGTGGAGAATGAAGCCATGTTTACCTTTTCCATTATCAGGTGGGAAGGACAGTGGCTCTGGGTAGACAACAGAACAATTGTATTGAGAAGCTTGCCCACAAATTAAAGGATTTCCAACAATTCTGGGAGCCAATCATCATCGCAATACAATTAGCTGAGTAAATAATTTCTTCTACAAGTAATCGAGTATTCTTGAAAGAGAGAGGGCAACTAACTTGAATGTTCGAGCGGAAACTTTAGGCAAGGAGCCACTAAGATTATTGTAAGAAAGGTCCCTGCAGCAAGGGAGAAATCACGTTCTTATTATATTATTCGTGTCGATCTGAGAACCACTGAGAGCAAGAAAAGAATTACGACATACACAAGAGTGAGGCCTTCAACTTTGGAAAGAGAACTGGGAATCGGACCAGTAAGGCTGTTGTTGTTAAGCCGCCTGTCTTGCTCAAATCAATGAAAGAAACAGGTGTCATTAAAAAGCGAAAAAGGATGGCAAAATGAGAAACTTTGAAAGTTAATATCAGCAAGTCCCAAAAAACTCACAGATAATTTAAGTTCTTCAGATCCCCAACAGCTTCAGGAATTTCATTTGTAAGCTTGTTGTTTGAGAGATCGAGAGTCTCAAGCTTTTCTAACTTCACAATGGAAGTAGGAATGAAACCAGAAATTTCATTGTTCTGTAGCAATCTACATACGGATGAAAAAACATTGTTCGAGATTAAATTAAAAATGGGTACTCAACTCAGCAATAACATAAAAAAATCTCAAAACTAACAGTAAAAGAAAAACATACAGAACAATTTCAAAATGTGTGTGTGTGTGTAAAAGAACAGTAGAAAAACTCACATAGACTGCAAGTTCGTGAGGTTTCCGATCCCAGGTGATATGGTTCCCGACAAGCTCAGGCTCGGCAGGCCTCTAATAAGAAGTAAAATAACCTCAAAAAATCAGTAACATACAGATTCAAGATTTAAGCCATTAGTAGAGAGTTTTGTTGAATTTTTGGCATTAAGAAGTCACGTTAGGTGCCTTACAAAGCAGAAACATAGCCATCTGGTGAACAAGTGATCATCCTCCAACTACAAGGATCTACAGAATTAGCATCCCAATTTTCCAGGACATTATATGGATCATGCAAGTCACTTTTTATGGCGATTAAAGCTACAACTGCATCAATTTCAACAGAAAAATCATTTGTCAAGATATAATACACCTTTGAATAGATATTAGAGTCATAATCAAAACCATTAGCTGGGTCTCGCACAGCCCAACTTGCAAGCCATATATGTTCACAAACGAAAACAGTGCCAGAGTCTGCATAGATTTCCAGTACCAATTTGTGGACTGTAAGTCCTTGAAATTATTAATGTGACAACTATGTCAGCCAGTTTACAGGAACAATTCTGATAAAACTACCACACTTCTCAAGATCCACGATGGAAGAATATTGGTAATATATATTTTTAAATTTCAGCATAATCCCAACACTGGAGGCAGGTTGCAGCAGCATAAATCTTGATAATGCACATAGAGATATCAGGCTAATACAAAAACTAAATGCCAAGGGCAGAGTTTCTAAACCATGAAAAGAAAGAAGCAAAGTTCGACCCTAATTAAAAGAAAGCACAGGAAGAATATGATCAAAATTAGCAAATACAAGGAAGAATAGAAAACATCAATAAATAAGACTAAAAGCTTAGGACTCCATAAAAATTAAAATTCAATCACCATCATCCATGCAAGAAAATCAAAAGAAAAAGAATTTTTCCAACAGCGATACAAATAGAGATGTAATTTTCAGAGTGGAAAAACGTTTACCTTCAAAATTGACTCCAGTTGGAGATAAAGTTGAACAAGAACTCCCAATAAATGCTAAAACCATTAATCCCAGTTTCCAGAAAAGAAACTTCTCGTTCTCCATGTTACGATCTGATGAAAAGTCCCTCCACAAAATTCACCTTCTCTGCAAAAATTTATTATGCTCAACAGGATAAGCCATCCCAACCTC
Organism: Primulina eburnea; assembly: GCF_022965805.1. Classification (NCBI taxonomy): domain Eukaryota; kingdom Viridiplantae; phylum Streptophyta; class Magnoliopsida; order Lamiales; family Gesneriaceae; genus Primulina; species Primulina eburnea. The sequence goes on from NC_133113.1 coordinate 35,443,190, forward strand.
AGCAGATCACCTAATTCTCCTAACAACTCAGACCATAAAATGAGCCCTCAACATCAGAACCCCACAAAGCATTTCCACCTTCACCATGTATAAAAAAGCTCCTTTTACATTTCGAGCCCCAAAAGAATTTCAAATTTTCTCTTTTGTGAGCCCTGAATCAACAACTTAGGGAAAAAAAAAACAAAACTTACGTACTAAAGCTATAATCTTGAACAAAAACAGTGCCTCATACCAAGTAGGCGATATTTTGAGCGGAGTAGAATGAAGGGTATTTTGTCGAGAAAGCAAAACCAGAGGGTAGACCAGATATCTTAGAGCCTTGAGATCTACGAATGTTAGCGTGTGAATTGAATGTAGTTGAAACTTGAGAGTGCTCCCCACAAAATTCAATCTGCCCTGAACTAATAATCATCAGTTACTATCCGCTCGAGATCAGAATCACAGTTGGCCACTCTATCCGGTTAAAATCATCAAACAACAGCGCGGGCATTTTACAGCTTAGTAGAAAGATACAAACACAATGCAAGAAGAATCCAATACACAAGAGGCCAAAGGGAGCTCAGAAGTGGCAACTGTTTAATTATAATAATAATAATAATAATAATAATAATAACAAGACAATGGGAAAAAAAAAAGATTATTCTATTTAGCAAGTATCATATCGTATTATTAGTGGTTTTTTTCAAAGAAAAAAATTGGAAAATGGGAAAAAGGTAGTTGTAATTTTGGGAAAACAAAAAATAAAATAAAGGAAGGTTTTGAAATGGAGTGAAGGGATGTGTGATTGATTCAGAGAGAACGATAGCATGTAATCTCAGGCAAAAGCAAAATAAATATTTGCAGGTAAGTTTTTGGCAGATCACGTGCTTGCCTTTGTCCTCGTCTAACTTTCTTGCTTTTTGACTGATTTTATTAATTTATTATTTATTTTGCAAAATTCATTTTGTTGTGTTATAATATTATTATTATCATAAAAAGTTTAGTGGACAGATTTTCGTATATTCGAAACTAAAAATTTAAAGATTTACAGTTATTTTTAGTGGGTTAATCAATCGTAAGTAAGCAGCTGATTATTTATTTGTCACAGTAAAAAGCATAGTAGTTGTGGAGTTTGGTAAAGATGAGGACATAATATGTATATATTAATTATACTTGTAATGAGTTGGTATACTTGATAGTTCCCACCTTGTTTTTTTTTTTTAAAAAATAAAGATAGTTGCCAACTTAAATAAAAAAAGAGAAAAAAAAACTTAAATAAAAATGTATAAATTAATTTAAAGTTTTCACAGCAATTATTATGTTCAATGAAGGTACCTTAACGTGCTCAAATGAAAAACCCGAGAGTATTTTTGTCGCATTGAAAAAGCTGAATATTCCCTAGCCCACAACTTTCTCAATTATTATTATTCAAAAGAAATTCCCATTTCATTTCCCAACATATAATAATAATAATAATAATAATCATAGTACGAGAGAGTTTGGGCAAACTTTTATTTAATTTGGATTGGATATATTGTTGGATTCACTCACAAGCATAATATGCATATTAATATATATTCTTCAGTATTCAATTTTCTAATATAAAAACAAAAGCAACACACATACTTAAATTGTTTCTCATTTGTTATCTGAGTTTAAATTCCAAAATCCATCCTTGCATTGCAGATATGGGTGCGTTACATGATTCATTTATATTTAATAAAAGTAAATTAATAAAATTTGTAAACTTCATTCTTAGGTTTTTAAAAAATAAAACCATCTGAATTCCAAACTCATCTTGTCGGGGAAACATTATATATAATAATTTGATGTGATGTGCCCACTTCTTGACTTACTGCATGCTACGGAATATTATTTATTTCTAAACCTCGAGAAATATAATCATTCACACACGCTAATTGGTGTTGTTAGGTTATCATGATGAATTACTAATACAAAATTTTCAAGAGGCATATCCAATCAAATATAATTTAGTTATATATATATATATATATATATATATATATATATATATATATATATATATATATATATATATATACTAGAACAGAGCACGTGCGATGCACGTGGAAACGATTTTATTTGAGATAAAATTAGTTAATATAATAAATAAAATTGAAATTTATATTTTTTATAAATTCATATTAATTACATATATTAAATTTACATGTTTTCACATGTTTATTTTAAATAATTTACTTTTCGTTATGTAATTTTGTTTGTTATTTCTGTGTACATGTCAAGCTTTAATAACATGTACGGATATCGTCCGAAAAAACTTGATATATTACAAATCAACATTAAAAACAATTCTTTAATTAACTTGAACAAAAACTTGAATAAATTAATAAACTAAATTGAAATTAAAATAAAAGGATGAAACAAACACAATTTAAATAATTTAAATTAAAATAATTAATAAACGACTGTTCAAATATCGGTTAATGCACATATCAATTCTTAAGCAATGATTTTGAAGGAATTCATTATTTTATCAATATGTTATGTCAAATTATATTTAACTAATTCAACAACATACAATAACCAAGTGTCCTTTTGTTATTTAATAATTGCAATTGCAACAATGAATGATGGATTTCGCTAGCTTTCGTTTTTTAGTCTATGACTATCAGCATGTACTCAATCTTATATGTTGTTAGGACCGACTAGATGTTTAGAGGGGGTGAATGAATACCTATTAAAACTTTCGGTATTATTGGTAATTGACTTAATAGCGCAATATTCATGGTATATCTTCTATTTGGCTGTGAAATCGACGTTCTTACATGGAGACTTGGAAGAACATATATGTATCCATCAACCTCCTTGTTATATTAAGTTGAAAATGAGCATAAAGTGTATAAATTGAAAAAAACTTTGTATGGGTTAAAGCAAGTCCCACGAGCTTAGTATAGTCGAATTAAGACTTATTTTTTAAGGTATGTTTTCAAAAAAGTTCATATGATTATAAACTTTGTACAAAATTGAAGATGAAGGAAAAATCTCACTGTTTGTTTATATGTTAATGATCTTATATTCTCTGAAAATGATAGTGTCATGTTTAGAAAATTTAAGAAGTCCATGATGGTTGAGTTTGATATGTAGGATCTTGGCAAGATGCATCATTTTCTTGGTATGAAGTAGTTCAATCTACTTATGAGATTTTTATTTCACAAAAGAAACGTTTTCAAAAAGTTTTGTGCAGATTTAATACGAAGAAGTGTAATTATGCAAGTACTCCCGTAGACTATGGTTTGAAGATAACAAAAATTTGTGAAGGAAAGAAGATTGACAACACATATTACAAGTAAATTGTTAGAAGCTTAATGTATTTGACAGCAACAATGTCGGATATTATGTATTCTTTCAGTCTCATAAGCAGATACATTGAGAATCCTACAGAAATGTATTTTTAAGTTGTTAAGAGGATTTTATGATGCCGACAACGAACACAAGAACTTGGTCTCTACTATAAGAAAGGAGAACAATCAGATTTGAAGGAGATCGAGAAGATAGAAAAAGAACTTAAGGATATGATTTTTTTCTTAGATCAAGCGGTTGTTCCATGCACTTCGAAGAAACAATCAATTGTTACTTTATCAAGATTGAAGCTAAATTTGTTGCATCAACTTCACGTGCATGTCAAGCTATTTGGTTGAGAAAAATTCTTGAAGAGCTTAAATTCAAGAATCATGATCTTTTTGCAATTTATTATGATAATAGTTCAGTCATAAAACTATCAAAGAATCTAGTCCTCCATGGAAGAAGCAAGCTCATTGATGTGAAATATCAATTTTAAGTGACTTCACAAAGAATGAAACAATTGATCTCATCTATTGCAAAAGTGAAAACCAAGTAGCTGACATGTTTGCCAAGTCCCTGAAACTGTCTGCATTTCATAAACTAAGGGAGCTACTTGGTATTAGCATACTACAAAACAAATTTGAGGGATGATGTTCTTATTAAGCCGATGTTTACCTTATCGGTTTAAGGGAGATATTATTGAATTGTTAAAGGTTTGTCGAAGTACTTAGTTATCTGACTTGTCAAATAAAGTCTGTTAGTCATTGTTTACTATTAACAAAGTATTACAGAAAATAATTATCTTAGCATATTTGTTATTTCATGGTTTAGTGGTCAAATATTGTTGCTATTTTTATGGTTTTTTTTCATATGTATATTAGGCTCATTGTTGAATAAATAAAATATATAACAGAAAACAAAATTCTTCTCTTTGTTTGATTTATATTTTATTATCTGAACCACTAACCACAAATCTATATGTTCATTTAACTTGAAGTTTAAAAAATACAATTTGAACCATTTTTGCTTATAAAACGTATATGTTTATTTGGCTTGAAGTTTAAAAAATTAAGTTTGAGCTATTTTTTGTTATGAAACATAGAAAATATACCTTTAAAAAATATTAATAATAGCCTACTTTTTCATGTGAAAGAATGCATAATAAAAAAATATGTAAGAAATATTAATAGTATTCAAATTTTTATTTAAAATAATGCATAGTTAACGTTATGTATCAATTAAATAAATAAATAAACTAAATAAAATTAAAAATATATCAATTATTAACTAATAATAGGAAAATAAGGCATAATGATGTATCAATCTATTAATTAAATAAATTAACTTTATTTATCTTGAAGTTTAAAAATTAAGTTTGAACCTCTGAGTAAAAACTAATATGTTCATTTAACTTAAATTTTAAAAAATAAAAATATACATTAATCGTATATAAATCAATCAAATCAATAAACGTTAGAGCAATATTATATGAGTATGTTCATTTTAATAAGTCAGTGAAATCACAATACATTATTATTATTATTACAAAAAATAAAAAACTAAAATTATTCACATCGTGATGTCCTCACAATTATTTCAAAAACAATAAAGCACCAACATCTACAAATATTTATTTAAGCTAAATTTATATATCGAAACCATATGCAAATCAAATATTAGATCACTAAAAATGTATGGATGAGTGTTATAGATAAATATAAATGAGATAATGACATATTTATATATTCATTTAACTTTAAGCTAAAAAAGTTAAGTATGAATCATTTTTTGTTAAAAAAAATAGAAAATATATTATAGGTTTAAAAAATACTAACCACAAATTTATATGTTTATTTAACTTGAAGTTTAATAAATACATTTTAAATTATTTTATGTTATAAAACATATATGTTTATTTAATTTGAAGTTTGAAAAATTAAGTCTGAACAGCTAACAAAAAATCTAACAAAAAATTTATATGTTCATGTAACTTGAAGTTTAAAAAATTAAGTCCTTATCATTTTTGGTTATAAAACATAGAAAATATATTAAAAATAGAAAAACTTATTGTAGGTTTAAAAAATAATAACCATAAATTTATATATATGTTCATTTAACTTGAAGTTTAAAAAATAAAGTTTGAACTATTTTTAGGTATAAAACATATATGTTTTTTAACTTGAAATTTTAAAATTAAATCCGAACAGCTAACCAAAAATTTATATATTCATGTAACTTGAAATTTAAAAAAAGTAAGTTCAAACCATTTTTTATTATAAAGCTTAGAAAATGTATTGATGTCAAATAATGCATAGTAAAATAAAATGTATTAATTAAACAAATTAGGTAATTAGATAAGAAAATTGAAAAGTCACCTAAATAAATAAATAAGACATTAATTAAGTAATACTTGGAAAAGGGTAATCATAAAAACAAATTAGGTAATTAGATAAGAAAATTGAAAAGTCACCTAAATAAATAAATAAGACATTAATTAAGTAATAGTTGAAAAAGGGTAACCAAGTAAATTCACAATTCAAACTCATATATTTATAATAGTATAGTATAGATATAGATATATATATTTATAACATATATTTTTTTTTGCAAAACATAAACCTGTATAGTAGACACATTATTCTAAATGATACTTAAAAGTGGACAGTATACCCAGCATGCATGGTAAATTAAACTAATTAAATACTCGCAAATCTTGGGGCCTTCTCCTTTTCTAAATGATTGAAACAACAAGTGCGGGTTCTCTCTCTCTCTCTCTCTATATCTGAGAAAATTGATTTGATCAACCAAATAGGTAAGGAAATCAAAACAACGTAATAAGATGAATAAATCTACTGTAGGTGCGAGGCACGGAAAAATCAAGTTGAATAGGTCCAAATGAACATATATCTGGACTGGACTGGACTCTTCCTTAACCCAAACACTAAGAGAAGAGAGCCTAGGCCCTTTTTGTGCGGTCTTTAGCTATAATTTACGACCAGGGGTTCAAAGTCACGCCTTTTGGGGAGTGGTTCTCTCTCTTCTTTTCAAAGGCCTTTCTTGATTTTCATTTGAAGTAAAATACCCTCAAGCGGATGCAATTCATAATATAAAATACCATTGTATATGCTAAAATTGATCATCGATCTACTACCTTGATTAGCTCTTGGAATTTCCTGTCTTTAGCTACGTAATAAATTGACATTTAAATTGCTACTTTCATCGAATTTACGGTGAAAAGAAAATGTTTCCTGTTTTGCCCGATAGTAACTCACAGCTAGCTGCATTTGTGATCTCCCTTCAAGCAACACACTAGAACAAAAAAATAAGAATAGCTGAAAATACTTCAGTGAAATATATACATTGCAATAGCATCATCACCATCTTGGTTCAAGTTTCAACAGTGGCATCGTGAGGTTGTTCATTAGGTTCCTAGATTCTCCGTCTATTATCAACACAGATAGTTTTGGATGAACCAGTTTCTCCATGCCCAATGATTGGTTGTCGTACGTAAAAGAAAGAAGACATGAAATGTGGATCTACACAATCAAATGCTAAAACATCACAACTGAAGATGGTATGTTACCTTATTCAGTTTCTCCCTCACCAACTCAACTGTTCGATTCATAGATTCCAAGGTAAAATATTCCTATCATCAAGTGATAGGTTAGGCCGGTATTTCAATCAAGAGATGACATGACATAATTGAAATATAGGAGTGAATCTTGTGTCAACACACTATCCATATGCTACAGTTAGGGCATGGAAAGACTTTCACAGTGAAATTTGAAGTAATTAGAACGGTGCAAAGATCTTGATATTGGTATGGTAATAGCGTAAGTGATGCCTCTGCTATAGAGGCACATAGTATCGAAAGAGGCAAATATGTATCAAAACCCAGAAACAGTTTTGGTTAGTAATGAAATTGAAAACCATAAAAATAACTTTCCGAATGTTAAGATTGGAACTTGGACCTAACTCAACCCCAAAAGCTAGCTCAAGGGGAGAGGATTGTCTAAGCCAATATATGCCACTCAAAGGTTAATTATCTAACCGATGTGGGACATTTAACAGTGTTAAGATTGGAACTTGGACCTAACTCAACCCCAAAAGCTAGCTCAAGGGGGCAGGATTGTCCAATTCCATATATACCACTCAAAGGTTAATTATCTAACCGATGTGGGACATTTAACACACCCCTCTCACGCCCAGGAATGAACATCTGGAGCGTGGAGTTTACAAATGACCCAATTATGGGCATAACGGGTGGCCTAATTATAGGCAGTTCAACACATAACGGTGAAACCCGGGCTCTGATACCATGTTAAGATTGGAACTTGGACCTAACTCAACCCCAAAAGCTAGCTCAAGGGGGGAGGATTGTCCAAGCCAATATATGCCACTCAAAGGTTAATTCTAATCGATGTGGGACATTTAACACCGAAACCATCAAAATCTTAAAAAAATTCACTGATAATAGAATTATGCACTTCACTCTAAATTGCTATATTATCATGAACTTTTTCTTTAAATGATAAAATTTATGTAAACGCAAAATAGACGAAATTTTTCAAGAGATAAAAAAGGGTGACGATAAGCCCAATTGAGAAAGGGTCCAAGTTTGAATTTTTTTCCACCATTTACACATATATAAACATTTAATAAACACTCACTCCTCAACTTCACCATATATAGAGAATAATCTCATCAACTCATCGCCCGCAGCCAAGCTCCGGAACGTTTGTCACAATCAAATATCTGCACAGAAAATATTTCAATACCATTCATTATTGTTTTGAAGGGAAAAGTAAACACAAACTTTGATTCGTCACAAACAGTATATACTCGAACCGCGGGAGTCCAGAGTAGAGGATCAGTCAATCAATCGCCTTTGTAAATCTGAGAATTGAGTTATGGGCTTATTGAACCAGTTTGCTGAATTTGTTAAGGCCCTCCTCAGTATTGGGCCCAAAATTATGCTACTACAATTTTATTTTATTTTTTGAAAAAAAATATCTATATATTTTCATTTGAATATATATTCTAATTTTTTCGGTGAAAAATTTACAGAATTATATAAGGATTTTTTAATGAGTAGTAATATGATATCGTTTTGTGCGGTAATAAATGTATGATAATAAATTTGTTCTTTTAATATTTCATATTAAAAGAAATAAGATGATAATTGGTTTTAAATAAGAAAAAAGTAGCATGATATCCAAGTTAGTTAGTATGCTATAATAATAACACAAAAAGTTTTGTATGACATTTTCACGAGTTAATTTTGTGAGACATGTCTCTTATTTGAGTTACCATGAAAAAATATTATTTTTTATACCATAAGTATTACACATGATTGTAAATATAAATAAAAGTTAACTCGTTTCACGGATAAAAGATATGTATAACCGTATCCACAAGAGACCAACTAAATAATAATAAATAATCTTGTATAACCGTATCCACAAGAGACCAACTAAATAATCATTTGCATGTGTTACATGCAGAGATGTGATATTTTTTTGGTTAATTTTGAATTAATTGTTTATAATGACTTCAAAACTAGTTATTTTAGGAGCGTGATTGACATTATATGTGTGTGCCACCGTAGCAGTACAAGTTTAAAAGAGCTACTAGCTAGGTTGGTACGTACGTATATATACTCAAGAAATATAATTATCTCTACTCATTGACCCCAAAATCCCATAATTTTTTCTAAGCAAAAAAGAGAAATTTGGAATGATTGTTGATTAATGGCGCAATCCGTGAAGAAGGCAAGGCATGCATAGCTACATATAGGCCATGAATTTTCAAAAACAAAACATTGTCCCCATGTCTTGAATTGTATCCTAATTTCACATGATAAACAATAACCCAAAATTATTGACGACACACTACTCTCGTGCAGGTAGGGACAGAGTGGCCCGTAGTTAATAATTTGGCGGAGCTTTCATTTTTTTTTTTTGTATAAAAAATTAAACTTAAATATATATTTCAGTGGAAGTGCCCATTTCATAATCTAAATTTCAATATGGCAAGTAACACGGTTCCTATTTCCCGAAATCAAATTTAAATAACAAGTAGAACCCCCGATAGAAATTTAATTTTGTTCCCTTCAATAAATGAAGCATCAAACATGGCGTGAAATTGAATTGGACCTGTTGGAACAGTCACAATTTCATAGTACCACTCTGACAAATTATTTCCAATGCAAGTTTATAAAACCATGGGCGTCGGTCTGGCTACCTCCATGTTAATTTCTTTCTTTTCTTTTCTTTTCTTTTTTTAAAAAAGAAAATTGTTAAACTTTTAAGATTTTGGTCTAATTATCGACCCGCACACGCCATCTTCAAGAGGTTTTACTCACAATATTATATATTTAAAATCAAAACTCACATTCTGAAAATTTTAATATTGTTGAATCCATTTACCCAAAGCAAAGAAAATAATAATTTAAAACATAGGCTTTCGACAAATTTTTTTTGTTGTTGTTGTTGTTAGAATTATATAAAACATTATGATAAACATCTATCTATCTAGTTGATCAATTATTTTTATGTGTGTGTGTTGCATGGATCGTGATCATCTATATATCAATCCTATGTAGACATGCGTGGGATGGCGTTAATATATATGGATTGAAATTGTGGTTTTAAAGAAGACAAAATGGAAAAATGAAGCCCGTGAGTGGGTATAGCATGCATGTGACAATAAAAAGACATTACTCGAGCACGTGCCTTCTTCCCTTTTCATGTCAAATTAATTAATAATTACATGTAATATGGCAGTCGTTCAAATTGATCATATATTATGTGCATGGTATACCAAGTTAGAGAGTGATTTTAGACAAAGTGTGTGTGTGTGTGTGTTGGTATTCATCAACCCGGATTTGGCCGTAACTTTCTGCGTTGTTCATTATATTATATTATAGCTCAAAATCAAAACATCGTTGAATCAACTCAACAAAATTTTGTTTTGGAGGGATATACCTTTTTCTTTTAAGAGGGAAAAAATAAATAATAAAAGAATTTTATTATTATATATGTATAATCTCAATTGAATTAATCATGAATGTCGTCTATTAATTAAATGTAAACGACTTGGGCTTAATCACATTAATTATTGTTATCCTTGCTATATAAACCTCCTTTCTTGCCCATATTTCTTAAACCATCGCACATTTTTTCCATTTCTCTAATTCCCCTCCAAACGATATAATGGGTGGTTTTGGCCAAAAAAACTTCACTCTCACGCTGATAATTCTGCTTCTTATGTGGTGCACAAGCACAAGCATTGAATCATGCAATGCAACCAGAGTGAGCAAGAATTGGAGGCAAAGCCGGAGCAGGAGCGACCCTGCAGCTTCATTAGTCTCCAAGAAGAAAAGCAAATATCACCGCACCCACCACCACACCGTCGGAAAGTCCAAACCCAAAGCACCACCTCCCCTACTGCCATCACCAGTACCGCCAAAGAAAGGTGGCAATGTACCTTTTTCCACAGTCTACAATGTGTTAGATTTTGGAGCCAAGGGTGACGGAGCCAAAGATGACACTAAGGTGAGCATTATTAACATTTTTCTTGTGATCAATTGAAGCTGAAGGCCAAATTTGTTAATGTAAGTAACTATCCTCTAAAATTTCGATAATTTTGCTTCTAAGAATTGACAGCTAAAGTGGCAACTGGGGCCGCTTTGCTTTTATTAATAGAATAATTCCTTGCAACTAAAATTTTGGCTTATTTATTGTCAAACTAATCTAAAATGGCACGACCGTTAACAAACATTCGGTTCAAACTTTATACCATTTTATTTAAAAATAATACCATGTTCTTGGAAAAGAACACCACGCGGTATCATCGTTGTTTCATACAGGCGATTTTATTTCATGAGTACAACTAATTAAATAGATTTTTTTTTTCTTTTTAGTGATGTAAATCCAGTACTCGACACAATAAGTATAACAAATTGGACAACTAGGAAGGCAGAACTTTAGCTAATTAATGAAGAAAATTTAGCATCCGAAAGTTATCCTGATGTTCATAAGAGCCATATGTGCCTTGCGTTAATCTTTTACAAAATTTATGTCAAGCACTGTCTGTACTACTATAGATTGGATGATTTGATCCATGTTTGAATGTAAAAAAAAAAGGGTATTATAAATATTAGATATTCGTACGTTGCTTGTTATTTAATGCAAACTAAAGGACAAGATAATCAGAAAGGTCTTAACAAACGATTCTCGTGACTGCAGTTAATTCCTGATCGCGATGTTAAAAACAGTCCTTTTTCCACGTAAACTACCAACATCGTCCACATTTTGAAAATAAATAATGATTGACTCCTCAAATGAAAATTCACGACATAATTACGTACTAATATATGGCTTCTTTCATCAGTTTTTTTTTAGGATATAAAAGCATCATTTAATTTCTACTGTGAAATTAATGCAGGCATTCCAAGCTGCATGGGCAGCTGCTTGCAAAGTTGAAGCTTCAATTATTATTGTCCCAGCAGGATACGTATTCCTAGTAGGACCCGTCTCATTTTCCGGTCCATATTGTCAGCACAACATTGTTTTCCAGGTAAATAAGTAACTATACAAACCGATCGAGCATATAAAATTCAACAATCAATCTTTTACAATGAATATACTTGCCGAGAATAATAACAGGGAATCCCATGTGATTGTTGTTCTTTTGCAGCTAGAAGGTACAATTATTGCTCCAACAGGCTCAGATTCTTGGGGTTCAGGCCTTCTCCAATGGCTTGAATTCACAAAACTTGTTGGAATAACCATCAGAGGCAGTGGAAAAATCGACGGAAACGGAGCTCTTTGGTGGCAAGATTCTGCATTTGAGGATGATCCTTTGGATGATGAATCAAAATTTTTAGTCCCTTTAAATGAATCTTTGGTCCCAAAGCCTCCGATTCCTGCTGTAATGATCGCTTTTTGATCCCTTTACAATTTTCTATAAAGATCCAGGATAGCACTGCCCTGGCCTGTTTTCCTTCTTTTTTTTTTTAAAGTCTGATTTTGATTTATTGATGCAGTTGAGAAGCTCACTTGTAGGGAAGATGCCAAAAATTAAACCAACTGTAAGGACCATCAATATGCTCGAATATGGTTTTTCCTTTTAATTTTACCTTTCTTAAAGACTTACAACAACATCTGTCGTATAAAAAAGACAATATAATTGGGGTCATATTCTTGCAACACAGGCACTTAGATTCTATGGAAGTTTCCACACTACGGTAACAGGAATCACAATCCAAAACAGCCCTCGGTGCCACCTCAAATTCGACAACTGCATCGGGGTATTGGTGTACGATTTAACCGTGTCATCCCCCGGTGATAGCCCCAACACCGATGGGATTCACTTGCAAAACTCCAAAGATGTGCTGATTCACAGTTCGAATATTGCCTGTGGTAATTAGTTATAGCATAGTTTTACCAAGTTAAACATCTCTCCTTGAATCTTTTTGCAATTCATGTTATCCGGTTGCCTAAATATGACAAATTTGCTAATCCATTTTGCTTCTGTTTATCTTATCCTGCTAATTGGGTGGTGGGGGGACTTGCATGAAACCATATCCTTCAACCCAAGCCATTAGAAATTTTGTCACGTTTCATCGTTTGAGCACATTTAATTTGTTCGCCGCACATTCTCGCAAAAAGTTGTCACAGTCTTTACAGTAAAAGAGAAAATCAAAAAATGTTTCCAGGCCCACGAGGGGACACGGACACATAGTTTTTTCTAAACTTTTTTGAGCCAGTAAGGCAGCATCGAGCCAGCCAGTTAAAGAGAATATAAATTAGAACTTTCTTGTGTAGAAACTTAAAAAATTATAAATTTCTTTTAAACCTAACAAAATTCTGTTGTTGCAGGGGATGATTGTGTATCAATACAAACTGGATGCACAAATGTTTACATACACAATATTAATTGTGGGCCAGGACATGGCATCAGCATTGGAGGCCTTGGAAAAGATAACACCAAGGCTTGTGTATCAAATATAACTGTTCGAGATGTCGTCATGCAGAATACTATGAATGGAGTCCGAATTAAGACATGGCAGGTAATTAATTAATTTACCAAAACAAACAAAGTTATGATCAATATATATATTCACATCTATCTAACATAGGCATAAATTATAGGGGGGATCAGGGTTGGTGCAAGGAGTGCAATTCTCAAACATACAAGTCTCTGAGGTTCAACTCCCAATAGTGATCGATCAATACTATTGCGACATGAGATGCAGTTGCAAGAACCAAACAAGTTCCGTTTCCCTGTCAGATATAAAATATGAAAACATAAGGGGAACATATACGGTGAAACCCGTGCACTTCGCGTGTAGTGACATCATGCCATGTACCGACGTGACCCTCAACCACATACAGCTTAAGCCCCATCAAGAACGATATCAAATCCACGACCCCTATTGTTGGCAGACCTTTGGGAGACTGTATTCTCCCACTACGCCTCCCATCAAGTGTTTGCAGATTGGAAAGCCATTGAGCAACAAGATTCAACGAGATTATGATTCTTGCTAGCTATTTCATGTCTGCATGCATTTTCTTGCTACATATACTTATATATACTAAAGAGATCTTCGATCTGATATGATATGGACCCAATACTTTTAGCTTAATGACAGAGAGAAAGAGAGATTGATGATGAGGGAGAACCTTCAACTAATATTTCAAACATATGTCTTCGATCTTGATTTGAGTAGAAAAACCGATCCAACAATTTTATATTAATAGTTCACTAAAGATGTGATCCATCCATAAAGGACAAGATAGCAAAATAATGGATGAAAATTTAGAGTTTAGATCTCTGCACGTTTTATTTATGTCGTAATTAAATAACAGTTAAAAAAAATTTACCGAATAATAAATAAAAATAAGCAAGAAGTCTTAATTGGAAACTTGAGTAAGGAGGAGATCTTTTTGTTTTTGGGTTTCTATAATTTGAATTGACAACTTTTGTTTTTTTATTTGATATACCTACTTGAGCCGGATGAAAAGTAACTTTTACGTCCGATTTTGACGGGTAAAACCTTATTTTAAATATAAGAAATATTTCATTTATCACCTCAAGAGTAAAAAATAAATAATCATATATTCTTAAAATTTAAGAAAATTAACCCCTAACGCTTTTTTTTTTGCTTGCACATGTACCCAACATTTGTTTAAAAAAGTGAAACAAAAGTAAATTCAAAATAATTTGAATTTTTATTAAAATGTAATTAACAAATATAAAATTCAAAAAAGTTATATTTTTGTTAAAAAAATGTATTGATAAATAATAAAACTAAAAAAATATTTATAATTATATTCGCGATATAATAGTGTGAACAAAAAATGAGAAGTGATTATTTGTTTTTTACAGTGAGTTTTATATTCTTTGCGATTTTCACTAATTTAATAAAAACAATAAAGGCAGCTCAACAGTCAATTTATATTTCGTGAGGGGTATCACCGTTATTTCGGGCAGGCAATTGGAAAAATGAAATAAATAAGCAGCGGATGAAATCTGGCTGAAAAGATTTCATGCTCGCGTGATTCTGAGGCAGCTAGCTACACGCACGCTCTCCTCGCCATTTCGTTGATTCTCATTTTTTTCCCCGAATTGTGGTAAAATCCTCTTCGGATTTCTGTGATTGCTAATTTATTGCTGTATTCGTGGTACCGGGCGAGGGAGTTTTTTGTTTTATTTATTTTAATGTATTTTTGTTTATCGATTTCTTTTGAATTGGTGTTATCTTGTCTGATTCGGATGCAATGATTGGATTAAAAACAGCGTTTTATTTGGATCGACCTAGTATTTATATATTGCGAAATGCCTATCTGTTTCTGTTTCTGTTTCTGTTTCTGATTAAATGATGCTTTTGGAGAAGTTTCGCGAGGTGTTTGAAGAGCCCAGAACCTTCCTCCTTGTCGTCTTGTGGATCATCATATCCATCTCCTAGCGGGGACAGCTCCGATATATGCAAATGCAAGGCCCTATCGTTACCATATTTCCAGAAAGGCGCAATGGAGAAAATAAGCACGAGTTGCTGGAGTATGGGTTTCATTCATCCGAGTACAAGTCCGTATTCCTCTCCGGTGTTGTTGGTGAAGAAAAAAGATGGACCGTGGATGTTTTGCGTGGATTACCGAGCCCTTAATGCAATCACGGTGCAAGACAAATTTCCTATTCCCACCATGGATGAACTACTTGATGAGTTGGGGGCTACCAAGGTGTTTTCCAAGCTTGATTTGCGTCTTGGTTACCACTCTGCTATTGGTATGATGCCATTTCAAGTTGCATATGACAGATTACCACCCACGGTTCCAACTTACATGAAGGGTGAAGCAATATGCTGATGTTCACTGTCAGGACAAACAATTCCAAGTAGGGGAGTTGGTGTTGGTCACTTGGTCAAGCTTGCTCCTGACAGGCAAACCACTGTGGCTTGAAGGCTTCATTCCAAGCTGTGCGAACGTTACTTTGGACCGTTTCCAGTAAAAGCTAAGGTGAGCACCGTGGCCTATACTCTGGACTTACCCGCAACCAGCAAGATTCACCCTACTTTTTGTTAATTGCCCCACATCGGTAGGATAAATAACTTGGGAGTTGCATATATTGGCTTGGACAATCCTCCCCCTTGAGCTAGCTTTTGGGTTGAGTTAGGTCCAAGTTCCAATCTTAACATGCTATCAGAGCCCGGGTTCCACCATTATGTGTTGTTGGATTGCTTATAATTAGGTCACTCGTTCTGCCCATAATTGGGTCATTTGTAAACTCCACGTTCCAGATGTTCATTCCTGAGCGTGAGATGGGTATGTTAATTGTGCCACATCGGTAGGATAAATAACCTGGGAGTTGCATATATTGGCTTGGACAATCATTCCCCCTTGAGTTACCTTTTGGGGCTGAGCTAGGTCCAAGTTCCAATATTAACATTTTTCATGTCTCCAAGCTTAAACCATTTCGGGGAGAAGTTCCTGAGAAAGTATAAGCATTACCATAGTTCAGCATTAACAACCAACCCCTTTCAGTGCCTGTCAACATCTGGCAACAAGTCTCATCACCATCAAGAAGAGGCAAGTTCCTCAGATACTAATTCCGTGGCCCAATAGCTACCCAGAAGACGCAACGAGTTATGTTAGATATATAGCTTGAGCTAAATGATAGAGTTAGTTAGTCAACATTGACAGCTGTACAATAGCTGTAAAATAGCAGTTAAAAATGTTTGTTAGACTTAAGTTCCAGGCACACGAAAGTTCATCTTCTTCCTCATTCATTTTTGTTTTTTCTGTAAGAAACTCTCGTTGAGATATTATCTTCAATCAATTGATTATCTCCATCAATGGAGATTTATGATGATTTGAATTGATTCTTAACATGGTATCAGCAGTATTCTATTTCCGCAATCAATCTCCCGCAAATCCAAATCTCAAGATCACATCAGCTTGTGTTTCATGGTGGTTCATTCGGGAACGATCGGATTCAACGATCCTCTATACTTACATCCATCAGATACTCCTGGAATCTCGTCGGTTCAAGATCCTCTCCTTGGCATCGAGAATTATGGTATCTGGAGTAGGGCGATGTTTCTGGCTCTCCAAGCGAAGAACAAGCTTGGATTCATTAATGGCTCCTCTGTCCGTCCAGCAGCCGCTAATCCAACATTTCATCAATGGGAGAGATGCAACGCCATTGTTTTATCTTGGATCATGAGTTCCGTATCAAAAGAAATTTTCAGTCGAATTATCTACTGCAATGATTCGTCCAAAGTCTGGGCAGATCTGAAAGAAAGATTTGATAAAATCTGTGGTTCGAGAATTTTCTCTTTGCAAAGGGAAATTGTTCATCTATCCCAGGGCTCATCTTCTATGTCAGTATTTTTTTTCAAAGCTCAAGAGGTTATGGGATGAATATCATTCACTGGTAACTCTTCCCTCGTATGAGTGTGCCAGTGCTCGGAAATATCTCGACCATGAAGAACAACAGAGGCTTATTCAATTTCTTATGGGCTTGAACGATAGCTATGGTCAGATTCGGAGTCATATTCTTTTGATGACTCATCTGCCCTCTGTCAACCAAGCCTACTCAATTGTGATTCACGAAGAATCAACTCTTCACGCACTTTCTTCTCAGCCCATTGCAGAAATTCCCACGGCTGCATTTTATTCTTCATCTACCAAGAAACATGATTTAGTGAAGTGTGGAAATTGTCAAATCCAGGGACACACCAAAGAAAATTGTTTTAGGTTGATTGGTTACCCTCCAGGCCATAAATTACATAAGAAATTTCCTCAGCACAAGCCCTTGAAATTCAATCAGAAGTACCCCAAGACTATGCAAACAATAGTTTCAACAATCCTGTTGAGTATGGGCCAATTGATGAATCACAACCTACTCATGTGATGCCTCATACATTCACTGATGCTCAGTACCGCCAAATTCTGAAACTTCTTGGTGATTCTTCGCCAATGCATGAAGCCACGACAAACCTTGCAGGTAACTTCACAAGCCTAATGTCAATTTCAAATACTGATGAATGGATCTTGGATAGTGGTGCAAATGCTCACATTATAGGGACCTCAAGTCAACTGCACGACTCGCAACCATGCGCAACCACTTTTGGTTCAGTTCGGCTTCCAAATGGTAACACCACTTCCATTCATTCTACTGGTTCTGTTCATATATCACCATCTTGTGTCCTGCGCCGCGTCTTACACGTTCCTGATTTTCACTTCAATCTTTTATCAATATCTCAGTTCACCAAAGACCACAATTGCCGTGCTGTTTTCTACCCACTATTTTGTTTCTTTCAGGACCTTTTGACTGGGAGGATCATGGCGATTGGTAGACAAAAGCATGGCCTTTACTATTTTGCCAATACTTCATCTTCCGTAAAATCTGTTATACCCCGCAATACGAATTGTAACAACAACACTACTGTTTTGTCCACTTCATTGCATTCACGTACATTTTCTGATTGTAAAGACAGTGATATTGATCTATGGCATAAACGTTTTGGTCATCTGTCTCTGTCTCGATTGCAATTCCTACTTTTCATCAAGAACAAATCCCTCACGAGTCACTGTCCAATATGCCCCATTTCTAAACAAACTCGAAGTTCTTTTCCCACAGCAGATACACTCTTCACCTTATCCGTTTCATCTATTACACATTGACATTTGGGGCCCCTATCGACATCCTACTCATGATGGTGCAAGGTATTTCCTCACTGTGGTTGATGACTTCTCAAGATGTACATGGGTTTTTTTAATGCATTTTAAATCTGATACATTACCGTTGTTGAAAATTCTTTACCTATATTTCAAATCACTTCCACAAAAATGTGGAAACAATTCGAACCGACAATGCCACTGAATTTTTCAACACTGAATGTCACCTCTATTTTGCTTCCATAGGCATTATCCATCAAAGCTCATGTCCCTATACACCCTAACAAAACGGCCTAGTTGAGCGAAAGCATAGGCACATTCTTAACATAGCTAGGGCACTCAAGTTTCAAGCCTCTATTCCAGATTCATATTGGGGTGACTGTGTTCTTCATGCAGCATATTTGATCAACCGCACCCCTACTCCCTTACTGTCTAACAAAACACCATTTGAGGTTCTCTTCAACAAAACTCCCACATATAGCCATTTAAAAGTTTTTGGATGTTTATGCTACGCATCCAACCTCAAGCCTTTACATAAATTTGATGTTAGAGCCAAGCCATATGTGTTTCTTGGATATCCAGTGCATCAAAAGGGCTTTAAGCTACTGGACTTATCTACCCACACCTACTATACATCTCGAGATGTTGTCTTCCACGAGGAACGTCTTTCCTTTTTCTTCACATGTTGGTGATCGAGGAATCTTTCCAAAAATCACAGTACATAACTTCGATGATTTTTCTTCTTCATCCTCATTTGATTTACCTCCCCAAGATGCTCCTTTACACACCTCTTCTCCTCGGAATCCTCCTTCCGCTACCAGGAAGTCCTCAAGACCTACTAAACCACCAACTTGGAGCAAAGATTACATCTGCTCCAATTCTACCTTGTCAGCTTCTCCTTCGACACGATACAATATTTTTCAGTCACTTTCCTACCACAACCTCTCACCATCATATTAATCATTCCTTGCATCCGTCTCTGAATTCTCAGAACCTAAATCATTTAACGAAGCCGCTTCTGATCCAAAATGGTGTGAGGCGATGGATGCTGAGATTGCAGCCTTGGAGGCCAATCAAACATGGACAATTGTTCCTTTACCACCTGGCAAGAAACCTATTGGTTGCAAATGGGTATACAAAATAAAACACAAAGCAGATGGCAGCATTGACCGATACAAAGCCCGTCTCGTTGCCAAAGGATATACCCAATAATATGGTATTGATTACCATGATACCTTCTCCCCAGTTGCTAATATCGTTACTGTTCGATGTATGTTGGCCATTGCAGCAGCTAAGAACTGGTTTTTACATCAGATGGATGTGACGAATGCTTTTTTACAAGGTCATTTACATGAAGAGATATATATGACAATTCCTCAAGGCTTTGCCAAACAACGTGCGAATCATGCTTGCAAACTCATTAAATCATTATATGGGTTGAAGCAAGCTTCAAGACAATGGAATTCCAAATTTTGTCAAGTAATGTCTCAAGCTGGATTCAAACAGTCACTTCATGATCATTCATTGTTCACCAAGAGACAAGGTGATTCAATTACAATGCTTTTACTCTACGTTGATGATATAGTCATTACAGGGAATGACAGTGATGTTGCATCACTGCCTTAAAAAACTATCTCCATCAGCATCTTTCCATTAAAGACCTTGGTCCACTCAAATACTTCTTAGGGATCGAAGTTGCTCGTTCTAAGGCAGGGATATGCTTAAATCATAGCAAATATATTGTGAAATTACTCTCTGATACAGGCTTTACTGGATGTAAACCTTATGATACTCCCATGGAGCAACATTTGAAGCTTACTACTATGAAATATGATCAAAGCAACTCATCTTCTAAATCCACTTGTGATTCGGACCTCTTGTTGCCCGACTCATCAATTTACCAACGACTTATCGGCAGACTCATTTATCTTACTATTACTCGTCCGGATATTTGTTATGCTGTACAAACACTCAGTCAGTTTATGCAGGCACCAAAACGTTCTCATATAATGCCGAACTTCGGCTTCTTGGATTTTTCAAGAAAACTCCTGCCTTGTGTATTTTTTTGTCATCCACAAATGACTTCATACTCTCTGCCTACTGCGATTCCGATTGGGGATCATGCTTAATGAGTCGACAATCAGTTACTGGTTATGTTGTTAAACTTGGGACGTCAACCATTTCTTGGAAAACCAAGAAACAAAATACAATATCCCGTTCTTCAGCTGAAGCTGAATATCGATCCATGGCAACAACAGCTTGTGAAATTACATGGCTTCGCGGAATCCTCATGGACATGGGATTATCTTTTGACAAACCAACATTTCTTCATTGTGACAATCAGGCAGCACTCCACATCGCTTCAAATCCGTTGTACCACGAACGTACAAAACACATCGAGATTGATTGTCATTTCATACGTGAAAAAATTCGGGACAACATCATCAACACATCTCATATATCCACACATCACCAGCCTGCTGATCTCTTCACAAAAGCCTTGGGTTCAGACCAACATCATGACCTTCTGTCCAAGCTTGATTTGCTTAGCATCTTACAAGCTTGAGGGGGATGTTAGATATATAGCTTGAGCTAAATGATAGAGTTAGTTAGTCAACATTGACAGCTGTACAATAGCTGTAAAATAGCAGTTAAAAATGTTTGTTAGACTTAAGTTCTAGACACACGAAAGTTCATCTTCTTCCTCGTTCATTTTTGTTTTCTTCTGTAAGAAACTCTCCTTGAGATATTATCTTCAATCAATTGATTATCTCCATCAATGGAGATTTATGATGATTTGAATTGATTCTTAACAAGTTATGTTCCCTCTATAAACAGCTGAACCTCGAGGACGAGGTTATTTTTGAAGGGGAGAGGAATGATAAGCATATGCCAATTGAGTTGGACCCCAAGTCTAATGGGCCAACAATTAAATGAGTGGGACAACAGGGGATTAATTAACAACCAACAAGCCCAAGGGCAAAAGGAATCAGAGAAAGGGGAGGAAGCACACGAGGAAGACACACACGGGGGAACCCATCGAGAGAGTTCCAGGAAGCGTAACAAACCCACATGGATGAGGGATTATGTCATCTGAAGAGGAGCACAAATTCCACCACAGTTAGTTATGAGTTTGTTTTATTGGTTATTTTATCTATTTGTGCTGCAAGAAAGAGAGGGAATGATATAAGGGCTGTAAAGAGTGATTTGTAATTCATTGAGAAAAGATTGTAGTGGAAGTCGAATTTGGAGTTTGGCACAGACTCAAAGTGTGCTTGTTCTATCAGTTCTGTTCATATTTTATTTATCATGATAAATTATGAAACCGCACACACATAATATAACGCACGGATTTAACATTTTGCTTCCATGACGGTTTCTAGGGATTAAAAGCAAGCAAGAGAAACGGGGCTGTCTTTCACTAAGCTTTTTAGCCGACATTTTGCCAAGAAGGAGATGCGCATTCTGATGGTTGGTCTTGATGCTGCTGGTAAGACCACCATCCTGTACAAACTCAAGCTCGGAGAGATTGTAACTGCTATTCCTACAATTGGTATGCCTTCTTGATCTTGAAACTGTAGCAGTTCTGTTTTTGTTATTTCTCTCAAGCTTCTATCTCCATCAACCCGTGCAGATGATCTCTATCACATTTTGTGATTCTAACTTTGACAGCTTTGTAATGTTTCTTTAGATACGTGTCTTGTATTTATCCGCAGGTTTCAATGTGGAGACTGTTGAGTACAAGAACATAAGCTTCACTGTCTGGGATGTTGGTGGTCAGGATAAGGTGGAACCTTCATTATACTCATTATGATGAATCTATTGCTATTTTTTATTCATATGATAGAATAGGTTGGCGCTTAGTACATCTTTTATTTTGTAATCTTTTCCAGATGGGATAATTGTTAAATCCCAATCCACGCTCAGTGCACATTTTCAGTTTGTAATATTTCCTGATGGGATATTTGTTAAATCCTTTTCCTTGATCAACCTATCATGCCTATGGAGGGTAACATATTTATTTACTTTTACAGATTCGTCCGTTGTGGAGACACTACTTCCAAAACACACAGGGTCTAATATTTGTGGTAGATAGCAATGACAGGGACCGTGTCCCGGAGGCTAAGGATTAATTGCATAGGATGTTGAATGAGGTGACAATTCCTTTGCGCACTCTCTTCAATATCACATATCAACTTTTAAGAAATAATTTTTATAACTTTTGAGGTAATACTCCAAGTTCACATCGTTTGTTTTTACCCAATTACATACCTCGAAAAAATCTTGTTTTCCCCCTGCTGCTGTTGTGAGCCATTTGGGGAATACCTTCCTTAAAGGTGTTTCGTCTTATAGCCGATAGAATGGCAATATTTTAATTAATGGCTGCACCATTTATAATCTTGACAAAAAAGGTTTTTGCCTACCACCCAGTGTGGAATTATGGCATCGTTTGTTTTCAGGATGAATTAAGAGATGCAGTACTACTTGTATTTGCCAACAAACAAGATCTTCCTAATGCAATGAACGCTGCCGAAATAACTGACAAGCTTGGCCTGCACTCACTAAGGCAGCGCCACTGGTAGGCATTTTTTAAGCAGTTACTTTTATCATCTGTTGCTTACGCCCTCCACGCAAAGGCAAAAGTACACTAATACTTTAATTAAACTTTTTCACTTTATTTGGTGTTTAATCGTTTGTGATCACTCTGGTTCACATTGTTTACAGGCGTAAATCTTTGTAAGGAGTTTTGATGGTGGATGCAACTGTTTTTTATCAAGTTTTATACTTCTGGTCTGTGTGGTTTTTGATATTTTGCTTTTAAACTGTTTTGGATCACATGTAAGAACCTTTCTAATGCGTGTATGACCAAATGGTTTATTTTATAGATTAGCTTAAATTTGCTTCGTTTGTTGTTGCAATTTCGTGGTCACAAAAATCATTACTCTTACTACACAAAATTGGATTTTTCTCAACCATTATTCTTGTGTCGAAGAGTAGGAAGGCAAATAATCCTTCTTAGAATTATTTGTTGCGCGCAATTATAGTTCTGCGCTTACTTATGCGACTATCAATCCCCATTCTGATTCTGTTTCATTCTCATTAAAACCTGTGCACATGAGAATGAAGGAACATCTTAAAACCGTTTTTTATTCTCTCAAAATCCTTGAATCTCCCTGGAGAGAAGGGATCTGATTGCTCACTTAAATATGCTTAGATTCTGTTATGCACATAGTTGTATCCCATATTTTCTAGTAATAACCCATATTCATTATCCAAATTAAAAGAATAATTCATTGAAACACTGTAAATAACTAAAGGTCGAAAATAAATCGATTTTTGAGCTGCTGGTTAATTTTTTTAAAAAAATTAAATGAGGAATGATGTTTTAATTTGGATGGAAAATTGAATAACATTTAATTAAATTTGTCATATATTTTAACTTTATGAAAAATATTAGGGGTATTTATGAAATTCTACGCAAAAAAGTTAGTTATTGTAGGAAGTTTAACTTTAATTAATTAATAAAAAATGATTGTTTGAATGTTAAGTTTCCAACTATCCTCTGGTAGTAGGGGGGGTGCACGCACCTCTATAATAGAGAACAATTCTAATTGGATAACAAGAACTAATAATTTCTCGAGTTTAAATAATTATGCCCATCAATTATGAAATTTTATTTAATAGTTATATATCATATTGATATGAATGTTACAAAATTGGTTGTTATACAATTGTTTATGAAACTTAATTTGATAATTATTGAATTTGTTATTAAATTTAAGCTACATACAATAATGAATTTGATCCGTCAATGTGATACTGAACTAATGTCAATTGAACTACATACAAATATTAAAAAGTAAGATGAAAAATATTACCATTATAAAGAACTTATCTCATATATTTATTCGAAAAATCGCTATATGAGTTTCAAAAATCAAAATTTACCTATACCTCCGAAATTGGTGGGTTAGACTTTGAAATATATATATATATATATATATATATATATATATATATATATATATATATATAAATATATATATATATATCTTACTATTTATTAAGGCTGAGTAGGTTAGAGTAACTTTCTTGGTCTGTTTTTAAAAATACTTAAAATACCCTTCACCCCCACTCTCTACATTACTAATTATATATATTAATAAAGTGTTAAAAAATTAAAGCAAGTCGCATGTAGTTTAGTGGATGAAGCCTATGTTTTTTAATCATGAGGTTGTAGGTTCAATTTTTGCTTGGGTCTTTTTTATTCTTTTTTAATTTATTTTTTAGTTCATATATCAAAATTATAATGTAGCCACTCATTATTTCTTGTAAATATATTTTGATCCTCATTTAAATATAAATCAAATAAATTATAAAAACATATCATATAAGCACGCAACGCGTGCGTCGTTGTACTAGTGTATATAATTGGTGGGTTAGACATGGAAAAGTGTTTCATATCTGAGCCATTAATTATTCCGAAAAACGTTGAACATAAAGAACAGCATAATATTTTTAATTTTCTTAATTTATGCTTTTTTCCTAGTTTCATTGATTCCTAATCCGATCAAAAAGTCCATCGACGCTAACATCAATGCCTGCTCGTGGAACTTTCGGTTAGGTTTCCCATTTTTTTCTTTTTATTTTATTTTATTTCATAATTTTGATCTATAAAAATATGCCTCAGTATGTCGAGGGAGGATGTTAAAAAAGCAGAAATCTTGTTTACAGGATAAATATATGTATATGCACATAAAATAATGGAAGGTGTTGGGATTCAAGAGAGAAAGCAGACTTTGGATCAAGTTTCGCATGTTGCCCTTGATATTGGAGGTAAATGCTTCCTATTTTATTTCGATTCGAGCTTTTGGACTTACGATACGCAAATAGACTACGTGTAATTAATCTTTCTTCTCATTTTTCTTTTTCTGGTAATTTCAAGTTTGAATTTCGTTGGAAAAAGTACGAAGGTTCCATAATTAGTTTTAGTGATCAAGGCTGAGTTGTAAGCTAAATCAAGATTTACAGCTTGGTTTGAGTTCTGAATGGCAAAAGCTCTTTGCACTTGATCTTGATACCAAAATTGAAAACTTCTGATTTCGGGCAATAGTGACTCGGTCGATTCCGAGGAAAGTTTGCTGAATTATAGCTAAACGAAAGATTGTTTGCATCATAGGGGTTTGTCTTAGTTTAACCCTGGGAAAAAAAGAGAGAAGCTTTGTTTTCATGAAATTGTAAAATTCTGCACTCTATCCTTTTGAATTGTTGCGAACTGAAGATTTCAAATCCGTGAGCAAATTAGGCTATGATACATGAGGTGGTTTTGCCATTTTTCACAAGGTTTATGATGCGCTATTTTTACATCTTGGTGGCAACATAAGAGTATTGTTTAATGTGTAAATTTCTCATAATCACGTATTAGTTCTGCAGTAATTTCAGTATTCAAACAACTAGGTGAGATAGCAGTTAATATAAATCATTAAAATCAGTACGTTTCAGGGAGAAAATATGGCCTCCTTGTTGGAAATGTTATTCTACATAATATCCTCATAGGTTGGTTAAATGTCCGGAGCGGCTTCCAGAATGATGGATCAATGAAGCACTCGAACACCACTGCCCATGAGGTTCTCCTTCTGGAACAGAGGAGTTCTGTCCATAAGACCTAATCTAGAGGCTTATTTGGGACTTGTATTGTTATTGAACATCCACGCCCAAGTTTTTAGACAAGCAAATTACTAGAATAACACATTGCATCATCTCAAGAGCTTGTCGAGCTGTATTTCAGAGCGAAGCCTCATGGAACATCAGAACAATTATAGCTTGTCAAAGGAACATCAGTGATCTAATTTGTCAACACCATCTTTTTGACTGGCAACCTTAGGGAGATATTTACTCCAAGCACAGTATTGTTCCTTGATGTCTTGCATGCAGGTTACAAGAAGAGCCATCATTTTCTAGTATGTTTGAAATGTGGATTACGGCAAACTCTACAGATAAAAGCTTTAAATAATGAAATAGTCTTCATATACAATACTTATCTGTTGAATGGAAAGAAAAATGGACAAGGGCACCATTAACAGTTAGTTTTAACCTATCAAAATTTGCAGTAAGCTTCGCCATACCTCTTTTGGTAGGTACTCTCATTAAGGTGGTGTACTTCTCAAGCAGCAGTAATTGTTCCAGTGATCATAAAAATATTGGGTCTTCAGATGACGGAATAGATGCATTCAGTGGCAACTTAAATTACCATCTAAGTGGGAGGCTTCATTTTTTGAAATTTGAAACTAGCAAGATATGTGAATGCGTGCAATTTATTTCGTCCAAGCTCCTTCACCACTACGGTTTGTGTTTTTTCTTGATGACTGTTGTTAAATAAAAAGTTGGCATCACAGACATCTTTAAATCTAAATGAACTCCTGGAACCCATGCAATTTAAATTATTGTCGTGCTGCCAGATTCTTAGTTTCTGTTTGCGGACCATGCTAGTGTTTACGGAAAATCAGTTTTGTTTCTTAATGTCAAGCATTCTTTGAGTTAAATGGATACATCATGCTTGATTCAGTTTCTAATGTGTGCTCAAATTTCATACCCAGTAAGATGAGTGGGGGAGGGGGATAGTTTTAGTCGAGCATTTTTCGTCTTCTTAGAGGCCCTTTGTCAATCCAGGTGATCGGGATGATGAGAAACAGGCCAATCACAAAACTAGGATCAAGGTAATTTATTGTGCCAATGAATAAATCTGTCATTTGTTGTTGCCGTGTTCTGAGTCCTCTATCAGTAATTTTCTGATAAGAGTTGGCATTGAAAATTTAAATTTTAGTTATTATTTGATTGCTTCATTAATTATAATGTCAACTTGTATTAAATATTAGTGATGCTAATGAATACAAATTGGAGATCCAACTGTTCAATTTGGACGTGGCTTTTGTGTTTTTAACTTAAATAGAAATAAAAATCAACATTTTTTTTGAATTGATATTTGAAAAGAGCGCACAAACTTTTGACCACCGTCATTATGCCTCTAAGGAATGATTTTTTCCAAGTCCATGGATTGTGATGGAAAATTTATTCCCAAACAAATATTTAAATTTCTATTCAAGTATAATGATTTGTCTTGTGCCTTTAAGAGTATATGAACTAGAGATAAACCTTACACTTCAGCATCTTCTTGAAGGCTACCGGTGGTGGGGCATTCAAGTTTGCTGAATTATTCAAAGATAAGCTTGGTATTATTTTGGATAAGGTTGATGAGATGAGTTCTCTTGTTGCTGGAGCTAATTTTCTACTCAAGGTTGGGGATTATTTCTTGAAGTACTGTATCATAATTTTTATAATTTATGACTATGACCTTCACAACTGCAGTCTAAATGTGCGGTGTTTTCTGCCCTGGATGCATTCCCCCCACCCCAATTGCTCTTCCAGTTTCGTGTGTGTGTTGCAATATCTCTAAAAATGCTCAAACTATTTCTCACGGAGCACAACCACCAGATAGAATAATTTACAAAATACTCGAAGATTTCCAAATTTTACTTTTTCCTTGAAGATATTGTTTTTCCTATATAAATATTACTTGTTGATTTGAGTTATTTCCTTATCTCGTAAAAATTATTTGCAGAGAACTCCTCATAGACCACATTGTATGAACACTCCATGAGCTTATTTGAATATGAATTACTCTCTGTGAGATACTGCATCCAGTCTCAGTTTTTTCATGCTCCTGTCTTACGACTGGTTTGTAACCTGTAAAACTATGAATCATGGGCGTGCATGCCATTATCGCTGTATTTTTTTGCTTTTTCCCTTTTCATTTTTGCCCTTATTGTATTTCAGTTGGTGCTTTGGAATCATATAGATATTTTGATTTAGTTGGTTTATTTTTATCCACATCTTGATTAGGCAGTACATCATGAAGCCTTTACATATATGGATGGTCAAAAGGAGTATGTACAAATTGATCAAGAAGATTTGTATCCTTATCTTCTTGTTAATATTGGGTCTGGGGTAAGCATGATCAAGGTAATTTTCTCCATGTATTGATATAAAAAAAAGTGTGAGCATTCCGAAAAACTGACAGGGAAAAAACAACAAAAAAGTTTCTTGATAGTATATTTTCTCTTCTATTGCTTAGGTAGAAAGTGACAGCAAGTTTGAGCGAGTCAGTGGAACAAGTGTTGGTGGTGGTACATTTTGGGGCTTGGGAAAACTTTTGACCAAGTGCAAAAGGTTACCTCCTACTTTTTTTGTTTTAAATTAATTTTTCTTTGATTCAGAGTTATGTTCTGATTTTTATTTTGCCAACTGATTGAATGATTAAATGAGGCTTAAGTCCTTTTATTTTGAATCTTGGGCACCTTTTTGTTTCAGTTTCGATGAATTGTTAGAATTGAGTCACCAGGGAAACAACAGAGTGATAGACATGCTTGTTGGAGACATATATGGTGGAATGGATTACTCGAAGGTATATGCTCATAACGCGCTATTGTCTTCAAGCTGTATTTACTCTTTACCAAACTTTCCAAAATTTGAATGGGTGGGTTATTGACGCTATGATATCATGTAAAATCGTCCTCTAAGATCTTGTAGCTCATTAGAGATGCATAAACAAGGAATGTTATTTTTTTGCTTCTGGTGAATTAGGCCACTAACAATGCATGAACTCGTTCTCTTATTCCATTACTAGACGAATGCGTACTTTTACTTGACAAATGCGTAATCTGGAAG
Organism: Primulina eburnea; assembly: GCF_022965805.1. Lineage (NCBI taxonomy): Eukaryota > Viridiplantae > Streptophyta > Magnoliopsida > Lamiales > Gesneriaceae > Primulina > Primulina eburnea. The sequence continues at coordinate 35,472,403 of NC_133113.1, forward strand.
TAGCACTTTGGCCTCATTTTCAGTATTTTGTAATTTGTACCGAGTATTGGTAACGACCTTCTACTAAAGATAACAAAAAATGTAAATTTGGCAGTATTCTAGGTAGTCGACATAATTGAAGTAACCTAAAGGTATTGCAACTTCTTCATCAGAGAATTTATCCTTGGCACTAACTTCTTGGAGGATTTAAGAGTGTATTACTAATATTAATTCAGTTATTAAGTTTTTGATTGTGCCAGATTGGCCTCACATCAACAGCCATTGCTTCTAGCTTTGGCAAAGCAATATCCAAGAACAAAGAGCTGGAAGATTATAGAGCTGAAGATGTAGCAAGGTCCCTCTTAAGAATGATCTCAAATAATATCGGACAGGTTAGCATGTGCAGTCTTGCTCTCTGTTATTCTCAACATAATTGAAATAATACATCTCTTTAAACTGCTCCCCTAGGACACTGATTTTACAAGTGTTAAGAAGAAATATTGCCCTGACATTATGTTTAACTCCCTAATTGATCAAATATGATTCTTGATGTTGCATTTACAAGCTGTGGATATGTGACTACTTTTTTTTTCTTATTTATGTGATTAGTTAATTTTTTATCTTTTTAATTTAATGTACTTTCTATTGTCAACGCTAACTTTACTTTTCAGATAGCTTACTTGAATGCTTTACGCTTCGGACTCAAACGAATTTTTTTTGGAGGATTTTTCATTCGAGGTCATGCATACACAATGGACACTATTTCTGTCGCGGTTCATTACTGGTATGACAATTTAGTCCGTATTCATAATATTGTCCTATAGTCGTATCGTAAAGATTGTGGATACGTTGCTATCTTTTTTGAAATATATACATTTCACCTATCATATATAGACCTCATTTTTATCCTTTGGGAATCAAATAACCATCGCATCTGAAAGATATCAAATTCAAAAGATCTCATCAGTTTCCTTTTTCAAAATTTGTCCCATTTTTATCATGTTCTTTGTCACAAGCGGACTCTTAACAAATTTGATCGGTATATTTCCAGGTCAAAAGGTGAAGCAAAAGCTTTATTTTTGTGTCACGAAGGGTTTCTTGGGGCTTTGGGATCATTTTTGAGCTTCAAAGGGAATGGTTTTGCAGAAGTTATGTATGAATCAACGGGACAAAACTCATCGTCCAAGAATAATTTGGTCTGCACTGGAGATCGGATCAAAAGCTCAGCAGATAATTGTGTGAAACATTATGGATGTATAGAATGTAAAATGGAAAAACAAACTGAAAATTTGCATTTTCTGTGAGACAGCACAGGCAATTCTTGGTTGCCTCTAATTTGAGTTTGTGCACCAATTATTCTTATTATTTCAAGACTTGAACTAGTGCAGTGTGTTATGTACTCTCAAAAGATACAAGTATCCAAGACAAAACAGGTCGGGTATTGATTGAGGAAGAGATGTTTTCATCGAGAACTGGTGAAGCAACAGAAGAAAACGGAGCGTGTCTTTTAACATAGGCTCTCTCTTCCGTCTCTTCAAGTCAAATACAGAATATGAATGCCGGGAAAACCGAGACTCAAGTAGTAAGGAATCAAACGAGTCAATACTTTTCTTAAACAGGCGGCTCTTCAACAGATCTCCATTGTTCTGTACATTTCTGACTACTTTGATATGCTATAAATATTCCACAAAAATATAATAAAAATTATAGCAAGCGTGCTCAATGTTTGTTGATTTAGCTTGTTGGTCAACTACCCATTCAAAAATAGTAATCTACAAAATTGTTCTTCAAGTTGCGACTTCTGCACACATTAAATAGTTTCAACTTTCAACTGACGGAGTAAAAAAAATTGAGGCGCACGTCTTATGCTTTTACAACTCCCATTTTCTCAAATACAGATGCAAGAACAAATAGAAACAAAGAAGTGGAATCAGAGAAACTCTCTGAGCTATCGCAGATTTTTGCTGAACCAAACCAGCTTCCCCCTCAACTCAAAGAGACCAAGATCATCTCCGTCCAATATTCGATCATGCAAGTTTTAACATTGTATAAAAACAAGATTGAACAAGTGGTTAAAGAAATACTTGAAGCCACCACCAAAGAAAAAATTGCATGTCCTTTTCTCGTCTCCCTTGTTGCTGTTGCTGGTAAAAACAATATTTGGGGATGTCTATAAAGCTCTCAATTCCACCACCATCAAAGATAAGTTTGTTATTCCTAGCATTGATGAATCATTCAAAGAAAAAAATTTCTCTAAGTTAGATCTTCGTTCTAGCAATCAACAACTTAGAATTCATAATTCGGATATTCACAAAACTGTCTTTCGTATTAATGAACGTCATAATGAATTTCTAGTTATGCCTTCTATTCTAATCAATGCTGTTGGATATTGAACTTGTACCAGTCAAATTAATTTGAAACAATAATCATAAATGTACTTTCGAATTTCTCATAAATTAATAATTTCAGAAGATGATTCGATAAGCAATAATACCAACTGTCATATCACAGCATTGTTCATCTTCCATATATCATAAGTCATAACGATGATTTACTGTCAACATACAATTCTATAAGAAACTCAGCTGATCTATGATGCAATGGAGACATGATGCCTATACCAATGACAATACCAGTTGGAGAATCTATTTCTTTATACATTTCCAGATGAATTGGCCATTGAAACAGGTGGAGTTGGAAAGTAATCAGGCACTGGCATTTTCTCGCGTTGTAGCGGTCTCCATCTCTGCTTTCTTCACAATATTCAGGAAAACTTCCTCAAGTGTAGCCATGCCAATCACTGTGTTCACAATTCCAAATATTTTCTCTCGTTTTTCGAGATCTTCAAAGAAATCCTGAAAGTTTCATGATGAAAATCTATCAAGAATGACAAAAGAATTTTGTGCGCAATTAAATATAATTTGACTGATATATATATATTCTTACATGTAACAGCTCCTCTTTCTCACACTGGATAACGAAAGTCAAGAAATATTTTTCCTCCTCTTTTGGAACCACATTCAGATGCTTTCAGAAGTTAAAACAAACGTAGTTCCAATCAGAAGAAGCCTATATAAAAGGGAAAACTTCTATAAAATAAAGGGTGGAAGTTAGTTACCTGTCTGAAATAATCTTTTACAGCATTTCGATTCTCCAGGTTAACATCTACCACTTCAGCTGCAGTATTTAATTTTGGAAAGCTTACTTTAGCAGTAAAACCCGTTCCAAATTTGGACTTCAGAAATGTCGAGTTTCCAATGCAACGAAGCCTTCCTTTAACCATGATTCCAATTCTATCAGATAACACATCGGCTTCTTCCATAGAATGAGTTGTTAGAATGATCGAACGGCCTTGTTTTGCAGATTCGATCACATTCCAAATATGTCTACGGGCTATAGGGTCCATTCCGGTGGTCTGGAAATCCAAATAGGGGCATCTAAGAGTTTATCTCGGAAAAAAGAAAAAATGTTGATAAACATAAATGATGAACGACATTTTGAAAATTCACATACCGGTTCGTCCAAAATCACAAGTCTTGGATTTCCTATCAGGGATATTGCAAAGCTAAGTCGACGTTTCATTCCCCCGCTGTAGCTACAGGATCTTACATTGGCAGCAGCAGTAAGTTTCACCTGTTCCAGCAGTTTTTTAGCTTCCTGCATTTGAGAATGTACCAAGATCACAGATCGAGTCTTCTACTCTTGTTAACTGATCATATCATTAAAGACCTGACTCGTAAGTTAACACTCACCGATTCGTGTGAATTTTTGGGCAAACCTTTGATACTGGCAAACAGTTTAAGGTGCTCAACAGCAGACAGTACATCCCAGAGCGTATCGAACTACGATACAATGGTTAAGATAATATAACAATCCAAAATTTTAATTCTTGGAAACAAAATCAGTACACAGAGCTTTTGAAGAAGATAAGCACAAAAGAAGAGCAACCTGTGAACAGACTCCCATCATTCCTCGTATATTTTGCATACCACCAGCACTTCGAATAGAATGCCCATACACCAATGCTGTAACAAAGAAAATTAGCAGTGATTTTTTTAATTATTTGATACTATCCAACCCCTTTTACATTATTCGAGGGAAAAAAACTATTACCATCTCCACTGGATATGGAGGTGATTCCAGTAAGGCAAGAAATGGAAGTTGTCTTACCAGCCCCATTGGGACCTAACAGACAGAATAACTGATCCTTGGGGATATTCATCCACACTCCCTGAGGAATGATCCATTAGCATCCTTAAATATCATGCCTGGACCACAGAAACTGAAGGAAATAGATGAAATATACCTCAACAGCAACAAAAGGTTTCATCTTTTCACACAAGCAAAAACAGCAACAACAGAATCTGTGGGCTTTTACGGCAATCTTAGTATATATCTTGGTTAGAGCACGGAACTGAACAGCTATGTCAGGTTCAAGAACTCCTTCTTTTGCCTGTTGTTTTGCAGAATTCTCCTCTTCAATGACACTCTCGTCATCAATAAATGGAACAGAATAGGGGTTAGAAGCTGTGACATTTTCTGATACAAAAAGGGACTGAATTTAATTATCTGTGAAAATCAACACCCCAATTACATGCTAACGGCGTTCAGACAGTGTACTATGGGTGACCTGTGAACTTGTTTTCTCCTTTTCCAGTCCAATAGCTAGCTTTCAGAAAGTATAGTACTGATTTTCTTGAGCCAGCAGAATTCGGGAAAACGTTGTCAAGATAGATCATTAAAATGATCCACAAGAAGAAAGTAGCAATCAGACGCCATAAGTAGTAGCTCTGTCACAATAGAACCGTTGGAAATCAAAGAATACATTCTAAACATAGATATGATATTATTAAAATTATGATTTATCTTTGACATGATTTGATTGTGAGTTTTAGTCACATAAATCTTGTGTTGTGTTGCATTATCTCCTCACTATATTTCCACTTCTTTAAACTTCAACGTTAACCATAAATTGACACAAAAAAGTTGATACACAGAGATACATATCCAATTACCAAGAACGTGGATAAATGGGCAAAATGTTATATACTATTTTCTTGTTTTTCTTTTGGACTGTATACAGGGAGCAAGCATAAAATCTATTGGGCTTGTGGACGAGTTCTCTTACCAGTGGATAACAGATCTTTTCACTACTTTTATAACCGCATTCAGATAGTTGGTTCCAGCTGATCCTGTTTTTTCCTGATTTGCTGTCTAGGATCACTAGTCCTCCGAAGAAGAGATTAGGAGGGAATAAAGACCATAGAACTCGATGCCACACTTTTGACTTATCAGAATATATGGTGTTGTTTCCTACCTGCACTAGAACAAGAGGCGATATCATTGCTGTTACATCATTTTACAATAAAAAACTAAGTACCCTATGATCTGCTCATCTGAACCGATACTTACACTAGTCATAATTCCCATTATAAACATGGCCAATCCCACTGAAGTTGGCGAGGAGGACTTCCTTATGAAATTTGTGATCATTAAACCAAAAGCAGCCTATAGAAAAACAAGAAAATGAGCTGGACATCAGCTGAGGAATTATATTATAGTTAAAAATAGACTTTTAGACAAGAAACTACCAAGTTGAACTGGAACATGAAGAAAAGAAGCAGAACAATCAAGAAGTTGTTTTTCACGAAAAGATCCCAGCGAAGAATTAGCCCAAAAAGTGCCGTGAAAAGTGATGAAATGAGAGTCATGAAACAATTCCAAAGTATCCACGATGACCAATAGGCAGTGTCAAAAAGGCCCATCACTGTCATTGCCTGTGAATGAAATAATTCAACCCATAAAAAATCATGATATACAGTTCTTTTGTTTGAAATATACATAGTACCTGGCGATGTTTGAGTTCTTTTTCCAGAACGACATAATTAATTTGAAACACGAAAGCCAACACAGCAGCTGCCAAGAAAAAGATCCCAAGAAAGAATTCAAATACAGAATCATCTCCTTCTATGTCATATGTGGATGCCATATAAGCTGGATGTGCATATTCCTTGAAGCCAACTATCCAGCTGAAACTGGGATCTGACAAATTCAATCACATGAAAAAGATTGGACAAAAAGAAAAGGGAAAAAAATATGCGATTTTGCGATTAATCTTCTGTTTATTTGGCACCTCCTATCAAAGATCTTCCTATTTCACGAGACGCTGCAATTTGGAGAGGCATTTGGTATTTGAATGTGGAATCTTCAACTTGCCTTCCAATTTTCTTGGTATTTGAATTTGTCACAGTGCCATAGGATATTACAGTGGCGTTTTTTTCCTCGAAATGTAAGGCTCCACAGGTAAGCATCGGATTCATGAGTAGCCATTCAAGTACTTCATCTTTGGTTTTGAATGATTTAACCTCCACCAATCATACAGACTCATCAAGAAATGTTATGAAAAGGAAAAAGAATCATAAATCAAATAGTATCATCTGGCTTAAAGGCCTTTAATCATTCAACATGATTAGTTCCTTTCCTTTGATATCTCCTCATTATTATTTCAAAACCTTCAAGATTTCACTTTTCTGTCATTCGAATCCATTTATCTTCGCAGCGATTTCGGAACAAAACATCTAATGATAGAATGGTAAGAGGAAAATGCAACCCTATCTATAGACTATACATATATAAAACAGGCTTCCATTACTAAAGGGTATTACGAGTACATCTCAGGGCGCGCTCAGGAATAAAACCTGAAAACTTTATGCAAAGATTTCAACAATGCAAAAAGATATCTACTTCATGAAGTAACAGTACCTTATCAAATGGAATAGGTCGACCAGGATTGTTTGCCATGATACGACTTACAATAGAATCGATCCTACGGCTTCCACCACCGCTCCAAACAAAGTCGTAACATGGGACTTTAATGAAGAACATGTCTTCACAAGGTGGAATGGACAGATCAGTAACAGGCTTTGGATCATGAGCAGCGCCCATGATTGGCTTCTTCTCAGAGTACTTATTCATTTCGGTGATTCCAAACACCAAAGCCATGAAAATAATGGATGAAAAAAGCTGTATGAACGTGATTATTTTCTGTCTCAAACAAAGGATGTAATTTTTCTTCAACAGTGCAGTTGTCTGTTGCATTAACAAAGGGAATCCAGTTTGCATTTCCATTGCTTTTCTGGTACCAAACTGAATCGTTCTTCCTTTGAGGCAGGGTTTATATCATGAATTCTGGAGAGGGAGCCAACTCGGATGTGCGAGTTTTTTTAATTTCTCCTTTTCTTTTTCCAATTTTGAAGAGGCCTCGAATTCTGTGGGCAACGCGTTTTTCTTCTATTTCAAGAATGGTCGATCGATACATGAAATTTCTTGAAATGTTTCATCGACAGACCTCTGTAAAATATGATTTCAAATTAAGTAAACTGCGTAACAGTTGGCGTGTCAAAAATACAAAAACCCCACTAGATTTCTATAATTACTACAACATCACATACGTTACGTTTGTAATCTAAAAGGGATTGTTTGCCATTAATTTATGGTCCTTTCCTGCTTTAACGTTGTCAAATACAGAAAGTTTTGCAGATATGTGGGTTTTGCGCGTGGAATTGAATTTTTTAAAACGAAAAGAATTGAAAAAAACACCATAAGTTTGCCATTAGTCTGTTAGCCCACTCATCAGAGGAAGAAATCATTCATGGCTGGGTTTTGGAACCAGACCAATGCTTTGTTTCGGAAGAATATTTCATATCATGTACAATCATGTCTCCATGTTTTCTACGGCATCTTTATTTTAGTATCTTTTTGCATTATTTAGTTTATTCCAATGAAGATTTTAACCTTTCTGCAAGTCCCCCTAGCAATCTACAAGTCTTGGGCTGAAAAACATATTTTATGCAATTCCTCAATTTATGTTATTCTGCAGAAACGGCATGTGAGATCAAATTTGCGGATCGTTTTATTCCCAGTTATCGTATTTACATCCATAGCGGTCGCTGAGCACGTGTTTAAGGCTAGTACTAAACCAAAGATGAACTCAGAGGGAGCATTTTACACCACCATGGGAAATCCTCCTCTCTTGCAAGTGCCTGCCCCTGATTTTCGTGCTGTGAAATCCAAACACAACGAATACAATGACCTGCCTGATGAATCATGCAGAACAAAGGGGTCTTGTCCAGTGACAATACTAATAACAGGAGAAAATAAGACTCTTGGAGAAGGTATTCGTTGGAATACTAAATTTCTGTAATCTCATTGATTTTCTTGATTTTGTTTGTGGCGAAATTTTCATAAATTAAATTCAACACTATTTACCAAACACTTGCAAAATATTTTGGTTACATTTTGCATGCAATCTTTGAAGGTGTGATGGGGACAATCACAAGTTCATCCACCCTAAATGTTTCTGATGGCTTGCCTGCTTTTGCCAAAGGTCTTTTCGTAAGTTAATTGTGCCATCGGTTTATTGTTTTTTCTTCTTCTCAATATTCAAGGAATCTTTTGTGCATAAAATGATTTAAATGATACTTTTATTTCCCTGACTTATGACTTGATCAGGGGACTACTAGGAGCCCTGGTGTTTCTTTCGCGGATCAGTTCGATGAAAGTAGCGATATCTACATTGTTCAGCCACAGTGCTCCGTTCATTCACTCCCAGCATCTAGTTCAACTAATTATGGTAAATACATGAGAAATTTTTGGATTCCAGAGATATTAATGGATACCCATTCTTGATGGTGAATATTTTTTACCTATCTTGGTACTTGTGTCTTGGTTTTAGGCATAAAATGTGCTAGAGCTTGGTCTTTGTGGCGGAGAAGCTATTCAGAGATTAACAATGAGCTGTACATGGGGTACCTAACGGGAGGCAAAGAGAGAGTGATCAATGAGATCATGGGAGGTAGGCTAATAACTTGATATATATTTCCGATAATCCCTTCGTTGCTCATATGCGTCATCTTATTCAGATCATCAATCTTTATTTGTAGCGTATGATTTTCGGAATTCTAGTGCAAAAAACTTTGATGTCACTATTGCATACAATGCAACATACAAGGGAGGAGAGGAAGGACGAGTGGTGCGAGTTCAGAGAGCTGAGAATATGGTACTTCATCAAAATTTGCAAACTTTGTGCTTTTGGTGACTAATTATATTTCTTTTCAAGCAGACTGTTGTATAAGGTTTGATGATTCCACTATGTCTGAAATTTTTTTAAAAATTACAGCCTCAAAATTAAAGGTATTGTTTATGAAAAAAATGTTATGCAACAAGCTCATTTTCATGGGAGAAAATTGCAATTTTAGTCTGATAATCCTGTAACTTCTTAATATTTTGTTTTCATTAAGTGATTTCGATTTTTTTTTTTTGGTCATTTGTTCTGCCAGAAGCCACTAAACTCATCAAATATTGTTTATGCAGTTTGAGAGAAAATGAGTATTTCAGAAGAAAGTTTGATCTTAATGGATCTTTACCATTTCACACAATGTTTTAAAATCCAACTCTTTTAATTTGTAAGATTTACTTTAAAAACTATATATTATATGCTTAGCCTTAAATTGAAGCACTTGATGCATTGATACATGGGACAAAAAACAGGTGGCCAATGGTTTTCTCCAGTTTTTGCTCGGTCCAGCCACGAATATGATATTAGAGTCCGTATCAGGAACACCCCAGCTGAACCATTACATGGGTCCAAGTGCAGATGACATCGAACTTTTAGTAGTTTTGTATGCATGGATGATCCTACAATTACTTCCTGTAAGTTTGCTATGTTGTAGAAATTCCAGGCTCCGATTCTAGTTAAAGCAGTGTTTCCCTATCTGTCATTGCTATTTTTTTTTTTTAGAATTATATATTTTTAGTAATTTGTAGAAATATCGATAAAAAAGAAAGAAAGATATGAGGTGATATCTTAAATGCAGGTAATGGTGGAAATTTTGGTATATGAAAAGCAACAGAAGTTGAGAATAATGATGGGAATGCATGGCTTAAGCAATGGGGCTTACTGGTTTATTACATACATGTATTTCCTCATCGTATCATCAATTTATATGTGTTGTTATCTAGTATCCGGTAAACTGACAGGTAAGTTCGTATCAGAAACATTGATCCTTTGAAATAATTCTAGGTTTTTTGGGTAACATTTACTCCATTCTCCAGGACGTCGGGTCTTTATCATGAATTCTTTTTCTCTCCAATTCACGTTTTACTTCGTCTATATCAACTTGCAAATTACGACAAGTTTTCTACTAGCTCTACTTTTCAAACGTGTGAGGTCTGCTTCAGGTTTGGACTGATCAATTTGATATTTCAAAGCATTTTTAATATTTTCATTATCAGAGATTTACTAAGAATGGTCCATAATATTTTCTGAGTATGCAGTTGTCGGATTTTTCATTGTCTTTGGATCTGGCCTTGCGGGAGCAACACTTTTCAGTGATTTGGTTAACGATGCTTCCGTAAATAGTAAGTACAAAAACATATCAAATTGAATTTCTTGTTTACTTGGTTAACCTTTGTACTTATGTGGAATTTTACAGCTGTTCCTTTGAATTTTTTTAAATAGACTATATTTTAAAATTAATAAATCAGCAAACGGAACAAATGTTTCCAATGTTTCTGATTCTGGAAGTACTTTTTTTCTTGATTCAGTCTGTAGCTTTGTCTTGATCATAAAGGCTATTTAATCAAATTGCTTGCTATACTAGGAATCTGGATCATTACTCTAGAGATATTTCCCGGATTTGCGTTGTATAGAGGAATGAAAGAGCTCAATGATTATAGCAACGGAGCAGTTAGCACTGGGACTTTTGGGATTCAGTGGCGTCACTTGAAGAATAGCAGCAGTGGAATGAGAGAAGTATTAATTGTCATGACTGTAACCTGGCTGCTTTTTCTACTGATGGTCTATTTTGTTGATAAAATTTCATCCTCTACAAGTCCCTTCTCCTTTACAAGAATGTTTCAAATGAGAACCATGCGACATCATCAGTACCACAGTTTCACAGGACAAGGACCCAACATTTTCGTGCAAATGGAGAAAGAAGATATCGCACTAGAGGTCATTGCCTAGTGCAACTATCATGAGTCATTTCCTGTTTGATTTCTAAATGGTCTATATAGTTCGATTATTTCCATTCATTTGTACAGGTGGAAAAGGTTAAAAAATTACAATTTGAACCAAATCCAAACTACTCTACAATCTGCTGCGATCTCAAAAAGGTGTATCCTGGAACTGATGGAACTCCAGATAAATTTGCTGTCAAAGGAGCGTATCTTGCCTTACCTCGAGGAGAATGTTTCGGAATTCTTGGCCCCAATGGAGCTGGAAAGACTACATTTATTAATATGGTGAGGATAAATACAATATTTATTCTCGCAGAAAGTTTTTTTGAAACTAGAAAAGTATAAATTATGACATCTAATCTGTATTTCATCTTCAAATAGATGATTGGTCTCTTGAAACCAACCTCAGGAACTGCATCCATTGAAGGACTAGATTTGCAGACTCAAATGAATATGATACACTCGAAAATGGGTGTATGCCCACAAACCGAGTGAGCATGCAGTTTCTTATCTTACATTTTTATTAAATCTCATTGCTAAAAATGGTGAAATATCACTAACCGTGTGAACAAATCAGCCTGCTCTGGGATACCTTAACTGCAAGAGAGCACTTGCTCTTCTATGGCAGGCTAAAAAATCTCACTGGTTCCACCTTAACTCGTGTAAGTAAAAAACACTGGTTTAGTCTTTATCTTTCCCTTGATTACTTTTTCAGTCGATGCTTCTTTTTTTTTTAACGTGAAAATGAACAGGCGGTGGATGATGCATTGAAAAGTGCGGACTTGTTTCAAGTGGGAGATAAACTTTCTGGAAAATACAGCGGAGGAATGAAGAGGAGGCTCAATGTTGCCATTTCATTGATTGGGGATCCTAAAGTACAGCATTTGCTATCAGAGATATATTTGAAGTATTTCTACATTACAGTTTATAAATCCTAAGTACTTTTTCAGGTTGTATACTTAGATGAGCCGAGCTCTGGACTTGATCCAGCTTCAAGAAACAAGCTGTGGCAAGTTCTGAAACAAGCAAAGACAGACAAGGCAGTTGTTTTGACAAGTATTTGCATTATTTTCTTACCATTTTTCGTGCCATTTTAAGGAAAAGTGAATGAACTGGCCCGACTAATTTCTTTATCATAATCACTTGCTCTGACTATGATGTCAGCCCATTCAATGGAAGAAGCTGAGCACCTTTGTGATCGAATAGGGATATTTGTCGATGGATGCTTCCAATGCTTAGGTAGCCCAGATGAGGTACGACTAAAGCCAATATCTGACTATTTTCTTTTGATTTTGTTTTTGGCTTCTAAAACCGTGTTGATATTTTATTGAAAAACAGCTAAAGAACAGATATGGTGGATTCTATATACTAACAATGACTACATCTGCACGGGATGTGGAGGAGGTTAAGGGCATGGTTAAGAGCCTTTGTCCAAGTGCAAGAAGAACCTATAGTTTATCGGGTACTCAGAAGTTTGAAATGGCGAAAACTGAGATCAAGAAATCAGACATATTTGGAGCTGTGAAGTATATAAAGCAGAGGTTTGCAGTTCAGATATGGGGTGTGACCGAGACTACCATGGAAGATGTGTTTATTAAAGTGGCTGTGGAGGCTGCTTCTTCTAACGTTTAATACATATAGGATTAATGTAGATT